>NW_028318464.1:1632500-1973333 GCF_062004578.1 Staurois parvus | reverse complement strand
AACACAGGATGGATCTTAAATGTTTCAGGAAGGATCAGCTCATAAGCAACCTCATTAATCATGCGTTTCACCGGGAAGGGACCTAAGAATTTTGGTCCTAATTTCTTGGATGGACACTGTAGTTTCAGGTTAGTTGTTGCCAACCAGACCTTGTCTCCGGGCTGCAAAATTAAGTCTCCCCTTCGTTTCTTATCGAATGCCTCCTTGTTGTCCTCCTGGGCTTTAGTCATAGCTTCTTGTAGCCGTTTGTTGTTGTCCGAGAAGAACTCCAACATGCTTTGAGTGGCTGGCACCGTACTTTCTGCCAACAGGTCAGGCATGAACGTGGGATGGAACCCGTAATTTGAAAAAAACGGAGACTGCCCTGTAGCCGAGTGATTCGCGTTATTGAATGCGAATTCCGCCATGGGTAAGAGTGTCAGCCAGTCGTCCTGTACAAAAGATGTATAACACCTCAGGTATTGTTCCAGCGTCTGATTGGTTCTCTCTGTCTGCCCGTTCGTCTGAGGATGGAAGGCGGAGGAAAGCGAAAGCTTAATGTCCAGAGCTTTGCACAGGGCTCTCCAGAATCTTGAGGTGAATTGCACCCCACGGTTGGATACCACATCTTCAGGAACCCCATGTAGTCTAACTACTTCTTTGATGAAGATCCTGGCCGTTTCTTCTGCTGAAGGGGTCCCCCTTAGCGGTATGAAGTGGGCCATTTTTGACAATCTGTCCACGATAACAAAAATTGCCGTATGACCCTGGGATGGGGGTAGCTCCACTATAAAATCCATGGCAATTTTTTGCCAGCATCGTGTAGGAATGGGTAGTGGGCGTAGCAGCCCCCAGGCCTTGTTTCTGGTCGGTTTATTCCTCTGGCAGATCTCGCAAGATTCCACGTATCTTTTGCAATCCTGGTTCATCTTAGGCCACCAGAAGGTGCGTTTGAGTAACTCCAGAGTCTTTGCCGTTCCGAAGTGCCCTGCCATGGGGTGATCATGGCAGTGCCCTAACACCTGTGTCTGCACCTCCTTTGGAACCACAATCAGTCCTTCTTTCCGTATTAACCCTTCCTGGCGGGAGAGTGGCATGTCTGGCATTGTGGAACAAGTTTCAGATGCGTCCTGCAACCTAGCCCTTAGTTCCGTTTGCAGAGCCAAAAAATTACCAGCAGACAGGATGGTATCCGGTTTGAGTTCCTCCTCAGGGTCCTCAAACATGCGAGACAGGGCGTCAGGCTTTGTATTCTTTGAACCGGGCCTATATGTAATGTGAAAGGTGAACCGCGAGAAAAACAGGGCCCACCTGGCTTGGCGTGGTCTTAGGCGTTTAGCTGTTTTCAAGTACTCAAGGTTCTTGTGGTCTGTGAAGATCAGGATTGGGTGAGCAGCTCCTTCCAGTAAATATCTCCATTCTGCCAATGCCGTCTTGATGGCCAATAGTTCCCGGTCCCCGATGTCATAATTGCGTTCTGCCGGGGTTAGTTTTCTGGAAAAGAACGCCACTGGGTGTAGAAGTTCCTTGGGACCCTTTCTTTGGGAGAGGATGGATCCAACCGCGTTTTCGGATGCGTCTACCTCTAGCACAAAAGGCAGAGCCGTATCTGGGTGGCCCAAAATGGGAGCGGTGGTGAACAGTCGCTTCAGAGTCTCAAATGCTTCTTGAGCTCCTGGTGTCCACTTGAAGCGATTTCCTGACTTGGTTAACTGCGTTATGGGGGAAACCAGACCTGAAAAATTCCTGATGAATTTACGGTAAAAATTGGCAAATCCTATGAACCTTTGGACGCCTTTCTTATCGGCTGGAATTGGCCAATCAAGAATAGCCGAGATCTTTTGGGGATCCATTGCGATCCCCGCAGTGGAGATAATCATTCCTAAAAACGCAATGCTTTGCTGCTCAAAGCTGCATTTTTCTGCCTTGGCATATAGGCCGTGCAGGCGCAGCCGTTCCAGAACCTTGATTACATGGTTTCTGTGGACATCTAGAGATGGAGAAAAGATCAGAATATCGTCTAGGTAGACGATAACGAAATTGTCCAAGAAATCACGCAACACGTCATTTATGAAGTGTTGGAACGTGGCTGGGGCATTGCAAAGTCCAAACGGCATGACCAGGTACTCGAAGTGCCCAAATCGAGTACGGAAAGCTGTTTTCCACTCATCCCCCTCCCGGATGCGGACCAGATTGTATGCCCCACGCAGATCCAGCTTCGTAAAGCAGACCGCTGTCCCCAGACTCTGGAATAACTCTGGGACCAGAGGTAGAGGGTAGCGGTTCTTGATGGTCACCCGATTTAATTCCCTATAGTCAATACAGGGTCTCAAGGTTTTATCTTTCTTCTCCACAAAGAAGATACCCGCCCCTGCCGGAGATGTGGAAGGGCGAATAAACTTTTTCTGGAGGTTCTCCTCAATATAGTCCTTCAGTACCCCTAATTCCTTTTCCGATAGCGGGAAGATACGGCCAAAAGGAATCTCAGAACCTGGCAATAAGTCAATGGGACAATCATATGGTCGATGTGGTGGTAGTGTATCAGCCCCTCGTCTACTGAACACGTCTAAATATTCATGATATACGGTTGGTACAATCTGTCTTAGGTTAGCGTCCTCTTCTGCACATAAGAGGATCTGGGGAGCCCGGTGCCCAGAGGCCTGGCAGTTCTTCTGACAATAGTCTGAAGAAAAACTAAGGGACCCGGTTTTCCAGTCGATCTGGGGGTTGTGGGCCTGCAGCCACGGAAGCCCCAGGATCACTGGAAAAAGAGGTGACGCAATGGCGTCAAAGTGTAGTAATTCCCGATGGGAGCCCATTACGGTGGTGAGTATGGGAGGGGTCTCTTGGTCCACTAAACCTGATTTTATTTGGGAACCATCAGCCAAGAACAAATTGAGCCCCCATTTCCTGGCCTGTAATGGTATCTCCTGCTGGCGGGCAAAGTCAAGGTCCAGGAAGCAACTGCAGGCCCCCGAATCAATGATTGCAGTGGTTACCACGGTTTTCTCTGGCAGCTGAAACAAAAGGGGTACCGCTAAGTAATTGGACTGACTTATATTACTCAAGGAAACAGGAACCGAAGATCGAGACTTACATGTCTTCACTGGACAGTTTCGCACTGCATGTCCAGCTCCCCCGCAATAGAAACACAGGTTCTTGGCCCGCCGTCTCTGGCGTTCTTCTGGAGTAAGGGTCTGCCGCGCCAAACCCAGCTGCATCGGTTCTGGCACATCAGTGGAGACAACTGGTGGAACAGGAGCAGGGACGGAATGACCTGTGCCTTTGGGGGGTATCCAGGTAACTCCTTGACCCTGGCCTTGACCTGTCCTCTCAGACCGGCGTTCCCTTAACCTGCGATCAATCTGAATCGCCAGGTCGATCAACTCCTTTAGAGACCCGGGGAGGCCAACCCGAGCTAACTCATCTTTTAGGCCCTCCGAGAGTCCGACCCTAAATTGGTGACGTAGGGCGGCGTCATTCCAGTGTGTGTCCCCCATCCATCGCCTGAACTCGGAGGCGTATTCCTCCGCAGCTCGACGACCCTGTCGTAGGGCATAAAGGGTGGTTTCAGCCGAAACCGCCCGCTGGGGGTCATCGTACAGAACTGACATGGCCTTAAAAAATGCGTCTAAGGTCTGTAACTGAGGGTCCTGCGTTTCCCTTAGTCTAAGGGCCCAGTCCTGGGGCTCATCCTGTAGAAGAGAAATTACAAATCCCACCTTGACCGACTCTGTGGTAAACGCACGTGGTTGCAGTTCAAAAAACAAGTAACATGCGTTTTTGAACGTTCTAAAACGTGCTCGATCTCCCTGAAAAGTTCAGGCATGGGAACACGGGGTTCGGCTGGCGGAGCTGCAGCCGCAGCCCCACTGGGAGATTCAGAAACCGCCCTAGTGTCAATAGCTGAGGCCTGACTCTGAGGGGACACTCCAGATAACGTTAGGGTGTCAAATTGATTTTCTAACCGACTACACTTGTCCTGCAGGTTAGTTACTGCCTGGGTCAGTCCGGACAAATGTTGGCACATCTCATCCCATGGAGAAGGCGACCCTCCAGACTCAGACATGGCCGAATGGTACTGTAAGGGACCGCCTGACAGCACCTCTATCAGTCCCCCGGTAGAGCCTCCCCAGCGTGCGGAGTCTAAGCACCGGAGCACTTGTTCACCAGGGCCCCTGATGGTGGGGATGGACTTGGAGTGCTCCGGTACCAGGTCGCAACTACCAGGTATCTCCAACAGGGGTAGAGGAGTCTGACAGGGGCTCCAGGGAGCTAGGAGTCTGATGTAAGGGAGCCTAGTGATCCCTGCGGGGTGGATGGATGGATGAGCTAAATCAGAGTCATGCAGGCCGGGACGATAACTAGAGGATCGGTAAGGTACAAAACGGTAGGCAAAGGATAGTCGGGTCACACGCAGGGTCAATACCAGGAGGTCAGATCTAAACGGGAACATCCGGGAGCAGAGTCAGGCAAGCCAAGGGGTCAGGACGGGAGAAGGCAACAAGGTCAAAACAATCCAGATCAGAAGTACTCACACACAGGTAACAGGATACAAAGACCATTCGGCAACAAGTGTCTGTGCAGGGCTAGCTTAAATAGGCCGCCCTGCACCTGACAGGCATAGCCTGGGTCCTAGTGCCTGTCTAGTAATGTCCAGACGACAGGTACGCCTGGGTCCTAGTGCCCTGCCACCTATACGTCTCGGCAGACACCTACGCATGTGTAGACCCATGCGTCGCGATGGTTCCTGACAGGTACTAGTGGGAAGAATAGTGATCCATTGCTGGTGTCATTGGGAGGATTAGTGCCCTGTTGTTTGTGTCAGTAGGAGAATAGTGCCCTGCATCAGTGGCTGGAGTAGTGCCTCAAGGGCCAGATAAAAGCAAGCAAAGGTCCGCATATGGCCCCCGAGCTACAGTTTGGAGACCACTGCTTTAGACTGATGTCAAACTTGCAGTTACTATGTAAGACACAGCAAGGAAGTGAAATAGTCACCTGCTTGCATGTGTCGCTCCTTCACCAGCTGCATGTGTCACTTTTTTTGCGAGCAATTTACATTTGTAGCATTTTCAGCAGCACAGGAGTGACACTTCACTACCAAAGCCAGCAAAAGATTGACACATATAATGTGGGTGAGTGTTTTCCTTGCATATTTTAGTGATCCTGTTGCTAGTGAGTTCTTGCCAGTGGGAAGAAGGCTAACATGACGTTAGCCTAATTTTTTCCAGCAGCATGGGACTTGGCACTCTGCCAACTTTCTCATGTAAACTACAGGTACAGTAAGTACTTAGAAACTTAGAGTGTCTTTTGCAATCTTTAAAAGAGAAGTATGCCCAAAGCTTTTTTGCCCATACCTCTCTTGTGGGTCACATGAGTTCACTTACGTTTGCACTCCTGTGACCCAGAGTCAGTTGACACTGGGCTATTTTCGCTATCAGCTGATATGACCGAGCTGCTCCAGGCTCTGGAAGGATCTCAGCATGAGGCAGAGAGCTGGAGCTACAACTGTGCCCATCTTCTCCCCAGCTCGGCACTCCAGTGAGTATTGGAGGAGCAGAGAGTGGTGACTGACAGTCACCACACTCCACTCCGAGCAGACTGAGAACTAAGCGATCAGCATTTATGTGATCACTCAGTGCTCGGGCTTGGAGTTAGCATGGGCAGCTGCAGCATTACATCAATGCTGCAGCACAGAAATTTTATTTTTTTGAAATCCTAAGCTTCTGCTTTAAGGATTAACTACTCCACAACACTTGCAGTTACAGAGGACAATGAGGGCTTGTTTCAAAGATGTTGTATTGCTTGCTAAGAAAATGTACATGCTTTTATTATTTAGTAATGTTATCAACTCTCATATTCTCTCTGTGAGCCAAAGCTATGAACTCTATTGCCCACATGTCTGTAATGAAATCATGTGCTTACCTTGATGAAGACATGATGGCTCTCCAACACCAACAGACCATATCATGTTCTTTGTCTTATCTGTAGTTCATCATGTTGTCAGTAAAACATAACAACGAAACTATAATAAAAGAATTTCTTCTCATTGGATTCTCCATTCTGAAAGAGACAAGATTTTATCTCTTCATTGTAATTTCAATTATATATGTTGTGACAATAACAGCCAATGTCTTTATTATTATCATTGTCAAAAGTGAAAGACGTCTTCACAAACCTATGTACTTCTTCATTGGTGGACTTTCCTTCCTTGAGATCTGGTACCCTTCAGTCACTGTTCCCAGGCTCTTGTGGTCTCTTAAAACTAAAGACGAAGCAATATCCCCAGCTGGGTGCATGGCACAATTTTATTTTCATTTTTCTCTTGGAACAACTGAAATCTTCCTCCTGACTGTGATGGCTTATGACCGTTATGTGGCCATTTGCAACCCTCTTTACTATTTAATTATTATAAGTCCTAAGGTTTGCACCATACTCATACTTGGGTCCTGGGTTTGTGGTTTTCTTTCAGTGGTTACTCCATGCATACAGATTGCAAACCTTTCATTTTGTAGGGATAACCATATTGATCATTACTATTGCGACTTGGCCCCATTGCTTAAACTGTCTTGTTCAGAGACTTCAAGCATTGAAAAGCTGTTTTTTTGCCTTAGCTTGTTCATAATATTGGGATGTTTTTTCTTAATTATTATCTCTTATATTTGTATAATACAAACAACTCTGATGTTTCCGACAGCTTTTGGAAGACATAAAACATTTTCTACATTTGCCTCACACCTTATTGTTGTTTTGCTGTTTTATGGCACCATCATCTTTATGTTTGTCAGACCCAGCACTGGTGGCCTCATGCACCTTAATAAAATGGTTTCCATCATCCCATCAATAGTGACTCCTCTTTTAAATCCAATTATCTACACTTTGCGCAACCAAGAGGTACAGGATGCCATGAAGAAAACTCTTCACAAATTTGTTTTTCAATTAAAGAGGGATATCTGTGGCATTTATTTACAGAAATAAACATACCACTTAAAGCTGAGCACAGAAAGTGAACTTTCTCTGATGCTGTGCCAAAATGGGACATCCATTAAATGTATCTGCAAAGTATTATTCTTAAATCAGGCCTGCATTAAAATGCAAGGTTCACCTATCTTGTAGAGCCCTCACCCAATGTAAAAACAACAGTTACATTACATTTATTCTAAATACTTTCAAACTTTTTATTATTAAAACATGTTTGAGTTATTTGAAAGTCAATTTAACCACCTAAATATCGGATACTTTCACCCCCCCTCCCTGCCCAAGACACTTTGAATGCTAATTACTAAGTCATGCAACACTGTACACAACTGAAATTGTTATCATTTATTTAAGATAGAGCTTTCTTTTGGTGGTATTTAATCACCCATGTTTTTTTTTTTGCTAAATAAGTAATTATTTTTCATAAAAGTTGTCCTAAATTTAAATTGCTACATTTATAAATCCTGTATAATAACACAGGTATGCGACTAAAAAGCTGTTTAATTATTTTCATCTAATTTACATGTATTTTGGTGTGCTGAAAACAAATAAAATATTGAAAAAACTCCTAGACGTCATGATTTGCCACAAAATAAAATTGTCTTCAAATGAATCAAATTTTTTTAATTGTTGGTATTTTTTTTATATTATGGGTTTTTAACCAATTTTAAAGTCCAAATTACTATTAATTAATTCACATAAGTGCATTTAAGTTATAAAATGCCAAAAAAACCTTAAAGGGGTTGTCCGAGTTATGTAAAAAAAAATATAGCACTGTAAATCTGATGGTCAGCAATATATACATAAGCTAAGCAAGTTTTAGGGAAAAAAATCTATTTCCTCATTTCCCTAGTTCTCCTCTGGCCCTTTGTTGTTATTTGCAGGTAAACAATCTCTGCCCCTCCCCCCCCTGCAAAGGGGGTGAATACAAGTGCTGCTCTGAGGGACATGTCTGACTACTGGGATACTCAGCAGCATGCTGTATGTGTAAGCCTCAGCCCTGAGTCTGTGCTTCTAATGGTAGAAGGAGTTAACCTTTCCTGAAGAATCCAGTGGGTGGGATACCAAATACCCTTGTTTTCTGTGTCTATGGGACAGTCAAGACCAACAATATCACTGGACCAAGAAGAGTTGACAGCCAAGGGTGCTAACAGTTGGTGAAAAAAGTGTCCTCCGAGAAACTTTGGTACCTTCTCATAAAGTTCTTCTACCACCTCTCCACATAAAATTGGGATTGATGAAGCAATTCGTAAAATCACTTCCAAGAGATGGAGAATGCTTCAAATACTTGGTCACCAAGTTTCCAGGCCTGTCGGAGGCAAAATTGAAGGAAGATGTGTTCGTCGGACCAGACATTAGAAGGCTTATAGTTGATCAAGAGTTTGTCAATACCATGACGGATCCTCAAAAAAGAAGGGTGGATTGCATTTAAAGAAGTCGTACAGAAATTTTTAGGCAATAACAAATGATCCTCACTACAAAAAGATCGTCGGACAAATGCTGAAAGCATTTCAAGCTTTAGGTTGCCTGATGAGTTTGAAAGTGCATTTCCTCCAGTCCCACATTGACTACTTTCCTGAAAATTTCAAATCAATGTATACTGTTCAAAAAAAATTAAAGGAACACTTTTTAATCAGAGTATAGCATCAAGTCAATTAAACTCCTTGGATATTAATCTGGTCAGTTAAATAGCAGAGTGGGATATTAATCAGATTCAGCTGCTTTGGTGTTCATTAAATTAACAACAGGTGTACTAGATGGGCAACATGATATGACCCCCAAAACAGGAATGGTTTTACAGGTGGAGGCCCCTGACATTATTTTCCCTACTTATATTTTCTGACTGATTTTCACTAGTTTTGCATTTGGCTAGGGTCAGTGTCCCTACTGGTTGCATGAGGCAATACCTGGACCCTACAGAGGTTGCACAGGCAGTCCAACTCCTCCAGGATGGCACATCAATACGTGCCTTTGCCAGAAGGCTTGCTATGTCTCCCAGCACAGTATTAAAAGCATGGAGGAGATTCCAGGAGACAGGCAGTTACTCTAGGAGAACTGGACAGGGTCGTAGAAGGTCCTTAACACATCAGCAGAACCAGTATCTGCTCCTTTATGCAAGGAGCAAAAGGATGAGCATTGGCAGAGCCTTACAAAATGACCTCCAGCAGGCCACTGGTGTGATTGTCTCTGACCAAACAATCAGAAACAGACTTCGTTAGGGTGGCCTGAGGGCCTGCTGTCCTCTAGTAGGCCCTGTGCTCACTGCCCGTCACCATAGATCTCGATTGACATTTGCCATTGAACACCAGAATTGGCAGGCCCACCACTGGTGCCCTTTGTTTTTCACAGATGAGAGCAGATTCACCCTGAGCACATGTGAAAGATGTTAAAGGGTCTGGAGAAGCCGTGGAGAACATTATGCTGCCTGTAACATCATTCAGCATAACCGTTTTGGTGGTGGGTCAGTGATGGTCTAGGGAGGCATATCCATGGAGGGATGCACAGACCTCTACAGGCTAGACAATGGCAGACTGACTGCCATTAGGGTATCAGGATGAAATCTTTGGACCCATTTTCCGACCCAGGGGCGGACTGACTACTCATGGGTCCCCCGGGCAGTAAGAGATAGTGAAGCCCCCTGTGCCCCTGTCTACACTCAAGCCACACCTACACAACACCCTACCTACATATTGCAGCTCAGTTGCATAGAAGGGGCATTTAAATATTTACTGCAGCAAAGACTGCATGAATGTTCCCGGCTTCTTTCCGTAGAAGCCACTGGGCACTTCTAGGTTTCAAGATGGTTGCCATGTGGGTGAAGTGAAAGAGAGAGGGGAGTGAGAGGGTGAAAGAGAGAGATAGAGAGAGAGGAGGAGTGAGAGAGAGAGAGGAAGGGACGAGAGAGGAGGGGTGTGTTTTAAATTGCACTAAAAATTGGGCATGGCTTAAAAGGGGTGTGGTTAAGTTGTATCTGAGAAGATTTATATAGTGCAGAATGAGGTAAATGTTAAATAGGGGATGTACAGTGTGGAGTGTATGACAGTGTGTAGTATGTACAGGGAGAGGAGTGAGGAGTGTATGGCTGTGGGTAGTATGTATAGGATGGCGTCAATAGGTGGTGTCAGTAATTTTTCATTTTTATTAGTATTATTTTATTTTTACAATTTTATGATTTTGTTTTTTACAAATTAATGTTTTGTTATTTTTATCATTTTTTTTCAAAATGCTTTTGGGTGGCCAGTGGATGGTGTCAGTTGAGCAATGGTGTGGGTGTCAGAATTTTTAAATTTTTTTATCTAATTGTTTATTATTTTTTGCAATTTAGTTCTGTATTTTTTTTCACAATGATTTTGTGGGGGCAGTGGACAGTGTCAGTAGGAAGTGAACAGGGAGCACTAGTTGGACTATCATTAGATTGGGATGAATAAACAGTACCTGTACCCTCTAATATAGGAAGGAAGGAAGGAAGAAAAGAAAGAAAGAAAGAAAGAGAAAAGGGAGGGAATGGATGGAGGAAGGAAGGGGAAGGAAGGAAGGAGGGGTGGGAGGAAAGAATGAAGGGAGGGGATGGATGGAGGAAGGAAGGAATGAAGGAAAGAAAGAAAATGGATGGTGGAAAGAATGAAGGAAGAAGGAAGGAATGGGAGGGAAGAGAGGGAATGGATGAAGAAAGAGGAAAGAAGGAAGGAGTGGTGGGGGAAAAGAATGAAGGGAGGGTATGGAGGAAGGAAGGGAAAGAAGAAAAGGGAGGGAGGGAATGGATAGAGGAAGGAAGGAAAGAAAATGGATGGAGGAAGGAATGAAGGAAGAGGAAGGAACGGAGGAAGTTAGGGAGGAAGGGAATGGATGGAGGAAGAAAGGGGAGGGAAGGAAGGAAGGGGAGGGGAAGGAAAGAAGAAAAGGAAAGGAAGGAAGGAAGGAAGGAAAAAGGAGGGAGGGAATGGATGGAGGAAGGAATGAAGGGGAGGGAAGGAATGAATGAATGAATGGAGGGGATGGAGGAAGGAAGGCAAGGAAGAAAAGGGAGGGAGGGAATGGATGGAGGAAGGAATGAAGAAAGGAAAGAAAATGGATGGGCGAAGTAATGAAGGTAAAGGAGAGAAGGCAGGGAGGGAAGGGAGAAAGGAAGGAAGGAAAGGGAGGGATTAGATGGAGGGAGGAAGGAAGGAAATGGATATAGGAAGGAATGAAGGAAAGGGAGGGAAGGAAGGAGGGGAGGGAATGAATGTAGGAAATAAAAGGAGGGGAGAGAGGAAAGAATGAAGGAAGGGGATGGAGGAAGGAAGGAATGAAGGGAGGGAGGAAGGGAGAAAGGAGGGAAGGATTTAAGGAAGGGGAGGGAGAGGGGAAGGAAGGGGAGGGAGGGGGGAAGGAAGGGGAGGGAGGGGGAAGGAAGGAATGATTGACAGACGAGGAGGGAGGGAATGAAAAAATGAAGGGAGGGGACAGAGGAAGGAATGCAGGTAAGGAAGAAAAGGGAGGGAATGGAGGAAGAAAGGAAGGAAAAAAATGGATGGAGGAAGGAATGAAGGAAGGGGAGGGGAGGGAGGAAGGAAGGAAGGAAGAAAAAGGAAGGATATGCATGAAAGACTCATTGAAACAAATATTGTTGCCAGAAGTAAACATTTCCAAAAATGTACTGGAAAAAAAATGATGAGAGGCTGAATTCTGAATAGCTTGTCATAAGCAGGATGATTTCGAGGAGGGCACAGGGAATTATCATTGAAGTGTAAAAACCTCATGATCATCCCATAGCATTTTCTGAGCATATTAGAAGAAACTGCGGGAGGATTCATTGCTGGCCTATATTACACACTTCTCTTAAAGGAGGGGAAAGATCCAATGACCCCTATGAGCTATAGGTCAATATCATTGCTAAACACAGATGTAAAGATATTTGCTAAGATAATTGCTGAGAGATGAAAACCCCTAATGCCAAATTGGATCTGCAACGATCAGGTAGGATTTGTGCCAGGTAGGGAGGGGAAGGATACTGTAACTTTCTGAAGACATTATTTGTTATACACAAAGTAAAAAAAAAGAAAAACCCCGGTTCTACTCCTGTCAATAGATGCTGAAAAAGACTTTGACAGGGTAGACTGGGGGTTTATGTTTGAAACCCTGAGATATCTAGGATTAGGCACAAGGATGATGCAATGGATTACAGCATTGTATCATCACCCTACAACTAAAATACAGGTAAATGGAAGTTTGTCTTCTCCTTTTGAATTGTCTAGTGGGACTAGGCAAGGATGCCCCTTGTCACCGATGTTATTTGTATTGGCACTGGAACTCCTTTTGGCGGCGATTCGTAAGAACGTGGATATCAAGGATGTTAGAACTGGGGAGAAGGAGTATAAAGTGGCTGCATATGCAGATGATGTTCTCTTTTATATTTCTAATTCTAGGATGACATTACCGAATGTGCTGGAGGAATTAAGGAGGTATGGGAATTTATCCCATTTTAAATTAATATATCTAAGTCAGAGATTCCGAATTTTATAGTGTCACTAAAAGAGCAGCAGGCAATTCAGCCCACATTCCCTTTTGTGTGGTGTAAGGGGGAATTAGGATACCTTGGAATAAAACTAACAGCATAGTTGAAGGATGTACATTATAAAGAACTAACTATATCCCTTTGCTTAATACAATTAAAGAGAATTTAAACTTCATGAGACATAGGCCCCTTTCATGGCTAGGCAGAATTAACGCAGTAAAAATTAATATCTTGCCCAGGGTATTATATAAATTCCAAATGCTTCCAATTATTCTCCCTCAGTTATTCTTTACATACATAGGAGTACATAGACGGCCAAGGATCTGCTATGCAGTATTAGCAAAAGTGAAGAAGAAGGCAGGAGGGTTTGCTGTACACAATTTTGAAAAGTATTCTCTATTATCGGGTGGTTACTAGTGCACGAATGGCTGATTGGATACACAATAATGAAGGTAACCATTGGGTAGAAATATAGTTTACACAAAGTAAGGTAGATTTAGGTAGAATGGTGTGGATTCCACACTAATACCGAGATTTAGTAGGGGGCACAAATCTCCTGATCAGGGGCAGACTGACAACTCATGGGGCCCCCGGGCAATAGGGGATCATGGGGCCCCTGTGTCCTTGCCCAAACTCAAAAAAGCCTATGAAAAATGTACCAGGGGCATCTCATGGGGCCCCCTACTGACCCCGGGCCCTCAGTCAAATAGTCAGTCCACCCCTGCTCCTGATGATAAATGTTTTTAGAGTATGGGATGGCCTTTGTAGGCATTACCACTGGGAATATAATTCACCTTTGATTTCATTACTAGACACAAATTATTTTACAGTAAACCAGGGAAGGGGGATTACTTATATTTTATTAGATGGGCAAAAAAAGAAGTGATACAGTTACACAAGTTAATGACGTGAGATAGATCATGCACTTTCCTTGAATTAAAGGAGAAGTACAGGTAAAGCTCTTTTTGTCGTACTTCTTCTGTGGATCGTTCTGCACTTCTGTGACCTGTTTTTAGCTGACAGCAGGCTGAAGCCCACCATCAGCTGACATCACTCAGCTGGTCCAGGCTGGGGAAAGATCCTGACTTCGAAGTTTGGATCCACCCCAGAGTCTGGAGCGGCAGCTGGCTCAACCTCTCAGTAATTCACTGAAAACCTGAACCAGCCACTCCCTCCTCCTCCACAGCCCAGTGCTCCAGTGAGCACTGGGGGGCTAGAGCAGTCACCACTCTCTGCTCAGAGCGGCTGTGAGAACTCAGCAATCAGCAGTCATGTGACCTCTGAGTTTTCACACTTGGAGCTGGCGGGGGACAGATGCATCAGACCTAGGTATGTAAAAGGAAACTCCATACTTCTCTCTAAAGGCAAAAATGGAATAGTATGCCACTAGACAAGTGGAGGTTTGCACAATTACAACAATTGCAGCCACTACTGGGAAAAAACAGCCTCGGACCCATAGGGAGGCTGTTTGGTATTCCCTCCAATGTCCAGCACAATGTCTCAAAAATATATAAGGTATTAATGAAAAAAAATGGAACCTGAGTTTCCTCCATGTCTGGAGATAGCAGCAAGACCTGGGGATTGAATTAGATGAATCTCAGAGGAGGAAGGTTTTAAACTTAGTTTGCTTTTCATCAATTCATGCTAGGACGTCGGAAATAAGCTCTTTGCGAGGTTGTCTGTAACCCCGCTGTCAGGGCTCCGGGTATGACCAGAGGACTTCTTTACAGGGTTAAAGAAAGGATAGGTGCAGCGAGTGGGAGCAGAGGACTGATATGTGGTAGTTAGCAGAGTATACTGGGCCGTCGCTGGGGGTGCTGTCGGGGATGTAGGAAGAGTGCCTTGAGCGGGGGAATGACGTTGTAAGCTGACTGAGGCTGGGTGCAACAAGTCTGACCATGTCTGCAGTATGGGTTGAACAAAGCTCAGCTTACACAAAGCCTGTCTGGTCAATGACTGCACTGCATTTATACAATCCCTTAATACCTGTGGTGAACATGCAGCATAATGCTCCAAGAAGCAATCCACATCATCCTCTAATAATCATACCAGGGACTCTACCTGGTCTGCACTAAATGGTGGCAAAAAGTCATTCCTGCTTTCAGGGGTACCAGATGAAGCTAACTCTACACAAACCTGAATCAAAGGTTGCACCTCAGAGAACTCTGTGCCCTGATCTACTAGAACATGAGCGAGCCGTATACATTCTAGCAGTTGATCCCGGGTATACTCCCTCAGAGTCTGATAAGCATATTCTCTGTCATCAAAAACCATCAGCGACAAATACACAACCTCATCAAGATCCATCCTTCCCAGCAACAAGCCAAGATGGCTTCCCTGTGCAGCCACTTCTGGTCAGGATTGGCCTTGGTGTAATGTCAGGGCTCCGGGTATGACCAGAGGTATGTGAACTGACGCAGGGAAACGCAGGCTTCAGATATGTTATAAACAATAAGACAATTTATTAAAGACTAACAATACAAACATAAACGCAGTGCACCAAACCCCAAGCTAACACAAATACATACAACAAGGTGAAACAAACCCAAACCTAAACTGATACAGATACACAGGTACATACACATATAGAGCACAACGTAGTCAGGCAGGCCGGGTCGATAACTATCGGGCAGGTAGGTACAGGAGGAGCAGGCGGAGAGAATGGTCAGGGTCACAAGCCAGGGATCAAAACAGGAGAAGTCAGCAGAGGTCAGGATCAGACCGGGTTGGCAACAAGTCAGGCAGAGGCAGAGGCAGAGGCAGAAACAGGAACAGGAACGCAGGTTACAAGATACAGGGGCCCATGGAAAAACACACACCAAGGCACAGACTGCAGGTCTGGCCATCCCTTAAATACACCTGCATAATCAGCTTCAGCTGTTTGGCTGGCTGCAGGGTTGAGTCTCTGATTGCTGAGAGCACCCGCTGGCCAGCCCTGGTACTGCAGCCCACAAGGCAGGTGAGTCCTACCATTACTGGCAAGTCCATTCCTGACACCCGCTGAGGGAATGTGAGTTTGGGGCAGATGTGTCCCCCCAGTGTTGAAGGGGTTGCGACTCACTAGGAACCTTTGTTTGCATATGTGTCAGGAATGTATAAAGATATGGCCTTTCTGGGAGGAGATCGTGAAAGCAATTCAAGAAATACCAGGGGAGTATATAATGGCTGAACCCTGGGGGTGCCTGTTTCTGAATACAGAAAAATCGTTAGCACAATATAAGTTATCTTTAGTTCCACATTTATTAAATGCAGCTAAACGTTTGATTCCCAGGTGTTGGCAAACACAAAAAGCCAGAGTTTAAAAGAATGGGTTGAAAAAATTGATCAGGTATACGCTATTAAAGAGATGATGTACATAGGAGAAATTCTCTAGAGAAATATAATGTTATTAGGGGGAAATTGGTTGAGTTTAAGAAGTCAAGGAAGCATATGGATAAGCGGGGCATAGGAAATTGAGAACAGAATATAATATATGTAATAGGTGGAGGTTTATTGGTAGTAGTGAAGCGTTCTTCTTCTTTTCTTTTTTTGGGGGAGGGAGGTTGGGATATTTGTGAGATGGCTCTCTATCAATACACACTAAACTGAGCATGTGCATGTGGCTACAGGTTCAGTCTGTCTTATCAGGTGGACATCTGAACAAGAGGAGGGGCAGAGAATTCAGGATCAAATGGCCTTTTTACACAATGCAGAGGATTAACTGCTCACGTGCCACAGTGAGTATAACAAGCATGCTTTACTGCATATACACACTGATTTTACTGTTGTGAGTTTAGTAACATTTTAACGGACTTCGTCTGCAGATGGAAGTTGATCCCTTTGATCTGTAGATGAATAAACAGATATAAACTGCATTGTTTCTTTTGAGCAATGTTGTTGATAAATGCCAGACTCTTTTAGTTTGATAGCTCCAGCTGTCAGAACTTTCTCTGTGTACTTGGCAATTCCCCTTGGAATAATCAGAGCTGAATTGCCAAGTACTGGGACACGGGAGGTCCTGGTAGCAGGGCAGAAGGACTGGACATGTTACACGTTTTGTGTGACAACATTTTTCTGGGCGTGTCCAGAGTCTGAAATTTGCTATGCATATCTGGTACCTTTTAAATCAATGCTACTACAATGATACTAGCAGTCTTCAGGGTTCGGTGCCGAGTGGCTTCCCTTCTGCATGGTAATCACAGGGGGTCACACGCTTGGCACTATGTTTATCCATAGAACATTTCATATTTTTTCGATGAATACAAGGTGCTCTCTGAATAGATGAGGTGGAAAGACAAGATGGCAACATCACTGCTCCATTAAAGATCCTGGAAATCTACTGTTTGTTGGAATCTATTTCACATGACCAGAGACAGATTAAGACAAAATGAGGTACTAGGCAAGATAACAGCTTTAGCCTATTCTCTTTTACTGACATTGACAAGACCTGCAATAGGCACAGAGATGTCACCTCACATGCATTGTTTGTACTGGCCACTCCCCATCAGACACCAATTGGTACATTATCTCTTATTGAGTGACAGACAAAAGCAGATCTTTGAACAATTTGCTATCTCCCTGGTTTATTGCAGGAACATGAAGGTTGTAGCTGGGTTACTTAGGCAGTAGGCTAGAACCCAATGTCAATTTTACCTTGTGGATTACACATCTCACCACAGAAAAAGTGCACAAGTAAAGAGGCCCTTTGGACCCTTAAAATAATGGAAACCACCATGGTGATTTACTAAAGAAATACAAGCTCTTAACTTAAACAAAAGTTTGTCTTAGTAAATAGAGATTATGTTTAATATACCCAATCATGTCCAAGAGAAGTTGAAAAAAGTAAAAAAAACAAAAAAAAAACCCAAAAACTTTAGTAAATCAACCCCATAGTCTAGTCTAGCTTTAAGATGTAGAGTAAATTCTGTGTTATGGTGTTCCATAAATGGGACAGGTTCTTCTCAACTGATCTTACAAAGGACTGAGCATTTGATTATGCCATTCTATGCATTTAAAATATACAATCATCACAAGTGCTCTACCCTATTTGGGTGATCTCTAGCATGCTGCCATCAAAATATCCACATTAATAAACAAAGATGGCATACAGGTCATTTGTAAATAAAAAAAAAATTAACTATTTTAATCTACTTTGCACATTATACAAAAAAAAACTAACTAGTTGAAGAGCTTTTTTGGTTTTCCTTGACAATCTTAGAAAGTAATATTTGTGTTCTGATTACATCAGTTATATTATTATTCCCACATCATTCTAAAAATAAATTGCGTTGTGTTGTAAAGTGTTTTTTAGACTTGCTTGACAAAGCAATCTAAGTCTACTAAGGTATGTGCACAGAAAGCCATAGTACCGAATTACAGATGACCTTTAATTATGTCAGTTACTATGATAATACAGCATTTTATGATTTGTTATTACCAGCTTTAGCACTCAATTTATGCCCTGTTTTTAATAAATAAGCCATAGAATAGAATGAAAACAGAAGATTTCTAATTAGTCAAATTGAACAGCTCAGACTTATTTGCAGTTTACTGATTGGTCCCATGTTTATTTATTATCTGCAGACACAAAGGGAAATAATTATGCTGTGTCAGAAATCAGTTTTAAGTAGTGACAAAGGAAATCGCAAATATTTATTTTGAAAGAAAACCCAAAATTGTATTCACAGCCAAAGATATGACATTTTAATATAGTATTTCAGAATATCAAATGGCAAAACAGATGAATTAAGTAAATTAAAATGACATCATTACATTTATACATTGCTTTTCAATAAAAAGTTTGTAGTTCAGTTACGTTTTATTGACATTCGTAACCACTTGCTTACTGGGAACTTTTACCCCCTTCATGCTCAGGCCAATTTTCAGCTTTCATTGCTCTCACACTTTGAATGGCAATTGTGCGGTCATGCAACCATTTTTCACACAAATAGAGCTTTGTTTTGGTGGTATTTAATTGTCACTGGGGTTTTTATTTTTTGCACTATAAACAAAAAAATAGAAACAAAGAAAACCTTTTTTCAAATTTTTTGCTACTATAAAAGTTTGCAAACAGGTAATTTTTCTTCTTCACTGATGTGCGTTGATGAGGCTGCACTGATAAGGTGGCATGGATAAGCAGCACTAATGGGCACTAATGAGGTGGCACAGATAGGCAGCACTGATGGGCACTGATAGGTTGCACTGATGAGGCGGCACTGGTGGGCATTGAAGAATAGGAACTGATTATGCTGCACTGATATGCAGCAATAATGGGCACTGATAGGTGGCACTGATGGGCAGTGGCTGGTGGCATTGACGGGCAGCACTGCTGGGCAATGATGGGCAGCACTGCTTGGTGCAACTGCTAAGTGCCACTGCTGGGCAGCATTGATGGGTGGCACTGCTAGGCACTGGTTGGTCTGCTCTGTGACATGTGCTGGTTATTGGCAGTACTTTCCTCAAGCTGTGACAGGGTGAGGAAAGTGCTGCCAATAACCAGCAACTGTATTTACTTTGTGATCTGCTGTATCATTGGCCCCCGCTGATAATGTGATAAAAGGCCGCTGTGATTGGTCTTTTACCTTGTCATGTGATCAGCTGTGTCCGTAGGACATAGTGATCACTGACAGCGCCAGATGTGCACCTCTGGAAGGACATCATATGACACCCTCCCAGAACTGGAAAACCGTGCTGTAGCTGTCATTCAGCTATAGAGTGGTTGTAAAGTGGTTGATTTACTAATCCATCACACTGGACCTGTTTGCATTGGATGAATGCTGCTAGCACTAGTAAATAGATAGGAACATAGTACATTGTTTTAAACTATTGTTTTTTACATTTTTCAGTTACTTCCTTGCTTCTTGCCTAGGCAAATGATGTCCTACATCCCAGAAATTTTCTGGAGGGGAGAAGGTGATTTCTCAGCTAAGCACACCCTCCTGTTCGTATGCCTGAACTAAGGGCAGATGGATTGCAGGAAGTCAATGCTATATAAATAATCTGCCCTTACTCAAGATGGCCATGGCCAGAAATGCTAGGAAGGTGTTCTTCAAAGTGATTTCTCAGGAAAATATGGGATGGAGACATGAATGGATGGCTGAGTTTGCTTTGACTATTGACAACAAATTAAACAGCATTTTTTCTTTGTGGTGCTTAGATACAGTGTAATTCTGTTTTAAGCTATATTGGACTACACACAGGGGAGTATTTACCACAAGGCAAACAAGGCATTTGCCTAGGGCGGCATTTTTTAGGGGGGCAGCACTGCCCCCTGGAAGAAGGGACATGGGGACTAGGTGGGATCCGAGAGAGGCTGCGGGCTGCTTGATGGTGTATGCAGAGCCCGATTGTCGTTTCCGGGGATGTCCAGAGCTGTGAAGGTGAGTGTCTTTCTCTCTTGCGTCAGGGAGGGGGTGTTAGGGGAAGGCTCTCTCAGGTGGGGGTATGGGGCAGGGGTGTTTTTGGTCAGTGGAGTTGGTCGGTGTCAGGCTCTCTCCATCGGGGAGAGGGGGAATCCAATTTTTGTGTTGGCTAGGGCAGCACAACACCTAATTACACCACTGGCTACACAATGCTTCTACTGTGGGGGCCTTTCTAGCATTATGTATATTTACCTCAGCTCTCTACAGGCCCAGATGGTAACCAAAGGAAATTCAGCTTGGACCTTTTTTTAAAAATATTTTTGGCTGATTTCCCTCAACTGTGCACCCTCTATAAAACTGACATTATATCCCATAAGGAAGATTTTTATTGAAATGCGTTGTTTATCCACACGAGCAGATCTACTTTGCTGCAATATCTGTTTGTATTTCGATGCCATGTGGACTAAAGAGTGGCTATTTGATATTTTTTTATAAAAGAGGGCTCTAAGACCATATGTCAACCACATGCCTTCCTTGTGAAGTATTTTATTTATATATATACTGTATATATATTGTTTTGCTAAACTTTTTTTGTAATTTTAATACATTGTTGTACATTTTGATATATGTTTGCTCAGAGAGCTGTTCGGTATTCTGTGTGTCCTCAAAGTCCCCTTTGCCTCATTCTTTATTCCTTGTATTATCCACAGTGCTTTAACATGCTAAATGTCATTCATTTATAGTTTACATTTACTTTAAAGGATAAGTTCACCTTTTTAAAAAAAAAAGTACATCTTTTTCAGGTAAAAACATTTTATTTATTTTTATTATTTGTTTTGTTATTTTTTTTACACTGGATCCTGTAAAGCATTTCACCCATAATCAGCAGATCACGGGTGAAATTCCAGGCTCCTGAAGATTGTCAGTTCACTGTCTGCCCATACCTCATGTACAGGCAGACCCTTACTGAATTGCAGAAAGAGTCAATGGACTACGAGAGCACTCATCATCTCCCTCCCAGTTCATTGAGAACTGTAAGCCATCGAGTGTGGTGATCGGTGGTACTTGTAGTTGATACTAATTGAAATTTGGACAAAATGTCTATCATTCAGATTTATCCAAACTTCCAAATCTCAATAGTGACAAATTTTAGCAAATTTGAAATAAATTATAATGAAACAAATGATCAGAATTATCATTTGAAAATGAATTTGAATTCAAAATGAAAACATATTTATACAGTATGTATAAAAGTGAAGCAAGATGATGATTCCTACTTAGGCTTCAGAATAAAATAAAATAAAACAGAACAGCAAATAAAAGAATAGAACAGAAAATCATAAAACAGAGTAGAATAGAATGGAAAGAATAATAATATAATTGAATAGAAAATAAACAAACAGAATAGACTAGAAAAGAATATAAAAAATATAACAGAATATAATAAAATAGAATATAAAAGAACAGCCTCTTTGGAACAACCCCAGGTTGCCCAATTTCCTGTCTCTACCAAAGGTTCATTTGTGGGCACGGCAGGGTCTTTTATATTTACATCAGCTCTATGATAGAGGTACATTTAAGTCCTACCAACAACTAAGACAAGAATTGTGTATTACACCACGATGGTCCATTCACTATACCCAGCTCATACATGGGGCCCTTGGTTAGATAGCCAGGATACCAGCGATTCTTTGCTTTCAATAATTTCCAATCTAGTTGGCTAATACCCTGATGTGCTTTTTTCCCTTTTTATTATATTTGTGTAATGGGTACCATTATATAATGCTCTGTCTCTAGCCACTATATTGTTTGGGGGAATTGCAACCACAGTTTTTATATTTTTACTGCTCAGATAGTCTGACTTCAGCCCTTCTTTTCTGGGAATGTCACACTTTAACAGCCTCCCTAATTGGAACCCCTCCTACCGGAGGTCCCAGAGCAGCTGCATAGACTGCTATGGATATTGTTATGCATCACGGAATTGAGCATATTGCAATTTATGGGTTTCTCTAAATTACTCAACCCTTGTCTGAATATTGCATCAGCTTGTGAATGGGCTAATTATGGATAATCTGGTCTGCTGTCCCCAGAATGTTTATTTTCATTATAGCAAATACAGCGAGAACATTAGGAAAGACTTTCAAAGGAAATTTTACTGGTTGGTAAATTGGATATTCAGAATGTCTAATAGATTATGGTGCGCCATCCAATATACAAAGGGAAAATGGTGTATGTGAGGACAAGAGCATACTGTATGTTTCTACCTCTACCTCATATCTCTTGGACATATCTCCACTAACCACCACTGTATTATCAAACTTTTGTCATTGTGCTATACTTTACATTCCCCGGACTGCCAAATCCTTGACATTGACTGTTCAATGATGGGGGTCAGAGTTTACTACCATAAAGGCAGGACTTGAAAGAAACATGTGAAGACAAAAATATCTAGCCTCTAGATAAAATATTAAAAATACTAGACTGGTCTGACAGGCTGGAAGAAAAACGCAGGTATGGACCAGTAATATTACTTTATAAACCTTGGTGTATATTACAGGTTCACATTTGTGTTATTGAAACAAATAATTGATATAAAAGTTTTCTTATGAATGTATACCTTCCTTACATATAAAGTTAAGTAAAATGATTCCCCTGTATGGATACACTAATGGGCTTTGGTTAATATTCATAGAAATCTATTCTTCACTGGAGACTTGTATTAGTTATATATATATATATATATATATATATATATGTGTGTGTGTGTGTGTGTGTAATATGCACTGCCTTTATTATTGCAGAAGGAATAAACATGATGGAGTATTTTACACAAGATCTCATGCTGTGGCAGGTTGCAGCATAACTACAACATGCTGTATAAAACATATCATTTTGTAAATTTTGATGATGTAATTTTTAAAATGTTATGATATTCTATTCAATACTGGACTTCAGGCAGATATTACACACTTAAAGTAGAAGGAAAGGCAATACAACCACCCACTATTTAATGTTGTCTCACCACTGCGTTTGTCTTTTCTGCATACATTTTAACTAGATTTCAATGCAAATACCTTTTTGGGTTTTTTTCACGCTCAAAGCACTTGGGAGTGTTTTATTTTCATTTCAAACATTGACACAAATTGCAAGATCAGTGTGCACCTAAACCACCTCACATAATATTGCTCACAATCAGAGCACCCCTCCATCTCTATTGATGAAATAAAAGTTAGGCATACATTAGTTAATCATATTTCTGATTAAAACTGTCCAGCTGGTGGCCAATTGTACACTGCTGTATCCTCTGCAACAACGTAATGCTTTTAGTAAAGCAACAGCTTGTGCTCTTTATCTTTATTAAATTTGTGCCTAGTCTTGCTATTTAAAGGATACGTTTACTTTAAAAAAAATAATAAATGCACATCTTTTTGCAGGTAAAATCAAGTGTGCCAGGTAGCAATCCTGCAGACTTCGCAGATTGCAGGTGCCATGCAGGACTCCTGCAGACTTATCAGTGTATCTGTCTGCTCGTACCTTGTATGGGCTTGCAGATACACACTGCTAGGAAGAGAGAATTAACTACCACAGCGCTCAACAGCATTGTGGTAGTTCATTAAGAACTACAAGCCGACAGCTGCAAAGGCTGTTGGGACTTGTAGTTTTTCAATTTACGGAACACTTTGAATGGATGATGTAGCCGGGCGGATGGAGCCCCACTTGCCACGTTTTCTTTAGATAGTGGCAGGAAATGGAGGAAGTAGATCCCCCACTCACTGTCAAAACAGGAAACCTGATTATGGGTGTAACATGTAACATGTTACAAAAGGTGAACCTATCCTTTAAAACTGTCCTGCTGTTGACCAACACTGTTGTATCATCTGTAGTCTTTTAATTCTTGAATCAAGCAGAGCAATTTTGCATCAGCAGGAAAGGGGACAACCCCAGGGAACTACTGGCCAATTTCTATCTGCCAGTCAAAATAGGCCTATTTTCATTTGGTTGAGGTGCTGCCACTGTATGTAAACTAAACTAGTGATAAAAGAAAAAAAAAAGCAATTCCACAGCCAAATACAGTATATACTGCCATTGTACATTATTGTTGAGACTATCCGTGAAAAACTTGCTGTTCTATAACATCAAATACAGATATAAGACCTCCCACAAGCATTATATTTAAAGGATTTGTGTACTTTCAATTTTGTCCTCAAAGTTGCATGAAAAGACCCTTTGCCACTGTATGGTATTTTTTAATTTTCTTTATTTCTGTTCCATACATGTCCCCTATGGCAGTGTCAAGCCTCCCACGCCTTTTTTGACAGAAGTTTTCCTATGAGCCAACAAGTCTGGGTTCATCAAATTTCAGACATGATTCATCGAACCCTTGGCAAATTGAACCTGGCAAATATGCCCATCACTACTCATAAGCAAGGAGATGTCTCACTGAAAAGAACAGGTGGCAAGACATTTACTAGTCCTCAAGCTGACTGGAACCTATTGTGATATTCTATCTATCCATTCAGTCAGTCGTATCCGACCCTTGGCGATTGCATGGACTGTCACTTGTAAGCAACTTCTTCCATGAATTCTCTTAGCAATTATTTTTACAGGGTAGCTTGCCAGGTCTTTCCCCAACCCCTACCATCCAGGAGATCCCGCATGGCCAGGGATGAAACTAGGACAATTTAGACAGGAGCCAAATAACCTACCAGCATGTCTTTGGAGTATGGGAGGAAACCGGAGTACCCGGAGGAAACCCACGCAAGCACAGGGGGAACATGCAAACTCCATGCAGGAGGCGCCATAGTTGGGAATCGAACTCAGGACCCATTTACTGCACGGCAGACGTGCTAACCACTAAGGCACTGTGCTGCCCATTGTGATATTAAATGCAGTAGTGCTGTATTAAACCACCTGTCCTCCTAGGCCAGTGGTGGGCAACCTTTTTTTTCAACTGAGCCAAATCTCGCCAAAACCACGATTGAAATTTATTTTGAGAGCCACATTTTTAAAACTGAAAATACATCCCCCATAGTAATTTATCCCCCATAGTACTTCATCCCCCATATAGTAATTCATCCCCCATAGTAATTCATCCCCCATATAGTAATTCATCCCCCATATAGTAATTCATCCCCCATATAGTAATTCATCCCCCATAGTAATTCATCCCCCATATAGTAATTCATCCCCCATATAGTAATTCATCCCCCATAGTAATTCATCCCCCATAGTAATTCATCCCCCATATAGTAATTCATCCCCCATAGTAATTCATCCCCCCTATAGTAATTAATCCCCCATATAGTAATTCATCCCCCATAGTAATTCATCCCCCATATAGTAATTCATCCCCCATAGTAATTCATCCCCCATATAGTAATTCATCCCCCATAGTAATTAATCCCCCATATAGTAATTCATCGCCCATATAGTAATTCATCCCCCATATAGTAATTCATCCCCCATAGTAATTAATCCCCCATATAGTAATTCATCCCCCATAGTAATTCATCCCCCATATAGTAATTCATCCCCCCTATAGTAATTCATCCCCCCTATAGTAATTCATTCCCCATATTGTGTCAATTCACTTACCTTTGCTCCGCGCGTTCCTCTCGCCGTGTTCCCGCGCCGTTCCGGTCTTCAGGGCGGACTGTGAGAGGAGAGGAGTTCGTCACGCTGCCCCGCCTACATCCTGACACCCAATGTTTTCCACGCTCCGCGGGCTGGATTAAAAGGTCCGCCGGGCCGTAGTTTGCCCATTGCTGGGCTAGCTGCAGAGTCCTGACTTTTGGGGCGGCCGCCCGAGAGGAGGGAGGGGAGCGGGCGCCTGGCACACAGAAGAGCCGCATTGAAGTGTGTAAAGAGCCGCATGTGGCTCGCGAGTCGTGGCTTGCCGACCACTGTCCTAGGCCAGCTGGGTCTTTTGTTGTCTCTTGTAGTGCCAGCAGGTTCCCCTACCTAGCCAACTGTCTTGTACGGCTCCTTCCCTCCCCTGGCCTCCCCTGGCCAGTTAAGTATCTTGTATTGCCAACCCCCCATCCGTCTGTGTGGACACATTATGTGGAGATATCTGTGGGATCTGGCCAGGAATTCCTTTTACTCACAGACCTTGGCTCTAGAATTGCCCATTGAGCCACGAGCAGTAGTTTTTAATATGATATACAGGTTCTTATATCACCACCTAAAAAAAAAATTAAATATGGCTTTTTATTCTGTGTTGGGATGTTTTTCTAGTGCTCATGATGTGATATGTACACTTTGGGTATTGAGCACTGTGCATTATAGTTCAAAACTAATTGCATTTTATCTTTTAGCAATCAATACATTTTTTTGTTATTATTACACTTCTTGATACAAGCCTTGTTTGCTGTCAGAGTAACCACTTGTCTCATACAGAAGGCTTTACCCTCTGCAACCTTTTTTTTCCTTTTGCGAGTTATTTATTGTTTAGACAGCAAAACTTATTTAGTGATTAGGCAGTCAAGGATTTAATTGTTCCCTCCTTGTTGTGCATTCTTTAGAAATGTACTTACACCTTTGGTGCTACTTTACAGTAGAAGTCTTTGCCATGTTCTCTCCACTTTCTTTGCCTAATCTGTAGGTCAACATGTTGAAAGTAAAACATAAGAATGAAACTGTTATAATGAAAAGACAAAACCGTGTCTTTTTCAGGATTGAGAATCCAATGAGCAGAAATTTTGTTATAATTTATATTGCATATGTTGTTACAATGACAGCCAATATCTTTATTATTATCATAGTCAAAACCGAAAGACGTCTTCACAGACCTATGTACTTCTTCATTGGTGGACTTTCATTCCATGAGATTTGGTACCCTTCAGTCACTGTCCCCAGGCTCTTGTGGTCTCTTAAAACTACAAAGGAAGCAATATCCTCAGTTGGGTGCATAACACAATTTTACTTTCATTTTTCTCTTGGAGCAACTGAAATCTCTTTCTTGACTGTGATGGCTTACAATCGTTATGTGGCCATCTGCAACCCCCTTCGCTATTTAGCAATCATCAGTCCCAAATTTTGCACCATACTCATACTCGGGTCCTGGGCTTGTGGCTTTGTTTCAATGATAAATCTCTCTGTACAGATCGCAAACCTCTTATTTTGTAGGGAGAACCAAATAGATCATTACTATTGTGACTTGGCGCCAATACTCAAATTGTCTTGCTCCGAGACTTCAAGCAATGAAAAGCTGTTTTTTTGCCTTAGCTTGTTCATAATATTAGGCTATTATTTCTTGATTGTTGTCTCGTATATTTGCATAATCAAAACCACTCTGATGTTTCCAACAGCTATAGGGAGATGGAAAACATTTTCTACTTTCGCTTCACACCTTATTGTTGTATTGCTTTTTTATGGGCCTATCATCTTTATGTTTGTCAAACCCAGCACTGGTGGCCTCATGCATTTGAATAAAATTGTTTCCATTATCCCATCAGTAGTAACTCCTGTTAAATCCAATCATCTATACTCTGCGCAGCCAGGAGGTACAGGATGCCATGAAGAAAACCGTTAAAAGATTTGTTTTCCATGTGGAGGGCAATATCAATTAGAAAACTAGCTGTAAGACCTGCAAAATGTAATCTTATTTATATCCCCTTAAATGTCCACAGAGATAAACAGACTACTTTGTATTGCATTCACAGAGTGCTATGTTCTGCTATGCTAATACTAAACTTCCCATAAATTGATTGGTGAAAAATTATCCCTGGTGATATGGGCCTGATTTACAATATTAGGCTTACTCTGCCAGAAAGGTTGGACAATGTTCCCTTACCAGGAACATGATGCAACACTTTGCATGCATACTGTATGTGTGCAAGCATGAATGAAAAGGGTCACCGTGGATAATTAAATGGGGGATTGATTCAAAATATTATGTAAGCAACTAGTTTTTGTTTTTATTTACCTAAGATACACGACATGGTCTAAAAGCTATGGCCTACAAAGCTGTATAATACTAAATATGCACATCTTTTCTTCATTGTTCTTAATAAAATAGCTGTGTACTTTTAGGGCATATAGTTTGGCAAAGTTTTTTTTTAGGTTCTATGGAGAAAAGGTTATGCATGTACAAGTACCACATTGCCCTGCATGTTTAGAAGAGATTTGCAAAGCAATCCAATCTCGCCTAGGCTGTAGTTCTTGGATCAGGTCACAAATCTGAGGAATATCTAGAACAGGAAAGGTCCGGTGGGGAGGCTTGCAGCTGGAATTTATTTGTATGAAAATACAGTTATCATTTAAGGAAATGTCTGCCAATAATAACTAGAAATATACTGTAGATAAAACAGACCACACCAACGACTAGCCATATATTAATTTGCAGTATTGTCTTTAAAAATAATTCTAGCCACCTGTCATTGAGCAATTTGGGGTGTGTATTCACAGATATGCATACAGAGTAAGGCATCACGAATATGAACTACAGATGAGCAGAGTAGTTTCTGCCAAGCTGATTTTGCCATTAGTGAAATAATTTCGAACTGGAAACTATGATTGCTTGTTGCAATGCTTATTCAAAATTTGCTTTAAAAAAACTTTTTTTTATTTTAGTGAGTGCTCTTTGCGTTTGTGTCTTGTTTATTTGTTTTGTGTATTTGATCATTATGTGTGCACTGTTGCTTTACAATTTTTTATTTTACTTTACCTCAGAAACCTTTAAAAACTCTTTGCACTTAAAAAAACTCAGACAAACAAAAACGTTCTAATTTGCCTTCTCTAGTGAAATTTTAAGGATATAACACTGTTAATGTTATTATTTTTGGATAACATTAATCTAAAATGTGTTTTTTTTCCACTGTAATTAAAGAGAAAATATGTGCTGCAATAAAAATTAAATGTATATGCATTAAAGTGGTTCTAAAGGCAGAAGGTTTTTTTTTACCTTAATGCATTATATGCTAATGCTATATTCTTACATTGAGACATGGAGGTTTTGTAACTATTCCCCAGATAATTTCAGTGCAAGCTGTGAAAGTAATCTGGGAATATATTTAGCTATTTTATAGTATATTTATAAAAGGGTGAAACTGCCTGTCTCTCTCTTTCTCACCGCATAGCAAAGACGTACGTCTATATTATCATACTGGAGAGGGGACAGAACAAACACAACAATGAATGTAATGTTTAATAAGATAACTTTATTTGAAAATATTTCATTTAAGCAGAATCAATCAGTCACTTTGCACATATCAACCACTTTGCTTTATGCAGCAAAAGCTTCTCATTTATCAGAATGGCGTCTCGTTCTTTGCCTGTCACTTCACACTTCTAGTCTCAGCTATGACAGACCCAGGAAATAAACATGTGTCATGTATCTCTGAGCAATACTTTCTATACACCACATCAAGATGTCATAATTTTAGGCATTTGTTTTGTTATAAAGTTAAAGAGAATATTTCCACATTTTATCTATTTATCTCTAGAGACGTATGAATATGTTTGTATGTGTTATAATTAATTTTCTTAAATTGTTACAATAGTGTAAAAACTGTAAAAATTTCTAGACACCTAAGTTAAAAAAGAACTCAAGGAATTAACTTCAGAAAGAACTTTGGGAAGTGGGTATAATGTATCAATTACATCTACCTCTGTACTGTCCTTTTTTGAGATACAGATTTCTGAAAACCGAAAAGGATACAATACTACCAGTAGCTTAGTATTCCCAGCCCTTACACATTGGGCTCGCGTCCCTGTTGGTATTTCAGATGAATAAGTTGCCTTGAGCTGGCCATAAATGGATAGAATTTCAAACAAAAATTCTTTGGAAAAGTCTTAAGAAAATGCATACAAATATTCTCAGAACATCCAAATGTCATTCAAAAGATTTAATTTGCTTTTGGAATGAATGGACTTGCCTTCAAATTTTCTCATCACTGTAGTTGAAAATATACATGGTTTGACCCACTAATTAGGAAAAAAATATTCTAGGAAAGTTTGTTAATTTTCCTAAGGATTTTTTCAAAATTCTATCCATTTATAGCCAGTATTAAAGCTGAAGTTTAGACATGGCAATTTTTACATAAACCAATAATAGTAAAATAAAATGTGTTGCACTGTTTAAATTATTAGTTCACTAAAGTGCATAAATAAATCCATAAAGTGTACAAATAAATCACAACAATAATCAATTATACAATAACTCATTAGTGGCAAAAATAAATATACATAAAATTTATCAAGTTCAACAACCAAGATGGTGTGGTGGAATCATGCTCAATCCATGCATTAAATGATAACCAAAGCTGATATGTGTTTGCAATCTTCACCGCCGTGCATGCCACTCAAGAAAATACAAGCCTCTTACCAGAAGCTGAGACCTCTATAGGGAGGTCTAACAGCGCTTTAAAGGAAAACCCAATCTCGGATGGATGGATCAGCACTTGGAGCTCCTATGACAACCAGCCTTTGGTAAGAGCAGTAAGGATCCCACTGTCAGGCACTGGCCCACTTGTGCAAGTGAATCAATGAATCACTTCCTTTTCTTCATTTCTAAAATCATTATTAGAACATAGATTGCAAGTAAAGTGATTCACCAGTCACCAGATTAAAAACTTAATGTGGTTATAAAGCCAAAACATTTTTTACCCTTGCATCAAGGTAATGTCCCCCCCCCCCTTATACTTAACTGCACCCTTATTCAATCAGCGCGGTGCAGAATAGCAGCTCTTCTGTCCACTCATTTTTGCTGAGGCAGTGGGAGCCATTGGATGCTGTCAGTCAAAGCCAGTGACAGGGGGGCGGGCCGAGTCCTGATGTTTGTGTCTACAGACTCAGACAATGGGACTCAGGAGTGAGCATGCAGGTGGGCCCCCAAAGGAAGCATTTTACTATAGGGTAGTAAAAAAGAGAAAAGAAAAAGCAGGAGTGCCAGCAGGGGACCCAAGCAGAGGATATTCAAGGCTGCTCTGTGCAATTCCATTACAAGGCAGGTAAGTATAGCATGTTTATTATTATTTTTTTTTAATGTATGCGTTTACAATCACTTTCATTCTGAACTGCAGCCTTACCATTGCTTGCTCTGATTTCACTGCACACTGTGAGCTTTTCATGGTGTGAACCTGGAGCTAGTCGGATAGAGCCTGCCTCATTTCTTGGTTGGAGGGTGTCCATCATCGTCTAGCCAATTTCACCCCAGTCTGACTGTCCCTGGCTCATCCCTTTCAATCACTGGATCAATGGCGTCCCTAGACAGGTGCGGGGGGTGCGGTCCGCACCGGGTGACACCAACTGCACGGGGTGAAACCGGACCCGCTCTACAAAAAGGTAAGTTGTAAAGCAAGCCGACGATCCCTGCAGGATGGATCTGATCGTCGGCTTTCTTTACAACTTACCTTTTCTTGGAACAGGTCCGGTGTCACCCCGTATATGTTGCATGCCGACGATCCTTGACATGCAAGCTATACGGGGTGACACCGGTGTAGCGGCAAGATGTCTCCCATGTAGATGTCCCCCTGAAGCAACTGCGCATGTCCTGGTTTCAGGCACGATCAATCAATGATAGAACTACTGCTATCATCAATTGATCGTGCCTGAAACCGGGACATGAGCAGTTGCTTCAGGGGGGGACATACCTACATGGGAGACACATCTTGCCGCTATACCCGCTCCAAGAGAAGGTAAGCTGTAAAGAAAGCCGACAATCCCCGCAGGATGGATCGGATTCTGCAGGGATCGTTGGAGGGGGTGTCACCAAGTGTTACCGCATTGGGTGACACCAACCCTAGGGACGCCTCTGCACTGGATCTTAGTTCTTTCAATCCTGGAGGCTTAGCATTATGTGGGCAGTCTGCCTGAAAATTCAGTCTGCCTTAGAACACTCCCTCCTCCAGACTGACATCCACCCATCAAGGCATTTTGAAACTTGCATAACTTCTCCTAAGAGCCAGCCCACTACTTCCATGAGGGCCCTTGAGAAAATATTTGGGCAATGATATTCACCATATTTAAAACTATTTATCCTCTGTAAATGTCAGTGCTTTAAAAAAAAATCATGAAATAAATTGCACTGGTGCAGTGGTACATCCCCACTTATGTTTTGTTTTTACAATCCTTTGTCTGTTAGCCTAGAAAATTGGCCATTTTGATGTGACAGATTCAGCTTTCATGGATTTCAATAGAGTTCAGGTTTGGCATCCAAACTTCGCTAAACCCTGCTTTAACCAAACCAAGGGTAGTTTGGCTCATCCCCTTCCCTGCCTTGAAGAAATACCACTGTTGCAGAAATTCCTGTACAAGTGTCAGGTGCTTAGTTCTCCCTCTGCTCTCCTTGATTCCCTTTGCTGACCTCTACTGTGTCTTGTGGCAACAAAGAGATCCATGGAAAGAACCCCAGCTTGCAAAGGAGGACCAAGTGTGTCAGATGCTGAAGAATTACTAGCAATCTTAGCATTTTTCTTGGCAGGAAGACTTTATTATGTTTTTTTAATCTAGCAATTGAATTTCTTTAAAATTGCTTTTGAAATATATTTCAACATTCATTTAAAGTAGAACTATAGGCAAAACTTTTCTTTTTTTTTACTTTGGATAGAGCAAGGGAGGGTTATAACTCCTGTCAGATATTTTTTTCGTCATCTGTGTCCCATTGTGGAGATTGGCCTTCATTTCCTGTCTCATAGCCAAGCAGGAAGTGAGAGGAAAACCCTGTAAATTAAGGGAATTCCTTGATGACCTCCAGGTCACTAGAAATAGTGTTCCTATTGGAAGATTTCCCCTCTATTACTTTTCTGGGGACAACCCAAAATTTGGGATTTACTTTTACTTTCAATGATAATGGTAAACAGGAAAAACAGAGAGGGTGAATCTCCCTAACAGGACACAGACAGCAATAAAAACTGATGGGTGTTCTAATCCCTCTCCACTCTGTCCAAAACTAAAAAGAAAAGTTTTGTCTTTAGTTATACTTTAAGTTCAATTTACGTTTTAATGTGCAATGTTTTTCTCTAGATCAGCATCTTACAAATACAATGCTCCAATCAAACCAAAGTTTCAGATTTTTTTTTAGTAGGGTTTTCATTTTTAAAGGAAGCAGGATTTTACCTCTTTGTTCTTATCTCCATTATATACATCTTATCTATAACAGCCAATGTTTTTGTTATTGTTATAATCAGAAATGAACCACGCCTTTACAAGCCCATGTACTTCCTCATTGGTGCACTGTCCTTTCTGGAGATCTGGTATCCTTCAGTGACCGTTCCCAGGCTGCTATGGGCTCTACTCACAGATGAAGAGTCAATATCTCCAGCCGGATGTTTTACTCAGTTTTTCTTCCATTTCTCCCTTGGTGCCACAGAAAATTTTTTGCTGACTGTAATGGCCCTAGACCGATTTTTGGCTATCTGCAATCCTCTACACTATTCGCTTATCATGAGCCCCAGCACTTGCATTCTGCTGTTATCAGGCTCCTGGTTATGTGGATTTGTGATTGTGGCCATCCCTTGTTCAGAAATCACAAAGTTTTCTTTTTGTGGTTGTAATGTTATTAATCACTATTACTGTGATTTTGCCCCATTGATCAAGTTGTCTTGCTCTGAGACTTCTCATGTTGAAAAGATGTTTTTTGTTTCTTCTTGCTTTATAATATTGGGATGTTTCTTGGTAATTATTATGTCTTATATCTGGATTATAAAGACAAGCTTGAGTTTTTCTGTTTCATTTGGGAGGAGTAGGACTTTTTCCACATGTGCCTCCCATTTAATAGTTGTTGTCGTTTTTTATGCTACCACTATATTCATGTTTGTTAGACCCACAGCTAACAACTTTTTAAATATGAATAAAATAATATCTATTGTTCCATCTATAATCACCCCCCTACTAAACCCGGTAATCTACACTTTGCGGAACAAAGAGGTCAAAGAAGCCGTGTGTAAAATAGCCCAAAAATGGAAGTACTATCATGCATAAGCAAAAACATTCTTGCTGACAAGTATTTTATTTTATTTTTTTAACATTTATTTTATGTTATTATAATAAAGAATAATCTTTTTCAGGCCAAATCAAAATGTATTCTTTATACTAAAACATATTCTGTGTTTATGCAAATTCAGCTTTGTTGTAATCTGAGCTCCTGCTTATCAGGGCCATTCACAACATTGTCAACTTGTGAATATGTTGAAGAGTCTTGAGTGGTCCCTCTACTGATTGTAATGAATAAATATAAATATGTAATATTTACATGTTTTTCAAGTTTTAGATATAATAAATACAATATATTAAAAACATTAAAGTGTTACTAAACCCAGGACCCTGCATGCAAGTGCAAAGACGCAAAGCAGAAACGCAAAAAACGCAACCTGCATAGGTGTGAAGCTAGGGTTAAGCATGTTTTCACTACTAAAATACCACATTACTTAATCAAATAACTCATGCAGTATTTTAGTAGGTTTTTTAAAAAAAAGACTGTGCAGTATCTTACCCCATACTTGGATGCGGTAAGATACCACTTAGTGAATTGTCCCTGGTCAAAGTTTGTGGTCGAACTTTGGTTAGATACTGATAAGATGTATTAGATGTAACACCCATGTCTTACGTCTATATCTAAAAAGAGATTTTCATTTCCAAAAGTAATGCCCTAAAAATAGGCAAAATAATTTTGTTTTTAATGAATACTATAGTTTTTTTTGGCTCAATTGTATTTTATTTTTAAATGTGTTTTATATAATATATGAATAGAGAGCACAGCAGAAGGTTTTTTTTAGCTTTAGGCTGTTTATGAGAATACAAAATATTATGTGCTGTATTTTTTATATTTAAAAATTTTTTAAACTTTACTTTTTGTAGTACTAACACTATTATGGAAAATACAAACAAAATCACTATACATTCTCTTAACAAAAACATTTTTAATTGCATATGACCTATATTGATGTATAGGGAGGAGCAAATCTGCCTTGGTGTTCATGTCAAAACCATTTCCTATATCCTTATATACTGTATTTGCTAATATGCCCATCTAATAGTTTTTTTTTTTTTAAGATGCTTTGTAGAATCTGGATGATATTAATCCCTTACCTACTTTCATGGGATCAATAATACGAGTACTCCCAAACACTCAAACATGATGGTCTTGTATTATCTTTAATAACTTTTCATACAGGTACAATATTGACAATGCAAGTGCAGAATACATCCTCCATTACAGAATTTTAGCTTAAAAGTTTTTCATCCATCACCAAAGTAGCCATCTGTGATTCTTTACATTATTTTACTATTGTGAGTCCAAGGACTTTTAAGAAGCTGCTTAATAGTTGCTGCGGTGGAGGGTTCATTGTCATTGTTGTTCAATGTTTGTAGGTCTCGAAACTTTCATATTGTAAGGGGAATGAACTTGACCACTACTTTGACTTTGCAGCCCTAATCAAATTAATCGGCAGTAAAACTTCTACCGTAGAAATGTTATTTTTCATATCTGCTTGTTTTGTAATTGTGGGCTGTTTTCTGCTAATCATCCCTACATTCAGATCATCCATATAATAATGTCATTTCCTACATCAACTGGTAGACATAGGACGTTTTTAACATGTGCTTCTCATCTAATTGTGGTTTGTCTGTTTTATATTACCAATATTCTCATGTTTGTACAACCTACCACTGCTGATACTTTACATTTAAACAAATCTGTTTTTATCATTTCCTCTGTAGTGACCCCTCTGCTAAATCCTATCATTTAGACCTTGGGAAACCAAGAAGTAAAAAAAGTTGTATAGAAAGTGGAATTGTTAAAACTCGCTTTTGGGGTCTTGAAGAGTGGATTAATTATAGTGGACTCAAAGTGGTTGTAAAGCCTTAAGTTTTTTACCTTTATGCATTATTTGCATGTAGGTAAAAAAAACCTTCTGTGTGCAGCTCCCCCTCCCCCGCAGAACCATCTAATACTTACCCAAGCACCATCCCAAACCAGCAATATGCACGAGAGTGGCTTCTGTCCGGACTCTCTGTAACCTCATTGGCTCAGAGACAGCAGCAGAAGCCATTAATAGCCAGTGAGGAGAGAGTGGGGGCAGGGCCGAGACCCATTCAAGTGGCTTGCTATGAGGGCAATCGGCAAGGGGAAGGAGCCAGGAGCGCTGGTGGGGGACCCCAGAAGAGGAGGATCGGGGCTGCTCTGTGCAAAATCCTTGCACAGAGCAAGTAAGTATAATGGGTAGACACAACAGTATTTCTTTTGTAGACAGACTGAATAGACTGAACTGGTGGTGAATTCAGGGAACATGAACTGCTGACTATACACATGACAATTTTATGAAATAGTCAAAATATGATATTGTATAAATATATTATTCCAGCTTTTAGAGAACTGTAGTGAATCTGTATGTTAATAGTGAACTCCAGACAAATAATAAATAAATACACAGATGCAGTTTTATCTGAGCTTTACACAGCTCTGCTACATAGCACAGTTCTGTTTGGCATGGAATGGGACCTGATTTTTCTCTCCTGCAGTTTCACTTTCACTTACAGGTATCCTTCCCAAAACACCTTGTGCCCTGACAGTGAAAGAGAAAGCAGCGGACTGATGAGTGGATCTTTCCATCACTCTGCTCTCTCCTCCTATTAGCATTCTCCTTGCACTGCAGCACACCTGGTGTTTCTAGTGATGCCTTTCTGTCCCCCTCTCTGAGCACTGCTGCACAGTAGACTACACAAGGTTGATACACATCAAATTTAGGCAGTTACACTACTTAAATTTAATAAAATACATTTAAAATGCAGGTAAAAATTGAGGGTTTTACTTGCAGAAGAGGCATGCAAAGTCGGTTCTGCCAAAAACTGCTGCCTGTCATCTCTTTAAGATGCTGGGAATGGAGCCAAGTGGCAGAGATGCTGTACCTCTTATACACTTGAGTAGAAGTTACATTATCCGAGGGCACTCAATGGCTGAACAGGATGAGAGAGGACCTAAAACAAGTAGCAAAGAAAATATTGGTGGCAGGGGGCAGAGCAAAGACTGATCGTATCAATTGGTCAGCATCGGAGGAGGACATACGAAGGTAATAATGTGTAAGTATGTTGTGAAGTATGTTGTGCATACTTGTACATTATGGCATTAGATCCCTCACTTTACTTCTGCTTTAATGATGTATTAATGATTACAGGGTTGGATTATTTTTGCCTAGACTTCAGCTGTAAAAACATAAGTATGTGTGTATGTTGTGGGGGAAGCAATGGAATAGAATTACATATCATTAGGTAACTAATTTGCAACATATCCTCACAAAGGAAGGATGTGCAGATATCTCCTTGTACCGTTATTATTAAAAAAAATATACCAATCCTGATAAATCTTCATAATCATAATAACAATAATAATTATATAATCATAAGAGTAATAATCACAATTACAGGTGACTCACAGCACTGGGGTCTGAGTATCTCTGTACATACATAAATTTCCTTTACTATATTTGGCAGTTCTGAAAGTCCATCACTAAGTACAAAGGAGTGGCAATCAAGAAGATTAATATTTTCTTAATTTTTTTCACCCTCCCAGCGCCATGACTGTTTGGACGTATAAAAGGTATATGGATGAAAATGACAATAAATAAAAAGTATTAATATCATATTGGCAGCATCATAAAGAAGAACCACTTTCTCTGCTCATGAGACGGCCACGGATCATGGAAGGTCCACGTCTAGCCATCTCACTCTGGAACTCTGATGCTGTAAAGTAATATAGGATTGGGTTGAGGCAACAATTAATACTTGCTAGGCTAATAGAGATGGGATGTAAAGTCAGGATAATTTTTTGTGCTGTGCAGTTTTGGATGGCATTTGCAGTGACCATTACATAGAAGAAAAAACTGATATGGTATGGTGCAAAACAAATAAAAAACACGCAAGCACATGTTATTACCAGGCGAAGAGCTTTGTTTTTTTCTTTCTTGTTCACACACTGTAGGGAATTCAGTTTTAACTGTACCCTTGTTTTTAGAGAGCTGTAAGTAATGATAGTCATAGGAATTATGAATCCTAGCACTTCTGCGATAATCAGCATACCAGACATGGTGACCATGCTAATCTGATTATTACCTAGGTCAGCAAAACAACTGGTGGTTGAGTTATTTCCAGAGTTTCTGTATATAGGAAATGCCAGGCATGTGGTACCAACCACCACCCATACACATATGCTGATTCCAACATCGTACCTTCTTTTCCAGTCTTTGGCTTTGAAAGGATTTGCAGTGAAGACATACCTCTGGATGCTGATAAGTGTTAAAAAGATAATACTTGCATACATGTTCAGGTACTTAAGATAAAAGCACAACAAGCAGGCAAAGTGTTTAAATGGCCATGAGTGATTTATGTAGTAATAAATCCGTAGAGGCAGCGTCAAGACATGGGCAAGGTCAGCGGTTGCCAAATTGATCATGAAAATAATGGCCTTGTTCTTCTTGTTGATAAAACTTTGGAGAACCCATAGAGCAACACTGTTAGAAAGCAGGCCAGGTATGAAGATGGCTATATAAGTGACTGCATACAGAGTATGCTGGAAATCAGGGGAGCTGCGGCAGTTTGAAAAGTTTCCACTTGGCATTCTATGTACTTGTTCTAGAAGATCTTATGATATCCCAAGGTTCTGTGTGAAAGAACAGGATTGCTCTGTTAGGTTCAGTATCAACAGCTGTAGTTAAATACTTTTTTAAAACCTGACCTTATAAGTAAAAAGTGAATATATCGGTGTACCAATAGTATCTACAAAAACCCAAACGCCAAAATAATACACTTTCTCCCCCAAAAGTCCAAAATATACAGTCCAAATCTTTTAGCGTCTAAATGTGCAAATGTTCTAAAAACCGTGGATACGATAATTTTCTTCTTTAACAGTCTTCCTCCACAGTGTAAGAATTCTTTTTACTTCAATAAACCTCAAAAGAAAAATTATATTCGCACATAGTGCATTATTCCCAACATGAGATATGTTTTTACAAAACGCACTTCAAAACTCGAGACAAATCGTGCAAAAATTCCACCTTGTGACTTTGTGACCACTTCTAAATAACTCTCATTCTTACTTTTACCCTATTTAAACTTGGAAAAAGCTTTAATCAATTCCTCTTTTAAATCGCTCCACGACTTCACTTCTCAATCTGTCTTCCGCAGCATAGGAGGTACACCTCCACAAAATTCCAATATAGTGTAATATCCTTAAGACAATGTATACACTCTTGTGCTCCCCTCATGTCTCCACAAATCACCAGTGTATGTTAACACATAAACCGCCACCTAATATATTATGCACCATACCGAATGGTAAGAATCAACCAGCAATGGATGGATATATGTTCTTCTCATCCCAGAGTATATATGATCTCCAATGGCATCATAACATTTATCAGAACAAAGCAATATAGTGTAGCAGGCAATAGTAGAAATTGGACCATTTATTTAACTAAAATTGCGCTAACAAACAAAATTCTTGTATCTCAGCATGTATTCATTCATAAAACAAGCATGGTGTGTAAAACCTTCTCCAAAATGGCCGCTCTGCAACTTCCGATTTACGTCCGACGCTAAGTCCTGACGCATTTCGTCACTTCCGACTTCATCAAAGGCTGTATACGTCGGACTGGCAGCCACTTAAATACCCACATCCAACCCCACCTTGAACAAAGAGGCGCCATATTGGAGGAAAACAGCCGCTTATTAGAGGATTCATTTTAGCCCACAATATAATTAACATCGATGGTAACACAATATAGAACATTGCAATGTGATTACAAAGAGATGTAATATAACTACATCTCTAAGAGGCTATAACATACAGATTATACACATATAATCGTAACCTAATGTGTATACGGATATGAAGCGATCTGAAGCTGCTTAAAAGTGCTGGCTAATGGTGATGAAGATCTGTGTACCATTATACCCTCCAGAGTTAAAGGGAAAAGCACAGTTTGACCTGACAATACAGGTCAAACTTGGAGGTGAGCGCAATAGAGTGTTGGAGGTGGAAGAGCACTAAGAGGTGACACAGGAGCACTGTACATGTTTATGCAGTAGTGTGTTTACACTGGTACACCTGTAGTACAGTGGATTTAAAAGGGATGGTTCACCATTCTTTGAGATTATATTCAGATGACACTTGTTGCTGGTGTATTTGGATCACAATATACAGGAAGCGTACCACACAAGTCCACGTGATGATATTAGGATAAAGGGACAGATCCCCATTAAGGACTATTTATTTGGTATTTGAGTGCACTATTCATTTATAGCACTTGTTATGTGCAGTTTTTATGGGTGCTTATATGTATGCATTGGAAGACATCTGGTATACCATACTTTGATTCTCACAAGCACAGCTGTCTGTTTTTTCACTTTTATATATGCACATATTAGATTGTTAGCACCATATTTATGTGTATATTGTTGAGCTGCATTTCTTCATTTTATTTTGATTATTCACCTGCTATTATATATACCAAAAATGTATATTCTAAACTACACTCAAGTCTGGACCTGCATTCCTGCTACAGAAAAAGTACCTGGGATAAAGATGTACTAAAATCCCACTTTTGATGTACATGGATGGGATATAAAAAAAAAGATATGCCCTGGCTGCCAGATACAGTTGTGCTCAAAAGTTTGCTTATCCTGGAAGAAATTGTGAAATTATGGTATTGATATTGGAAATATGACTGATCATGCTAAAAAACTGTCTTATACTTTAGGATAGTAATCATAACAAGCAATTTCTTATCACATAGGTGTTTGGCTCCTTTTTAAATCATAATGATAACAGAAATCACCCAAATTGCCCTGATCAAATGTTTACATACCCTGGAATGTTTGGCCTTGGTACAGACACACAAGGTGAGACACAAAGGTAAAAATGGCAATCAAAAGGTTAATTTTCACAGTTGTGGCTTTTTAAATTGCAATTAGTGTCTGTGTATAAATAGTCAATGAGTTTGTTAGCTCTCACATGGATACACAGGCTAGATACTGAGCCATGGGGACCAGCAAAGAACTGTCAAAAGACCTGCATAACAAGGTAATGGAACTTTATAAAGATGGAAAAAGATATAAAAAGATATCCAATACCTTGAATTTGCCAGTCTGGACTGTTAAATCACTTATTAAGAAGTGGAAAATTCGGGATCACTTGATAACAAGCCAAGATCAAGTAGACCAAGAAAGATTGCAGCCACAACTACCAGAAGGGTTACAATTAGAGATGAGCGAATCGAACCAGGCGAAGTGGAATTTGATACGAATTTCAGGAAAAATTCGATTCGCGTCGAATCCGAATATTTGCCTACTTCGGGTGCGCGAATCGGATTTTTCCCGATCAGCCGGCAAAAGTGTCCCTGCAGAGAGCTCCGCTATTTCTGACAGTTCTCTGACAGTTCCTTCACATGTACAGCGGTTGAAACATTGTATCTATTTGTTTCCATTTAGGATACAGATGTTTTTATTCGGAAACAGATGTTTCAACCGCTGTACATGTGAAGGAGCTGTCAGAGAACTGTCAGAAATAGAGGAACTCTGCAGATACACTTTTTGCCGGTTTGGAATTATTCTTATTTTCATCCTACTTCTTCTTCTTCCTCTTCATCCTCATCCTCATCCTCTTCTTCTTCTTCTGAGGATGAGGATGAAGAAGAAGAAGAAGTAGGATGAAAATAAGAATAATTCCAAGCCGGCAAAAAGTGTATCTGCAGAGCTCCTCTATTCTGCAGATACACTTAGAGGAGCTCTGCAGATACACTTTTTGCCGGCTTGGAATTAATCTTATTTTCATCCTACTTCTTCTTCTTCTTCTTCTTCATCCTCATCCTCCTCAGAAGAAGAAGAGGATGAGGATGAAGAAGAAGAAGAAGTAGGATGAAAATAAGAATAATTCCAAGCCGGCAAAAAGTGTATCTGCAGAGCTCCTCTAAGTGTATCTGCAGAATAGAGGAGCTCTGCAGATACACTTTTTGCCGGCTTGGAATTATTCTTATTTTCATCCTACTTCTTCTTCTTCTTCCTCTTCATCCTCATCCTCATCCTCTTCTTCTTCTTCTGAGGATGAGGATGAAGAAGAAGAAGAAGTAGGATGAAAATAAGAATAATTCCAAGCCGGCAAAAAGTGTATCTGCAGAGCTCCTCTATTCTGCAGATACACTTAGAGGAGCTCTGCAGATACACTTTTTGCCGGCTTGGAATTCTTCTTATTTTCATCCTACTTCTTCTTCTTCTTCTTATTCTTCATCCTCATCCTCAGAAGAAGAAGAAGAGGATGAGGATGAGGATGAAGAATAGAGGAGCTCTGCAGATACACTTTTTGCCGGCTTGGAATTCTTCTCATTTTCATCCTACTTCTTCTTCTTCTTCCTCTTCATCCTCATCCTCTTCTTCTTCTTCTGAGGATGAAGAAGAAGAAGAAGAAGAAGAAGTAGGATGAAAATAAGAATAATTCCAAGCCGGCAAAAAGTGTATCTGCAGAGCTCCTCTATTCTGCAGATACACTTAGAGGAGCTCTGCAGATACACTTTTTGCCGGCTTGGAATTATTCTTATTTTCATCCTACTTCTTCTTCTTCTTCATCCTCATCCTCATCCTCAGAAGAAGAAGAAGAGGATGAGGATGAGGATGAAGAAGAAGAAGAAGAAGAAGTAGGATGAAAATAAGAATAATTCCAAGCCGGCAAAAAGTGTATCTGCAGAGCTCCGCTAAGTGTATCTGCAGAGCTCCGCTATTTCTGACAGTTCTGTGACATTCACTCCATACAGCGGTTGAAACATTGTATCTATTTGTTTCCATAAATGGAAACCGTAAATGGAAACCGCTGTATGGAGTGAATGTCACAGAACTGTCAGAAATAGGCTATTTCTGACAGTTCTGTGACATTCACTCCATACAGCGGTTGAAACATTGTATCTATTTGTTTCCATAAATGGAACCATTTATGGAAACAAATAGATACAATGTTTCAACCGCTGTATGGAGGGAATGTCACAGAACTGTCAGAAATAGCGGCGCTCTGCAGATACACTTAGTGGAGCTCTGCAGATACACTTTTTGCCGGCTTGGAATTCTTCTTATTTTCTTCCTACTTCTTCTTCTTCTTCTTCTTCATCCTCATCCTCAGAAGAAGAAGAAGAGGATGAGGATGAGGATGAAGAAGAAGAAGGATGAAAATAAGAAGAATTCCAAGCCGGCAAAAAGTGTATCTGCAGAGCTCCGCTAAGTGTATCTGCAAAGCTCCGCTAAGAAATAGCGGAGCTCTGCAGATACACTTTTTGCCGGCTTGGAATTCTCCTTCTTCTCATCTTTCTTCTTCTTCTCATCCTTCTTCTTCTTCTCATCCTTCTTCTTCTTCTCATCCTTCTTCTTCTTCTCATCCTTCTCCTTCTTCTCATCCTTCTTCTTCTTCTCATCCTTCTCCTTCTTCTCATCCTTCTTCTTCTTCTCATCCTTCTCCTTCTTCTCATCCTTCTTCTCATCCTTCTCCTTCTTCTCATCCTTCTTCTCATCCTTCTTCTCATCCTTCTCCTTCTTCTTATCCTTCTCCTTCTTCTCATCCTTCTCCTTCTCCTTCTTCTCATCCTTCTCCTTCTTCTCATCCTTCTCCTTCTCCTTCTTCTCATCCTTCTTCTTCTTCTCATCCTTCTCCTTCTTCTCATCCTTCTTCTTCTCATCCTTCTCCTTCTTCTCATCCTTCTTCTCATCCTTCTCCTTCTTCTCATCCTTCTTCTCATCCTTCTCCTTCTTCTCATCCTTCTCCTTCTTCTCATCCTTCTCCTTCTTCTCATCCTTCTCCTTCTTCTCATCCTTCTCCTTCTTCTCATCCTTCTCCTTCTCCTTCTTCTCATCCTTCTCCTTCTTCTCATCCTTCTCCTTCTCCTTCTTCTCATCCTTCTCCTTCTTCTCATCCTTCTTCTCATCCTTCTCCTTCTTCTCATCCTTCTCCTTCTCCTTCTTCTCATCCTTCTCCTTCTTCTCATCCTTCTTCTCATCCTTCTCCTTCTTCTCATCCTTCTCCTTCTTCTCATCCTTCTCCTTCTTCTCATCCTTCTCCTACTTCTCATCCTTCTCCTTCTTCTCATCCTTCTCCTTCTCCTTCTTCTCATCCTTCTCCTTCTTCTCATCCTTCTCCTTCTTCTCATCCTTCTTCTCATCCTTCTCCTTCTTCTCATCCTTCTTCTCATCCTTCTCCTTCTTCTCATCCTTCTTCTCATCCTTCTCCTTCTTCTCATCCTTCTCCTTCTTCTCATCCTTCTCCTTCTTCTCATCCTTCTCCTTCTCCTTCTTCTCATCCTTCTCCTTCTTCTCATCCTTCTCCTTCTTCTCATCCTTCTTCTCATCCTTCTCCTTCTTCTCATCCTTCTCCTTCTTCTCATCCTTCTCCTTCTTCTCATCCTTCTTCTCATCCTTCTTCTCATCCTTCTCCTTCTTCTCATCCTTCTCCTTCTTCTCATCCTTCTCCTTCTCCTTCTTCTCATCCTTCTCCTTCTTCTCATCCTTCTCCTTCTTCTCATCCTTCTCCTTCTCCTTCTTCTCATCCTTCTCCTTCTCCATCTTCTCATCCTTCTCCTTCTTCTCATCCTTCTCCTTCTTCTCATCCTTCTCCTTCTTCTCATCCTTCTCCTTCTCCTTCTTCTCATCCTTCTCCTTCTCCTTCTTCTCATCCTTCTCCTTCTCCTTCCTCATCTCCAAGGGCATTTAAATTAAAGGTACAGTGTTCTGCACTAATTTAAAGGCTCTCTGAAGCCTAGAAACCCTTTTTATAAGTTAACTTCGTAGCAAATTAATTCGCATTGAATCGAATTTCTTCCTGAAATTCGGCGAATCGGCCGAATGGAATTTTTGAATAATTCGCTCATCTCTAGTTACAATGAAAAAACCTACAGGTAACCTCAGGAGAAACACAGGCTGTTCTGGAAAAAGATGATGTGGTTAATTCAAGGAGCACAATACAATGATACTTGTACAAATATAAGCTTTACGGTCGAGTTGTCAGAAAGAAACCTTTACTGCACCAATGCCACAAAAAATCCCAGTTATATGCCAGACAACACCTTGACACGCCTCACAGCTTCTGGCACATTGTAATTTGGAGTGACAAAATGAATATAGAGCTTTATGGTCACAAACATAAGTGATATGTTTGGAAAGGGGTCAACAAGGCCTATAGCGACAAGAATACTATCCCCACTGTGAAGCATGGTGATGGCTCACTGATGTTTTGGGGGTGTGTAGCTCTAAAGACATCTTGTGAAAATTGATGGCATGAAAATACTGGAAGACAATTTGCATTATTTTTGGACTTTGCAGCACAATAATGACCCTAATCACAAGGCCAAGTTGACCTTCCAGTGGTTACAGCATAAAAAGATGAAGGTTCTGGAGTGGCCATCAGATTCCTTAATATCATCGAGATCTCAAATGTGTGGTTCTTGCAAGATAGTCAAAGACTTTGCATGACCTGGAGGCGCTTTGCCAGGGCAAATGGGTAGCTATTCCACCTGCAAGATTTCGGGGCCTCATAGACAACTATTACAGAGCACGGCATGCTGTCATTGATGCTAACGGGGGCAATGCACAGTATTAAGAAGTAAGAGTATGCAAACTTTTGAACAGGGCTCATTTAATTTGTTTACTTGTTGCCATGTTTTGTTTTATGATTGTGACATTCTGTTGTGACCTAAAGATATATATGAATCCTATAAGAAATAACAGAAATGTGTTTTGCCTGCTCATGCATGTTTTCTTTAAAAATGGTACTGTATATCACCAATTGCAAACATTTGAGCACAACTGTATGCTAGGTACACCGCTGGTAAAGAATTGCGTGACACTAATCAGCTGAGTAGTGCAAATGTTATTTACTATTTACCTTCTCACAAACATAGCCTTTTGTGGTTGGTGGTTTCCATTGTAAGCTCCTGTAACTTTCAATATTCTGTGAACCAAAGAGATTTTACACATTACACAAAGCATTTTTGGTTTGAAAACAGTTAAAAAAAAAGAAAGAAGAAAGAATTGATAAATCACTGGCCACCCCATCTGTTTCTACATGGTGGAAAAATGAACATATTGGGTTGTGATTTTGTTGACATGTAAAAAGCTTGAGCTACAACCAACACAACATTTTATTTATCATATTTCTCAGAACGCCCTCCTTTTTATATGTATTACTTTATACATTAGTAGAGCAGAATATGGTATTACATAAATAAATAATAGTAAATAAAAAAAGAACGCTGCCCAGCTGCCTTTATCTGGCCCTTGGGACACTTTTCCTCCAACTGATACCAATAATGGGTCACAATTCCTCCCAATGACACCAATGATGGGACACAATTCCTCCCACTGACACCAATGATGGGACACTGTTCCTCCCACTGACACCAATGATGGGGCACTATTCCTCCAACTGATACCAATGATGCGGCACTATTCTTTCCGATGACACCAATGATAGGGCACTATTCCTTCCACTAAAACCAATGATGGGGCAGTATCCTTCCCGCTGACCCCGGGGCATTTTCTACTCGCACTGGCCACAGTCCCCCTAAAGCCTGAAGGACAGTAAACTGGCCCTTTGTTTGGAAAGTTTAGAGACCCCAGTTCTAGAGAACAAAGTAAGTCCCAGAAAAAACAAAGGTTGATGGAGGGACTGCATGACTAGGCAGCTAGATGGTGCTGATAATCCTAGAAAATAAACATCATATACAAATTACAGTGAAGTGCCCAGAGTGGATTAGTTATCATACAGCCCTGGACACATATGAAATATGACAGTCTTTTTACAGGCTCCCCCATCTATCACAGGCTTTTTGCAAAAATTGAAGCATGTATGGACTAAATGAAGACAGAATACTACCTGCTATATTTACAAACTTGTTATTCAACAGTAGATAAAAATTAAAAGGAAAGTAGCCTGAAAATAGAAAGAAAGTAACTCGAACTTAACCTAAAGAAATGTTTGCTTTCTGCCAACAGCCCCTGATTAATACCAGCATGCAATGCCAATCAAAAGATGGCCACCCATATCCCCAGTTGACTAATGGCCTGTCTATTCAGCAGAGCAAGCAAAGCATTGTAGAAGCATATATAAACCCTCATTTTGTAAAACACCCCATTCAATGAAAATAGAAATACAATGCAAAACGTTTGTGTATACATATAAAAAATATTATAAATCCCTTTATACCTTTTTTTTTAATTTTTTATAGGTGATCGCATAATCTCTGTTTTCATCTGCAGAAGGAGCTCAGAGAGGGGGAACAGCAGTACACTGATCTTCCCAGTGGATAGCTGTGTAGGGGAGGGTGTGTGAACACAAACCTGATCATTGAATTATCTCCCAGTACAGCCAGAAAACTGACCACGCTGTGCTCTCATGCCTAGTATGGTCAGTTTTTAATAGGAAAGCAGGGAGAACTGGCAGAAACACCAGGTATTTCACAAAAAGGAGGCATTAAGATTGTGGCACAGGGGTGGAACAAAGATCTATGTCTCAAAGAAATTGGTTGTTGGAAATTAGCGAATGGCTCTGGTGTAGTTCCAAGACACGTTAGTGCAGCACCTCTTGAGAAGCTGAAGATTCTCTAGAGCAGGGGTTTCCAAACTGTGGCCTTTTGCTTGCTTTTATCCGGCCCTTGGGGCATAGTTCCTGATACTGATAATGAGGCACTATTCCTCCCACTGACACCAAAGATGGGACACTGTTCCTCCCACTGACACCAACGAAGGGGCACTATTCCTCCCACTGACACCAATGAAGGGGCACTATTCCTCCCACTGACACCAATGAAGGGGCACTATTCCTTCTACTGACACCAATGATGGGACACTATTTCTCCCACTGAAACCAATTATAGGGCACTATTTCTCCCAATGATACCAATAATAGGGCACTATTCCTCCACTGACACCAATGATGGGGCACTATTCCTCCCAATGATGGGGCACTATTCCTTCCCCTGACACCAATGATGATGCACTACTCCTTCCATTGACACCAACAATGGGGCACTGTTTCTTCAACTGACACCAATAATGAGGCACTATTCCTTCAACTGACACCAATGATGGGGCACTATTCCTTCCACTGTCACCAATGATGAGGCACTTTTCTTTCCACTGACACCAATGATTGGGCACTATTCCTCCCTCTAATATCAAACATGGGGCATTGTTTACTCTCACCGACACCAGGATGTGTCACAGTCTGCCCCCCCCGACCACAGTCTGGCCCCCCTAAAGTCTGAAGGACAATAAACTGGCCCTTTGTTTAGAAAGTTTGGAGACCCCTGCTCTAGAGTAACAGATAGCAGAAAGTGCATCTACATTACAGTCAGATGCACCCTCTGCTGCCCATATCTATTTCACACGAAGGAAGGAATACAAAGAGAACAGGATGCTTTTTCATACAAGTACATAGCACAGCAGGCACATATCAGGAATATGGAATGTTGGGTAGAAAAATGGTTGAGCAGGAGTTATCCTGGGTGGATGTCATATGATGTCCTCCAGGTGAACACCTCCTGCACACTCTAGCAGCTGTGATGTAGCTTGATCTGTCATCCGTGGTGTCTTCAGGACACAACAAATGATAGATCATTGTACTAGGCCGGCCTCAGTACCATGTGATTGATGTGATCACAATGATCACATATCAGTAGTACACAATGAATGTCTTTCATTCATAGCCATTTATTGTGTGCTATTGCAATGATCTCTGTGACTGTTCACAGTGATCACATGGTACAGACATAGCCAATCACAGTGCATCTGTACCATTTGATAGCTGTGACCAATCACAGCTTTCACAGTAGTAAACAATGGCAATGAATGGATGTCATTCATAAAAATGATTGGTTATAACAGTGATCATCACTGTTATAAGCAATCATAGTGTAAAAAAAATCCTGATCACCTCTCCAGAGTAGTACAGTATCACTATGGTAACAGTATGGCAAATCTGGTAACAGTATGTAAAAAACTGGAAAATAAATTCAATCACTTTCTTTTTTTTTACAATTTTATATCTTTTTTTTATTTTACAAAGACTGTGACAGAAAATTAGTATGTCAAAAAACTCACCTTCCTTCTTACTAAACACCTCAGATACTTTCCAAAAAGTGGTCACTTGGGATGTATTTGCACTGTCCTGCCATTTAAGAAATGGGATGGGCAGTCAGTACATCAGGATTGATCAGTTTTCAAATATACCATAGTTTGTAGACTCTATAACTTTCACACAGACAGAACAATATACGCTGATTTTTTCGGTTATTTTTACCAAAGAGATGTAGCAGAATACATTTTGCTCTAAATTTATAAATAAAGATTATTTACAGTGGCCTCTCTTTTCACTGTTTACGAACTGTGCTCAGGAAGAATTTTAAATAAAACTCCATGTTATGTGTGTTCTTCTCATATTCATTTTTTGTAAAAATAATGGTTAAAAAATAAGTTATAAGATTTTTAAAATAAGGAGTTACTTTTCAATCACCCTGTATATGCTAAATTTTATAAGTGAAACCAAGAAAAACATGTTTTTTCTTCATTTCTGTATTTTTTGCTTATATAGCAGCAAATAATAAACCCAGTGGTGATTAATCACTACCAAAGAAAGCTCTATAAAGCTGCTATAAACTTTATTTGGGTACAGTATTGTATTGCTGAGTAATTGTCATTCAAAGTATGACAGCGCTGAAAGCTGAAAATTGGGCAGTAAAGAGGAAAATATGTCCAGTATTGAGGTGGTTAAGAAAGTTACCGTACTTGCTCACCATACTCAAAACTGCAGAGCCCTACAGTTAAGTTACATTAAGCACTACATTGGTAGAACATGTTAGATGGGCGTTTCTGATGGGTGGAGAGAAAGCTGGAGCCATTTTGTGATCATTTGCATTGTGTTTCACTATATTGGTGTGCGGTCCTGGGAAATAACACTGAATAGTGTTGATTCAGGGAGTTCTGCAATCCAATTCCATTTGGAATCAGGACACAATTACTTTTCCTGTGTAACCAGTCACTGTTGTTGAATTATGTAGAGCCTTTGAAGGTAACTCCATTTTTATAGTAAAAAAAATAGCAAATAAAAAAAATTAAAAAAAGTAAAGCATATACAATTGTGACTCAAGTCATATTGTATTAGAATGGCATTAAAAATTACCTTTCCTTTTCAATTTGCAGCACTGTAATTTTCTGTAAAAGGCAAAGCAATATGGCTACCTGGAAGCATTCTGTACACAGATGCTGTACAAAATGCCCCTGGAAATGTAATTTCCTGTTTGTCTGATTGGCTCACTGATTTTCCCAGAAGTCTGCACCTAGATACACATCAGATTTTTGGCATTCCCTGCAACAAAAATGTCATTCTTGGCTAGATACTCCCAAAAGGAAAGCACATCTAAAAGGGATTCAGACCCTGCCAATTTTCTCATTAGGAGTACAGCTGATTGATACGTAAAAAAACACTCCCATACACATTCACGTTGCACAAAGACAAATAGCCATTTCTTAAGAATAACAAAAGGTAGGAATCTGCAACAAAATTTGTTAAAACGTGCAATGTACATTTGGTCAACTAGAGTGGATTTTTTTTTCTCAACAAAAGTGGATTTATGCCTTAGGTTTATTATTGTAGAATTGCCTAAATGCAGTTCCCTTCCCTGCCACAAGATGGAACTAGCCCCCATGGGACTTTATAGGACAATAAGACATAGTATCTTTGTGTTAACCGCTTTAGGACTGCCCTATATATACTGCTACAGGGCGGCACCTGTGTGCAGGATCACTACAGTATATATATATACGTCATTCTGCATCTCCGGGTAGGGGGCACGCGCGAGCCACATTCGCGGCCGTGGATGTTAATCACCAGATCCCAGCTGGTAATTACCCGCTGGCGCCTGGTGATTACTGAGCATCTCCGACGGGGAGGAAGATTGTTTTGTTTACAATCTTCCTCCCTGTCAGCTCGAGCACACTGCTCAGGATGGTTGTGCACAGTACAGCCAACCTGACCAGTGTGCTTACAATGAAGAACACACACCCCGCCCCCTAGTAAAACACTCCCAGGACACAGTTAACCCTTTGATCGCCCCTCACATTAACCCCTTCCTAATGTCACTGACAACCCAGTGACACCAATAGAGTGATCAGTGCTAAAAAAAAGCACTGACACTGTTCTAATGACACTGGGCAGGAAGGGGTTAATGACAAAATGGAACTAGTGGACATACTTAGCTCCTGATTCTCAAATGCAGATATTGAATGCTGAAGGCTCAAATGTACCTGGAGGCAAGAGGAGTTAAAGGAGGGGGGTATAAACTGAAAAGCCTGGGAAAGAGCAGGGCTTATTGGGAGATCATCGCCAGCCAGAGTCAAGGGAGAGGAGCTGTTTCTGAGGGAAAGAGGGAGAGAGGGAAAGGTAAGGAAAATGGTTTGTGACATCACTGTGCAAGTCTGGACTATTATTCAACAGATCGCTGAAAGAAGCCAGTGGGCACTGTCATCACACTAAAGCCAGGCCCTCCAACAGCACAGTCTGCTGTGAAAGATCTGGAAAGAGCTGCTGAGTGGGTCCTTGTTCCACCATTGTTCTCTTTGCTGACATTTAACATATCCCATAAGAAACTTGAGCTTCACTTGCATTCCCTAAGTTCCATTCAATTGCTATTAAGAACTGCTTGTCCTGTTTGGCCAGGGCCTACATCACCAAGCTTAACTTGTTACCTAAGTACGCCAATGTCTTCAAAGCCCCCAACATGGCCGGCAGAAGGCTAACTTTAAGGACTGTACATAATTTACTTGCTGTTGAGTGTAGTTGCCATTTCACTCTATATTCTTAACAAGAGGCCTAGGCTTATCTCCCTCATCGCAAGAGCCCACAAGCAACCTAGGCTCTAGCTAAGTTGATACCTATTCCTGTTGATTGTTACTGCTCATTTAGTGTGAAGAGCTACAGTTTATGCTAATTGTGTTTAAGTCTAGTTCTGTACCTTAAATATTGGAAGAAACCCCCAGTGTATTGTTTATTGTGTCAGCGGGGCTGAGGTCTTTATCAGACTTGAGATAAGAGCAGAGGAACCAATATAACCAGCAGCTCCTGTGGGCGTAGTGCTATACTTGTTAGAGAATAGAGAAGTTGCCTTCCTTTGCATGAGCTGAGAATTTGGGGTTTTGAAGATGCAAGGTGTTTGTTTTTGCTCAATGAACACATCTTTTTAAGACTAATTTTGCAGTCAAGTCTGTTTGCCACATCATTAACAGACTATGCTTGTGGTTGTAATAAACGTCTTAACCACAAAAGATGTCATATCTGGTTGAATTTATTAGTAACATAACAGGGGAATGTCACTCTGTGTTGTTAGTACACAAGAGACAAATTCACAGTAGCACTTGAGGGTCAGAACACTTAAGATGTGCAACGAACTGTCAACCAACGTTAGTTGTGTAATCAGATATGATCACTGTTGAAGAGGTTGTACTCTTAACTCAGCCTGATGCTAAAAATCATATGTATAGATAAAAGATTAGATAAAATGAATGAAGGAACTTTCAATATATAACATAATGTTATTACATACACCAAATTAGATGTTTTTAATATTTTTGTAAAAATCCCTCTAATGGTTACTATGGCGACCAAATCAAAATGGAGCTTTTACAAAGTGGTGCTATGGCCATACTAAATTCAAAAATAATTTGCTTCTTTTGTAGATAACAAAGCTGGAGGTAATTAAGACCAACTCTAACACCCTGGTTGCATTGGGTGTGATTTGGCATGCAATTTGCATGCCATGCAACTTGTAAATCGTATGCCAACTTGAACCCTATTGTCTGCAATTACAGTGGTCATATGGGTGCGGTTCTGACTTGGTCAGAGCTGCACTGATTTTTAAAGTAGTGCATGCACTACTTTTGGTTCGATTTGCATAGACATCTGTGTCAGATGTCTTGCAAATTGCACCTGAAACGGCATGTCCCCCAACTTTGAAATCGTGTGACTTCACTGTTTCAAAGTCAAGCTTGATGTGACCGAGGTGTAAGCTGGTTTACAGAAACAAAACTCCCTTGATTGTCAAAGATCCTGTCAGCTTCACAGCTGACAGATTCATAACAACCGGTGACTCTGACAGTGGGCAGATTCCATATCCAAGAGAGAGCTGTCTATTGTCTATTGATCCCACTCATCTGCTGTCAATCACAAGACGAGGGTACACTGAGAATGGAGTGTTTGTGCCGATACTCCAGTCTAATGCTACGTTCACACTAACGTTGTGTGCAGGCGGCAGAGAGGCGTTTTTACCGCTTCCCAAATGCCTCTGCCAATTCTGCACATTACAGCACATGGTGCTGTTCTAACGGGAGCGTTTGTGTCGCGTAGCGGCAAAACAGACGCCTCTGGTCGAGTCAGGAGGCGTTGAAACCTCCTATTCTAGTCTATGGTGCCACTCCCAATACGCCTGGCATTTGCGACGCGGTTCCGGGGCGTTTGCAGAGCGGTAACACCATTCAAACTGCATTATAGGCGTTTGTGGGGTGTTTTTAATGCTCGGCAAACGCCTAGCAACCGCCGCTAAATCGCGCATGCGGCATTTGTGGAGCGTTTGCCGAGCGTAAAAAAACGCTCTGCAAATGCCGGACAAATGCTTGCCAAATGCTATAGGGGCATTTGGCAAGCGTTGGTAAAACAGCCAAGTGTGAACGAGCCCTAAGTGACCTATGCATGTGGTGCTTGCCCAAAATTCATATACTTGTTTCCATCAGCAGCATGAATCTTTGCCCACACCAACACTTGTCATGCAGAGACACAATGAAATTCTCTATATGAATTCCCCTGATCATGTTCAGGTGAAAGATTTACTGGATTGTACTATCTATGGGCCAGGATAAATCAAGGAAGAACATAGTAGCCAAGGAATGGTTATTCCAAGATGATGCCCAGTACAGGCTTTTCATCACTGGCGCTGGTATCTGCCCTCAGCATCCAAAGGAATACTTCTAGGCTCGGGTCTCTTCTTTTACAAGGAACATTTTGTTTCATTTGCCATCCCTTACCAATCAACAATGTGGTAATGTGTAAATAAGCGAATATTAGATGGCTATATTTCTACAGATCATGTGAAAAAACAAACTACATAGTAGCTAAATGTGTATAAAAACTGCCCCTCTTCCTCTCCTACTGTTGCTTAATCTGGGGCCACTCATGCGTGCTTGCTCCCTAGGTACCTCTGTGTCTGAGACACACAGAGCATGGCCTGGCCTCACCCCCAGCTCTCTCCTCAGTGGCTGGGATTTACAGCAGCCAGAGCCAATGGCTCCCGCTGCTGTGTCCCAGCCAATGAGGAGGGAGAGACCTGGGAGAGACGCTTCTTTCATGCACAGTGCCGGATTGCAATCAGGCTCAGGTAAGTATTAGGGGGGACTGTGGGGGGAGCTTTGCACTGAAAGGTTTTTACCTTTATGCACAGAATGTATGAAGGTAATAAACCTCCAGCCTTTAGAATTACTTAACTTATATCTCACAGCAAGTCTGACAGGATCTATTTGGAAATGGTAGACTCACTGCTGACTTTAATGGCTTGAAGCACTCATAAAGTAGTAGCGGCTTTGTGATTTTAACCTAGGCTAAGCTATTTGGGGTATTATTTTTTTTTTATGGCAAAGAGTTAGCTTTTACTTATAATATAAATGTGAACTGTTAATGCTGACACGTGTCACTTTTATAGCAGAGCTGCAATTATGATGGGAATATCTCCAAAGCCTCTCTTGCCCTCTCCAATACCTGCAATAGACCAGAGGCTTGTTCCTTCCGGAGGCCAGGAAGCAAGGAACATCAGCCAGGTTTACATCTCCTTTTGCTGTGCCACTGCATTTACATAGGTGAGCTGCATAGATTTACTGACCAGAAGGGAAAATGAATATGCAGCAGGTAAATGAACTTTGTAGGCCTGTATGGGCAACCCATAGAATGTACTGCACATCACTGGCCTAATGTTAAATCACTTGCTCCTTCTTGTCAGAAGTTCTATGGCTGCTGAACTCACCTTTCCTATATCATGTTCCCATAAAGCTTGCCTGCAAAATGTTATCTGTAGAGTAGGCACTCCTTATATCAGAAACTCTTGTACACCCATATGGAACAAACTTATTAATGAAACATTGACGGCTAGTATAGACTTTTGGCCTCAATGCCTCACTTTAGGCTGCAAAGGCAACCCTAGACAGGGTTGTAGACATCCTGTGCAGTTTCCTAAAATGGGACTTTGGCTTGTCCCCTTTTACATTCCGAACCTCATCAATGGTCCAGTACTGTGATGGACATCCTCACTGACGGACAGCAAATGTGCAGGAGGGAGGGAGTTAAAGTCCTGGCTTCAAGAACTGAAGACAGTATCTGCATAAAAGTTCATGTTAGGTTTTGGGACTCCAAAGGTTTTCAGTATGGGATGCGAAATTCCCTGAAAACTTTTTAGGTTTCAGATGGCCATTTACTAGCTGTGAATTATCTGCAAATTTTCTTAAAGGGGTTCTACGGTCACAGCATACACTTTCATTCTATAACATCAGCCTTGTAATAACTGTACAAACAATAGCTATATTTTTACAGTTCAGTATAAGTGTACTTGACCAATCTTTTATGTTGTATGTTCTGCCTGCTTGTTGGCCATCTATTTCCCCAACTTCCTAGATTCCCTGCATGCTTTGTAGCTCCTGTTGTTTATTTCCTAAGGACTACATATCCCATGGTACCTTGCTGCCTGCAAATTGTGATTGGTGTACTGACTCCGCCTCCCAAAACTCCTGCTTCCACCACCTCTCTAGTTTGGAAGGCAGGCTATGTGAAATGTGTGGCACAGCAGTGCCTACTCACAGGGCATAGTAAATACATGTAACAGAATCTTGATAAACTAAATTTACAAACTTTAAGACTGTTCATATTAGGGGGGTAGACTAGAAATTATTGAAATGCAATGTGGAAATTAATATATAATTTTACATTTTGATCATAGATATAGTAAAAAAATATATTTTTTGTTGATATGCAATAGTTTGCAGAGGGTTTGTCTGAATTATAGATGTTGTTATTTATGTTACTAGCTATAAAAGCCTCTACAAAATGTACTCTTTCATTGTATTTAGCCATACATATACATATAAAGGAGACAGAACGTAAACCATACCTTCACAGTGCAGAGCTGTCAGAACTGTATCATGCATTGTGTTTGAAGGAAAGACGATGTACAATCTACAACACACAAGTAAAACAAGAAAAAGGAAGTACAGAACTGCAGAGTGAAGCCACAACCTTTTCCGTTGCTAAGCCTCCTGTGAGAGAGTGTATTTATCAGTGGGTTGCATTCAGCACTCTAGGTGATATGACTACATTTCCACCACCAAAACACGTACAAAGCAATCTAAATATAGTGGGCCCTTTTTGTTTTGGTAACATGTCTACAGACAGTTATAACTCTAGAAAGGAACTTGTAAAATATGTGTTATTTTGTTTTAAAAATACAGTGAATATCAATAATATATCCCAAAAAAGTAAATATGGTCTTAAATAGATTGTTTAGATATCAATAGAGTAGGAAAGGTTAGAACCTCTGTGAGGTTTTTATTGCTGCCTCTGATTCATCCTATTTTTCCTGGCTTATCAATTTCACCAGGACAGAAAGTGATGGGAAATCCAAAATGTTACTGTTTCCCAAAATAGGAAGTGAGGGGAAATCTTCCCATGGGGGCAACTGTTCCAGTAACAAACGTCTAAGACAAACTTTCTCAACCCTTTTACGCAAGAACGACCCTTAAAATATTTTTCAGGTCTCGGGGAACCCCTGCTAAAACAAATTTATCAGAGGGAAATAGAAATAATGCTGTTTACAATGAAGAATGAGCCCTTTATATTGGTAGTCAGAATGCCACCTTGCAGACAGCTAAAAAGATTATTGGTGTCATGCTGCTGGCTCTGCCAAAGGGTGTGGACCCAAAACTATGCAGGCAACTTCAGATGGGAGGTCAATCAGCCACAGGTCAAAGAACCCTTAGCAACCTCTGGAGGAACCCTAGGGTTCCATGGAACCCAGGTTGAGAATGGCTGCTCTAAGAAAGGGTTTCCCCTCCTTTCTTGCTGTGTCTCAGAGGAAAGTGAGGAGACATTTCCCCAATCGGACGAAGACAGCCACAAATAAACACATAAATAAATAAATAAATAAAACACAGGCAAGGTTCCCCCCAGCCCTTCCCTATTCTATCCCAGAATAAGAATTTAGTTTTGTTTTGTTTTTAGATGTAGTTTAAAAGGTTGAAAACACTTTGTATTGTGCTGCAATGCAGGTGCAAAGGGAATTCCCCACAATGTCAGTTACCAGTGCAATAGTATGATTTACCTTCACTAGTAACAGTTTTAGGCTCCATGTACACAGGACACTTCTGAACGATGGAAACTGACTGCTGGAAAACGTAGGTTAAAAAACATCTGTAAATCACATGATCGGGACCTCACACGAAGGTCCCATACAGTGATCGGAGGACACAGCAGGTACCGGATCACGGTGTCATGCGCTCTCAGGGAGCGTGCACAGGCAGTGAATGCGGAGGCCGTTTATAAATGGCCACCCGCTGCTGCACTGCTTCCGTCTAGATGTTTATGTACTTGGGCGAGAAGTAGTTAATTTATTTTACATATAATATATTTATTAAATTATTTAGGCTATTTAAATTGGTAATTATTTTTTATTACACTGTAACAGCTGCAGCTTTTCAACATTAGATGTCACTATGCCTCTGCCTGGATGGAACACTATGACATCTGAAACCAGCAGGTTGTTTTGGCTGTCATGGTGTTCACTTGATCAAGAGCCATGCCAATGGGTTCCCAATAGTTAGTGTACACAAGTGCATGCTTGAAGTACAAAAATAGAACTTCGATAAATATTGGGATGATTTACTAAAACTGGTGCACACAGAATATGGTGCAGCTGTGCATAGTAACCAATCAGCTTTTATCTTCAGCTCGTTCAGTTAAGTTTTGCCAATAAAATCTAGAAGCTGATTGTGACAAAAAAGTTTGGGAGCTGCTCCAGGTCCCCAGTCTCGGCCTTGAATGTACTCTTTAACCAAAGAAAGTCCAATCGCTGCACACCAGGTAAGACAAGTGAAAATTGCTTCAGCTCGACTCCATCCAGGCCATGCTTCAACACATTTTTCCCCACCCACAAGGCTTAGTTATGTGACCATGATTAAGCCCTGTGGGTGGGGTGAAATGCATCAGCAGGCATGGTCTAGATGGAGCCGTGCAATAGCAGTTTTCACTTGTCTTACCTGGGTTTCTGTTTGGTGTGTGGCGGTTGGACTCTCTTTGATTCTAGAAACTGATTGGTTATTATGTACAGCTGCACCAGATTTTCTGTGCACCAGTTTTAGTAAATCTCCCCCACTGTCTCAGCACTGAGCACTGTAGCTGCCTAATGAACATTAATCTACAAATTGCATGAAGAAATGGTTCCTTCTGTCCCCGAGGGGGTTATTTACTAAGACTGGAGTGTGCAAAATCAGGTGAAAGTCTGCATAGAAACCAATCAACTTCCAGGTTTTATTATCAAAGCTTAATTGAGCAAGTTAAAGTTAGAAGCTGATTGGCTACTATGCACAGCTGCTCCAGATTGTGAGTGCACTAGGTTTAGTAAATCTCCCTTTAATGTTTATTGAACATAACTTGCTAAGCAAGGGTGGGATTCAGAGAGGAGTCCATGACTTCATGATATGAGTTTCTATGTTTTGAGTTCTCTTTCTTTCCTTGTGTAGCACTATACCCTTAGGAGTCGCTGAGCTTTGGGTCCCCCTAAAGCTCTGCACAGCCTGGCAACACACATTTTTCCACACTTTGTATTCAGAGTCAGTAAACAGTCCTTGAGCTTGGTTTTGTCATTTTATTAAGAGGTTAACAAATTGGATGGGGTCTAGGGCTATACGGGATGCCCAAAGAAACTGTAAACTTGAAGACAAATTTTCTGTTAACTATGTACAAAATGTGGGTAGAAACAGTCTCTTCTTGAAGAGCCCTATAAAAACTCTTTGGTGTACCTCCTCAGACCCCAGATGAATCCTCATCTTCACCCAGCTGCCTGAGAGTACCCCTAGGCAAGGGGGCACAGGAGCTGTTGATTTAGAACAGTCCCAGACAAAGATTAGTTGCACATGACTGCCTTCTCCCCTTATCAGGCTCATGGGGTGTAGGAGTACTCACTCTGTCTTTCCCTGTTTGATCAACGGGTTGGTAGCTGCCTTCAGGCCTTATGCTGGACTGGCTTATTCCCTGCTTCACAGGCTGTCTTCCCAAGGAGACAACAGAACAGAGGAGATCCTACCTTCTAGAATCCTGACTGAGGGTGGGCTCCCCCTCTCCGGCTCCTCACTCCAGCCTTCCTCTCCATCCATCTTCCACCCAACACTTCACTCCTCTCCCAGGCTCTGCCACATTTGAGGGTTGCCCTGATCACTATGCCCAGCCTCCTGCCAGGGAATTGGCCAGGGTCCCTCAACATGCAGATCTGGGCCTCCCCCCCCCTCCACTCCTCCTCCAGAAAGCTCTCAGGTTTCTGGAGAGGTAGCAGGGCTCCAGAAGCCCTGACCTGTTGAAGCCTGCCATCCTATCCTGAGTTAACCTCACTCTCCAGACTGACTCATCGCCAGGCTGCTACTCAGCCTCTGACTAAAAACTATCCAATTAACATAGAGGACATTACACTTAAATTTCCTAAAGAGAAAAACAGAGGTTCCCTCTGAAGAGTTATTCATATTTCTGCACTTCAAAATACTTGCATTTTTCATGTATGTTTTTAATTACATTTTGGATGGTGCATTTGTGGACACATTTTGGACATGCAGTTTCTGCATTCAATTTTCTGGGTAGTGGAAATTTACAATAAATTTGCAATAAAACATATGTAAACCTCCCGTATACACTGTTTACATTATTTAAAGGATTACAATGTTTTCAGTACAGGAAAGCTATATATGTACACCCCCAGCACTCTCTACATCCTTCTCCAAAAACTGCAACAATCTCCCAGATCAGGACTGGTGGGAGGGACCAGAATGGTGCTGTACATAGCTTGCTAAAAACACCCCAGCACCCTGCTTCTGTGCTCCTCTTAATAACCCTTAGCCCGGGTGCAAGCAGAGGGCAGGCTCTTGGGAGACGTTTTGCGAATATGAAAATGCCTTGATAGGAAAGTGTTAGTATGGAGATGTGGGCTCTAATAGGTAGGCTTTATTTGCATGCAGTCTGCCCTAAATAAGGGCCACTTGTGAAGCTGAACCTCAATGATTAAACTGAAATCCAATGACTGAAAGGGGCAGACTAGGGACAGTAAGGCTGAGAAGGAAAGAGCTACAGTAGATGATTCTGGATGAGAAAAATGAGGCAGGCTCTTGCTGATTTGCTGCAGCTTCTAATGCACACTGTGAGAAGCTCAAAGTGTGAAAAGTATACCTTGTGGCGCCGCTCCAATCTATGGATGGAAGGAAAAAGAAAAGATCACCCCACCAGCAAGTGAGAAGAGGGGAGCATGAGTCCGGTTCCAGTGTCAGCCAATACAAGTGAGGGGATGGACGCTGCTCAGCCAACCACAGGAGTCCAATGTTGAGGAAGGCCTCAGTTGCTGTTCTGGTGAGTTGAATGAGTAGCCTTATGAATATGTACGATGTACACCTGTGAAACACATTAGCCAATTCTTTTGATGTTTACAGTCTGATTCTACACTTTTAATAAATTCATTGGAATTTGAGAATCATGGAGTCGGCCCATTTACTACAGAATCTTTGTTGATCAATATTGCAGACTTGCCTGTAGCATAGGACTTCCATATTGCAAGACCCACTAATTATCTATTTTATTCATGTATATAACATTGGCACTTTTCCACAGTGCTGTACACCTAAGATCAATGTAATTTCTTGTAAAATATACAGAGATAGGAAATTATTCAAATAGTTCTACCTACTTCTCTGTTATATAGTCTAGAAAGGTCTGTTAAACCTCAAAGACAGGATGCATCTGCTGTCTGTCCCACTAGAATCTGAATTTGTCATTTCAAAAGTAAGTCATAAGGTAAACACCATATAGAATTCAGGGTAGAAAAAAACATTGTCACTGTCACTGAGCTGGTTTCTGTGACAAGGTGAGGCACTTACTTTAAAGCTGAAATTTAAGTACGGCACTTTTTACATACAGTAGTTATATAGGTCCAGCTTAGACCAATTTAGGTATGCATGTGCCATACCTGTGGGATCCCCATGGAAGATGGAAATCACTGTAGTAGGCTCAGAATAGGCACTATACATGGAACAAATTTGCATTTGATCAATGAATGTAAAGCATTTTCTGATTGGTTGAGGTGGAAAAGCAGAGCAGTGCCAACGTGGTCTTCACCTTGTCTAATCAGAGAACACTTTGCATTCATTGAAGAAATGCTAGGTGAATGGAATCTGTGTCAAGTAAGCATTCTCCTGTACTCAGTAATCAGCAGGACAGTCCTTTGGCACTGGACATGGAAGCTAGAGGAGATCACTGTAGTAGTGATTCCACAGGCATGGCACATACATACTTACATTGCCATACTTAAACTTCAGCTTTAAAGCCTAAGTTTAGTTAAAAATAAAATACAAAAATCAGCACCAAGGACATCACTTCCTATTAATCTGATGTGATCCTTTTGCTACTGACTCCTCCTTTCCTTAAAATCGTCATCTTTTGACGCCCGCCAAGCCCTTGTACCTTGAATGGCTGTAGAAGAGAAATGGCTATAGATAAACAGGTACACCTTATGTAGGAGGATTTGTTAAATTTCTATGTATCGCCTAAGGTTAGTTACTTCAGTGAGTGTGCATAAGGGTTTACAACCACTTTAAGGTAACCCATTTATTTGAATGAGTTGCCATCATACCACAAAGAAAATATGGTGCATATCCAATTTTGGCAAACACAGGGCACTACATTGCACAGGAAGACCACAACGCAAGTCAAAAACTGGCTGCTATAAATTGTACTTTAGGGCAGACCAACAGGTTTGCCTGAATCCCCACACTGCTAGAATAAGGTATGTAACTTTTAATTTCCTGGAGGGGGGCAAAAGGCCAAAAGCTGGTCATACACTAGTGGATTTTTGAACAAACATTCATACGAACATTCATAGGAAAACTCTCAGGCCTTTCACTGACTTGTCGTATGTATTTTGAAAGTACATGTAATTTTTTTTTGCTTTTAACATTCAATTTAGGAACAAATGGACTTTCCTGAACAAAAAACACATTCACTGTTAGAAATTCATTTGTATGGTCAGCCTAAGTATATGTGTCTGTAGAGGTCTGCATTAAGTTGGAAATCTGCTAGCCATTGGGCTGAATGAAAAGAACAAACAAAAAATAACTGATTCCTCCATCCACAAAAACGAGTTGAATGGAGGAACCCCCAGTGAACGTTGATTGTAATTCAGACAGTCCCTTCTGAACAGACTGAATTTTGATTACCGTAAACCTGTTTCTCTGTCCCGCATAGTCATAGTACATATTCATGTTATCCTTGCACTTCTTGGTCTCCTGTGCTGAACATCAATTGAATTGCTTGTTTCTCCAAAATCCTTCCAAAGACAGTACCCTGTCAATGCGAACTGTGGGATCAGTTAATTATAGCATCAAGTGCAAGAAAAGGAAAGACAAGGCATGAAATAATGATAGCGTTTTAGGAAGTGTGGGGGACTGTCATATTAAATTTTATTTATGAATTCTATGTAGGCCTTCAATAACAAAAAGTTTAGAAAAGTTGTGTAGCACTACCCACTTAGGAGTTGCAATAGATTTGGGTCCCCCTATGGCCCTGCACAAGCAGACATCATGCATTTTCCACAGACTTGCATCCAGGAGTTAGTAATCAAACCTTTGAGCTTGTTTTTTGATGACTTATTAGGGGGATTTCAACTTGGATGGGGTAAGGTGTATATGCGATGCTCAATGGAACTGATGAACTAAAGAAAACTTCCTGGAACTATTTCAAGTCTCCAGAAGCGTCCCTAGGGTTGGTGTCACCCGGTGCGGTAACACTTGGTGACACCCCCTCCGACAATCCCTGCAGAATGGATTGGATCTGTGGATTGAGCATAATGGATCGGACTCTGATCCATTATGCTCAATCCTCAGATCCGATCCATCCTGCAGGGATCGTCGACTTTCTTTACAACTTACCTTTTCTTGGAGCGGGTCCAGGTGTAGCGGCAAGATGTGTCTCCCGTGTAGATATGATCCTCATGAAGCAACTGCGCATGTCCCGGTTTCAGGCACGATCAATTGATGATAGCAGTAGTTCTATCATTGATTGATTGTGCCTGAAACTGGGACATGCACAGTTACTTCAGGGGGGACATCTACATGGGAGAAACATCTTGCCGCTACACCGGTGTCACCCCGTATAGGTTGCATGCCGACGATCCCCGCAGGATCTTCGGCATGCAACCTATACGGGGTGACACCGGACCCGCTCCAAGAAAAGGTAAGTTGTAAAGAAAGCTGACGATCCCCGAAGAATGGATCCAGCATCAGCTGTAGTGCCACCTCCCACCCCAGATAAACTACTCTTTATTCAGCTGTCTGGAGGTATCCACGAGCAGGGGATTTGGTGCCTGTCCCTTTAAGAAATTAGATAGCCCCAGTAGGTGGCAAATCTAGTTTCCTACCAAAGTGCTCCTTCCCCTATCAGGAGGTGCAGGATTACTCACTCAGTCCTTCTCCTGTGCTGCTGGTGGGTCGGGGCTGCTCTTAGGCCTACCAGCTGGGCCGCTCCTTCCCTGCTGCACAGGTGGTCCTCACTCTAGGGTCTGAGTTTTCGCCCTTCCCAACTACACTGCCTGTAAGTGAGCCCCTCTCTGCATCTGGGCTCCCTCCCAGGCTCCTGCCTCCAGCCTGCAGCTGAGCAGGCTCACTCACTTTTAAAGGTTATCCTAGCCCTTTGCCAAGCCTCCTGTTGGGGGTTGGCCAGGCTCCTTTAAAAGTGCAGAGCAGCCACTCCTCAGATGCACCCACTGCTTCTAGACCTTTCTCCAAAGTTCTAGAGCAGGGGGAAATTCCAGAGGGCTGGCCTGCAGAGCCTCTCAGCTCTGACCAGAGTTTAACTGCTGTTAGCTATCACAACCAGGCTGCTACTCGGCCCTCCTAGCTAACAATTGAGATCTAGCTCCCCCTAGCTGAATAGGAGGGTGCTACAGTTATTTCAGATCTTTAGAATAAAATGTGCGACTACCAAGTTATGTGGTGATGTGGGGTGACCCAATACAAATGGCCTTCAGCATGCACAGAGTTGATTTTCAGCTCTCTGCCAGTATAGATCAGTTCTCAAGAGGACAGTCCTATCCTTATCTTCCTTAATTGCTACACATTATTGGGAACCAAATCTGAATTTTTAGCATATTAACTCACTTTAGTTTTTGTTGGCCTTTGATTAACTGCTTGCCAACCCACTGCAGTACATTTACTGTGGCAGTTTGGCTTGTACAGACATAATCATGTACCTGTAGGTTAACAGGCTTTCTTCCTGCCAATGGACAGATGATGGGAAGTGCCCACATCATTAGGCAGCAACATGGGCGCCTAAAGTAGATTGTCCAATCTACAGCTCAAAAGAGAAAAGACATGGCTTGCCACATACCCACAGGTTTAGGTGAGTATTAAGGGAATTTAGTTTTTTTTAAGCCTTTGAGACAATTAGTAGACATGTGCACACTGGAAAATGTCATTTTCTTTTCAGATGCATTCGTAAGGTTGATATAGTTCGTTTCTTAATATATGATGTGTAAGCTCGTTTTTGGGATTTGTTTAGTTTTTTGGAATTCATTCTGTATATTTGTTATTCTGGGTGGACACACAAAAAAAACCTGCAGCCCGCTGAACACAATGTGTCATGTCGAGAGACACTCGCAGAAAAACAGGGGGGACGTGATCCCGCGCCCTGTTTACCTGTAAAAGGTAAACATGAGAGTGGGATCACCTGTGACCTCACCCGATGACCCCACCCCCCATGTTTATTTGTCATTCGGCAAGTGTCTCTCGACAGGACAGGTCTTGTTCAGTAGGTGGAGGTTTTTTTTTGGGGGGGGGGGTTTACATGTGGGTCAGCATTTATCATGATTGCAAGGTGTATGGAAGAATCCTCCATTCTGTGCTACTGTATTCTGACAGTTGGACTCCTCTGTTGTCAGAATACACTTAACAGCACTGCAGTCTTTTAACTGTGGCAACTGATTGAACGAAAAACAATCCCACTCAACAGAAGTTAATTGTTGGATCAACTCCACAGATGGATTGAAATTGGTCCAGTCCCTGCTGGACTGGCCAGCTAAAGTCTTTAGGCATTAAACTGTGAATATCTCCATTTGCATTGATTGGGCAAGGCCTAAAAGGAATGAAATATAAACCTTGTTAAGATAAAAATCAGAGTCAGTGTGAGCTGAAGATTGCATATTTTGCTGAATTCTAAAACCTATTACAGGACTCCTTATGGCTATATATATATATATTTATTTTTTTCACATCCTCCTTGAATGGCTTAGACTTTGCAAAAATCAGAATTCCTCTTTCTGACACTTACATAAATGTTCACTAGCTGTGATAAGATCTCACTAATCTTTACTTTCAGATAACTAAACTATTGTATTCTAAAGGAGAGTGTGCTAGACATATACCGTATGTAATAAATGATGACATTAATGCAAACATTGTGAACTAACAAGAGACACTATGTCTGGAATTTATATTTCTATCCATTCTAAAAATTGTTAACAAGGGTGAATTATCAAATAGTACTCTATAAACAGGAAATGAAAAGTAGCAGAAGAAACAGTTATCTTTGTTAATGTAAATGCGCCCAGAAAAGTTTCCGTTCACCCAGCTGAATACCCACACCCAAACAGATATCTTACAGTGTTACTAAACACACAACAGTAAAATCAGTCCATATATGCAGTAAAGCATGCTTGTTATACTCACGGTGGAACCTAACGGGTTAATCCTCCACATTGTGTAAAAAGGCTGTTTGATCCTGTCTTCTCTGATTCTCCCCTTCTTACACAGTCCCCAATCCATCTGCTCATAGTACAGAGTTCTAGGAGTCACTCTGCATATGTTCAGTTTAGTGTATGTGGCTAGAGAGGTTTTTTTCTTTGGAAGCGTGCATGCGATCAGCACAGGGCCAATCAGCACTGTCCAGACAAAAGGCTAAAAGTTATGCAGCCTCATAGGACAGTCAGAGCATTATGAAAACTCCTCCTACAAGCTTTAACCAGTGCTCAGCTGGACACTGATAGAAGTCACAAGACTGCTGATGAGAAAAGGTATTTAGCAATTTATATTTACTAAAATAATTGCATGTAAGTAATGTAATGTGGGAGATCAAATATTGTGAATGCCGAGTCCTGGGTTTAGTATCACTTTAAATTAAAACGGAGTTGCAAAAAAAGTGAAAAAAGAAAACCTCCCCTTGCATTTGAACTCTCACTGCACTGCAAAGTTCAAATGCTCATTTTTTTTCCTAGGGTACCATTAAAAGGTAAATTTACTAAAATAAGAATTCCAGGTATTACAATCTTTTACATACTGTAGTTACATTGGTCCAGGTTGGGGCAGTGTAATTATGTATATACCATACCTGTGGAATTCCTTTGGAAGGTAGACATCCTCATAGTAGACCCTACTACTCCAGTGATTTCTACTTACTTCCAGATCCCATGCCGAGCGGCTGCACTGCTGCATTGTGAACAGAGTAGGTCAGCCGCTTGGCACACTTTGCATTTTTGTCAATGTATGCAAAGCGCTCTCTGATTGGATTAGGTGGAGAGGCAGGGTGGTGATGTCAGCATCTTCACTTACAATACAGGACAGCTGGTCCTGCATTGCGTGTGATGACATCAGAGTGCAACCGCCAGATGGAATACAAAGAGAAGCAGCTTGGGAGAATCAATCACATGGAGAAGTGCAACCAGGGGAGAGAGGAGTAAGGCAAGTAAAAGTGCTTTTTAATGGCACCCTAGGCAATTTAACGTTTGCAGTGCAGAGGGAGTCCCAATCTAACAGCAGTTTTATCATTTTCACGAAGTTCACCTTTAAGGCTCATGTACACGAGCAGCTGCTAAACTCGAGTTTAGGAGCTGTTGGCATTTTTTTGCCAAAGCTCCTAAACTCAGCTCCATAAAAGCATATGTGTCCATGTACACCTAGGCTTTTAGCAGAGTTTAGGAGCTGCTGCGGTTAGGTGAGGTTAAACCTCCCTCTCCTGAATGTAGAAAAACATTTTGACCACTGGCCGCTGGAAAATGCAAAACCGCTGCACAATGGTGGTACCGCAGTTGCCGCGTTTTGCGTTTTCCCGCAGCCGCTGGTCAGGGTAGGCTCATGTACATGGAGCCTAAGAATATTATCAAGCTTTGAAAGGAATTGACTTTTCAGAAATACAATCATATTAGCCAGAAACTTGTTATTGTATCAAATGAGTGAACTGCTGCATGCCCAGGGTTTCATTTTTTTTATGTCAGATTACCTGCAACTATAATAAGTACTACATTCTTATGTCAAAAGTAAAATTATGCAGCAGTTTTAGGCACAGTTTGTTCAATAGGCCTACTATAAATAAAAACACATATTAGTAACTAACTTATTTATATATATTTACTAGAAGAAAAGGCTTTCAACATTTTGATGCCATTTGATGTATAAATACATGTATTGGTATATGTACATTACATATTTGTTACCAAGGACTATTGCAATGTCTTCCTTTTTCTTCACAACAGAACTTGCTACAATACAGTATACAATAAGCCAACTTCCTTGATGTGTTAATTAATCTCTCTTTCTCTCTATACATACTGAATCCAGTTGCTGAGAGAAAGATACATTCTCCTCTACAGTTCTGTGTATTGTAGAAATTGCTGTTTCTTTCACCATTTCCGTTCTCAAATTGATTCCTAAATGGGAAGGACTGCCTTCATTATAATCACCTGGGGCAATCTCATGAATATTAGGAATTGATTTTCTAAAGGCAAAATACTGTTCATTTTGCAAGGGAATTTTCACAGGCATTTAGCGAATAAGATGAAGTTCTGCTGACTTCCATCAAACAATCAAGTGCAAAAAAAGTCTATCTTTGCACATTATTGGGTATTCTTTATGTAACCAGAATCGCTGTTACTGAATTATGCAGAGCCTGAAATGCATTACTGTAACATTGCCTGCATGCAGTTCTTCTTTTTCATCGAGAGAGAGAAGACAAACGCCATTTGAGTGTAGTATGTAAAATGAAGCGTTTAATAAAATAAGATCAATGCACTAACAAAGGAAGATAAAAGCAAGCATGTAGCAGTGTATGTGTGGTTGTCATCAATGCTGGTCTTGGTCCGCCAGGGGGAGAAAGGCTATGGTCCTGCTGACAGGCTGCTCCGGAGACTCCCAGGACTTCCTTGCCAGTGTGGAACGCAGCGTCACGAATGGATGTGACAAACGAGCATGGTGACACATTTGCGGAGCATGCGCTCCTTCTTCAGGCTAGGGATTGTGCCATGTTACAAGAGGTATTTAAGGGCAAAAAGGCAAAAGTTAGGGATTAACATAGTTCGGCAGCCACTCTAACTGTAAAAAATGGGGTGATGGGCATATTACATGCAAACTAGTGTAATGGACTATTCAAATCACATGAAGAAAGAATAGAACCATGTCACCTCTGGAAAATACTAGGCAGACATAATAGGGGACTAGTAAGGTGTTATCCATAATAGGACTACAAGAACCAGCGCACCTGAAAGGCATAGCTGGCATATATAAAAATGATATCAAAAACATATATACTATTGGCATACACATATACACTGCTCAAAAAAATTAAAGGAACACTTTGAAAACACATCAATGAGGAAAAATATCATGTGGATATCTATACTGTATGGACTGGGTAATGTGTTAGGAACATAAGAATGCTCCATTGTTTGATGACAATGGACTGAATTCAAAGACACCCCAAAAATCAAAGTGAAAAAATGATGCATCAGGCTACGCCATTTTGCTGAAATTTCATTGCAGCAACTCAAAATGGTACTCATTAATTTGTATGGCCCTCAGGTGCTTGTATGCATGCCTGACAATGCCAGGGCATGCTCCTAATGAGATGACGGATGGTGTCCTGGGGTATTTCCTCCCAGATCTGTACCAGGGCATCACTGAGCTTCTGGACAGTCTGATGTGCAAGCTGGCAGCGTCAGATGAACCAAAACATAATATCCCAGAGGTGTTCTATTGGATTTAGGTCAGGTAAGCGTGGGGCCATTCAATGGTATCAATTCCTTCATCCTCCAGGAACTGCCTGCATACTCTCGCCACATGAGGCCTGGCAATGTCGTGTACCAGGAGGAACCCAGGACCTACTGCACCAGCATAGGATCTGAGAATGGGTCCAAGGATTTCATCCTGATACCTAATGGCAGTCAGCGTGCCATTGTCTTGACTGTAGAGGTCTGTGCGTCCCTTCATGGATATGCCTCCCCAGACCATCACTGACCCACCACCAAAACGGTCATGCTGAACAATGTTACAGGCAGCATAATGTTTTCCATGGCTTCTCCAGACCCTTTCACGCCTGTCGCATGTGCTCAGGGTGAACCTGCTCTCATCTCTGAAAAGCACAGGGTACCAGTGGCAGACCTGCCACTTCTGTTGTTCAATGGCAAATGCCCCAATCAAACTCTATGGTGCTGGGCAGTGAGCACAGAACCCAGTAGAGGACGTTGGGCCCTCAGGTCATGCTCATGAAGTCTGTTTCTGATTGTTTAGTCAGAAACATTCACACCAGTGGCCTGCTGGATGTAATTTTTTAGGGCTCTGGCAGTGCTCATCCTGTTTCTCCTTGCACAAAGGAGCAGACACCGGTCCTGGTGATGGGTTAAGTACCTTCTATGGCCCTGTCTAGCTCTCCAAGAGTAACTTCTTCTGGAATCTCCTCCATACTTTTGAGACTGTGCTAGGAGACACAGCAAACCTTCTGGTAATAGCACGTATTGATGTGCCATCCTGGAGGAGTTGGACTGCCTGTGCAACCTCTGTAGGGTCCAGGTATCGCCTCATGCTACCAGTAGTAACACTGACTCTAGCCAAATTCAAAACTAGTGAAAAACTGTCAGAAAAGATGAGTAGGGAAAAAAATGTCAGAGGCCTCCACCTGTAAAGCCATTCCTGTTTTGGGGGGGTCATCTCATTGTTGCCCATCTAGTGTGCCTGTTGTTAATTTCATTAACACCAAAGCAGATGAAACTGATTCACAACCCTCTCTACTACTTAACTGACCAGATCAATATCCCAGGTGTTTAGTTGACTTGATGCTATACTCTGATTAAAAAGTGTTCCTTTAATTTTTTGGAGCACTGTACTTAGGGGATTCAAACATGATGAAACACAGAATTTGAACACATAAATATATCTGAACATGGTATAGATATTAGAAAACAAAAACCCAATGGATGTATCCTAATCTATGTGATATGGATACTTAACTTAAACTTTCTGTATTGTTGTTAAGGGGATACTTACAAACAGCAGATCTGACAGATAGACCATAAGGGTCCAATAAGATATAGAAGGCAACCTGGATGAAAAATCCAAATGTAAATATGTTTTGATATAGAAAGAGACACAAAACACTTGATATTATATGTTCACATCTTAGACATAATACCTGGGGAACTAATAGTGTGACTGAGGGAAGTGGGGGGACCAGTGAAAATGAGGAAACACAAGGGAAGAAACCTGGATTATAGAAGAGTATTGACTTCCCTTATGGGCACAGTCTGCACCAAGTTTAGGACACTTGAATATCTAATAGCTTCCATCAATCATCTACGGTGGGACAAATTCTTTTTATCCAAATATATCTCCTATATCATATCACCAAGTGGCCATAGAATATTAAAAACCTGCCCTTTCGTGTTCAAAGATCTAAATACAGAATGGTCCATAATGCCTGACTTCTACACCCACAAATGGATGCAGGTTATTATTTAACAGCGTGAGAACAATTTCAACAATCTTCATGATAAGATTGTAACCTTATTTCAGATGGTATTACAGCTCACACCCCATTTACCCCTTGAATGGTTTAAAACATTAAAAAGACACACCAAAAAGAAAGAAGATCAGACCATCCAAACAAAATTGGGTGAAATTAGCAGGAACCTTGATGATTATAACTTCAGGAGAGTCTTTTTAACAGTTGCGTTTATTGAAATCGTACAAAAGTATAACAAGGCAAGGTACATAAGAACAGGCAAACTTAAGGCAGTCAGTATAAATACAATTCACATAGAATTCCAACGGTAAAAATCATATGGAGTCAACTGGAGGCAGGCCTGGAGACAGTGGGAGGATCTGAGGAGTGACTAGCTTGCACTCTTGAGGTATCCTAGCCAATCCCCAACAGAAGGCTTGGCAAGGGGTATGACTCCCTTAAAAGTGTGAGAGCCTGCTCAGTAGTAGGAGAGTGTGGGTGGAAGATGGAAAAGTGAGGTTGAGAGGCAGGAACCTGGGAGGGAGCCCGGGCTAGAAGGGGCTCACCTCCAGGCGGAGGAGCCTTAAAAGAAGTAAAGCTGTGGACTTCACTGGCCCCCTAAGAGAGGACCACCTGGGAGCAGGGCAGGAGATGCCCAGCTAATAGGCCAGGTAGCAGCCACCTACCCAATGACAGCACAGGGGAAGGACCCCTAACTCGCTCTGCAGCTGGGACATTTGCCTTTCTAGTAGCGACTACTGGATGCCCTGTCCAGGTATTCCTCCATACAGCCATATAGAGGAGTATCTGGGGGTTGGAGAGGTACATTGGGAGATGCTGGCTAGCTCTCTAGAAGATGATTTCTGTGTAAAGGCTAGTAATTAGTTCAGGAAGTTTGTCCTCAGTTGCCATTCTCTTGGGCATCCCATACACCCCCTTACCCTATACATCCTTAATAAAACTTCAAAACAAAGCTCAAGGACTGTTTTCTATCTCCTGGTGCAAGTCTTGGTGAAGATGTGTGATGCCTGGCTGTGCAGGACTATAGGGGAACCCAAATCTTCTAGTGACTCCTAAAGGGGTAGTGCTACACATACTGTGTGTGTGTGTATATATATATACAGTATATATATATATATATCTTTGTCTCGCATATTCTATGTTTCTTGTGTTGAATCCCCTAAGTATATGTGTATGCCAATAGCATATATAGATTTTTATACATAATTTTTATATATGCCAGCTATGCCTTTCAGGTGCCACTTTTTGTTATGCCTTTTTGTTGTTCCACTACTGATTACACCTTACTAGTCCCCAGTATGTCTGCCTAGCATTCTCCAGAGGCGACATAGTTTTATTACTCCTTCATGTGAATTGAATAGTTCACTACACTAGTTTGCATGTATTATGCCCATCACCCCTTTTGTTTACATTTAGAGTGGCTGCCAAACTATGTTAATCCCCATATACCACCTTTTTGCCCTTAAATACCTCTTCTAACATGGTTCATCTTTGGCCTGAAGAAAGAGTGCATGCTCCTCAAGTGCATGGCCACGCTTGTTTGCCATGTCTGGTTGTGACGTCACTTCTGCCTGTCGCTGTGTTCCTCACTGAGAAAGAAGCCCAGGGAGTCTCTGGAGCAGCCTTTCAGCAGGTCAACAGCCTTTTTCCACCTGGCGGATCGGGCCAGCATTGATGACGACCACACATACAGTGCTACATGCTTGCTTTTATCTTCCTTTGTTAATGCATTGATTTTCTTTAAATAAACGCTTTATTTTACATACTACACTCAGATGGCACTTGTCTTCTCTCTCTCTCAATTTTGGTTTTAGAGTTGTCTCCTGCTTTATAGATTGAGTTGTCAACGAGTGGAATGTTATACCATTGACCTACATGGTCTTTTTGGACTGTAGTTTATAGTGGACTGAGCACCATTTCTCCTCTTTATTGCACCTGTCTATAACATTGTCTCCTTATTCATCACAAGATGGAGCTAATAGAGATCTTGAGCTCCTGAGTTTTAAATATGGAACAGCGAATGCTGGGAGATATAGTCTGGGCCATAAGCAGTGCCATTGCAGTTACTGGTAAAGAAACTACAAAGCCCAATATGCCTGGGGACAGGAGGAGTCCAAAGGAGGGTGTATAAATGGAAAAGCCCAGAAATGGGAGAGCCACTCACATTATCTGATGATCACTGGACTGAGACCTGGAGAGTGCCCTTACCTGTATGCTGTCACTGGGTCTAGCTCTGAGGCCTGACTTCTTGCCATCAGGGAGCCAGAGCATACAACCCTGCATCGTTATCTTGTCTTCCTGTCACGCAGGTCTGCTCCAGGGATGCCAACAGACAGCTACTGTGCCAGTGAGATCACCATTCACCAGACCAGTAAAGGAAGCTACCTGGAATCATTATCATGCTTCAGGGGGCCCCTCCAACAGCAAAGCCTGATGCAGCAGATCAGAGGATGGTGATTGCCCTATTTGCTGAAACTGTTAAAATTCTTTGTGAAGCTTGATCATCTTTTGCCTTTCACAATTTGTTTGCACTTGCCCAGTACTAAGTGTCGCTAGTCCAATTTGGCTAGGGTCTATATCACTAAACCTGAACACATTACCTGGCCCCTTCCACTTCAGTATCCTAAGGAGCCTATTGTTTCTTAAGTCTCACTGGGCATAGGACTATCTAACTCCAATAAGTGCACCAACATCTTCAAGGGCCCCACATCGTAGCTGGCAGAAGACCAACTTTGGGGACGGTACAAAGTTCACTTGCTGTTGAAGGAAGTTAACATTACATTGCAATCTTCTTCTACAAAAAGGTCTAGGCTTAGCTCCCTCATCTCAACAGCCCATTGGCAACTTAGCCTCTAGCTGTTTGGTACCTATCTTGGTTGCCTATTGCTGCTCATTTAGTGAGGAGAGCTACAGTTTATGCTGGGCAGATTTAAGTTAACTGTGGTACCTTATATACACCGTATCTCAAGAAACCCTCAGTGCGTTGTATATGCTGTTACAATTTTCACTGCTATACCCTGTCTTATCTGATATTTACTTGACAATTTATTCTGTTATTTGCTACAAAGTCTCAAGTATAATTTCAGGGTGACTCTAAAGATATTAGAGCATTACTAACCTATCTCATAATAACCTATCTCATAACCAGCAGCTCCAGTGGGGATGGTACTGCATTTGCAAAGTGAAGTTTTTACTACATACTAAACTATGGAGAAAATTCCCTTGCAAAGGGAAAGGCCTGTTTGCATTTAGTAAATCAATCTCTTAGAATGGACCAAAACAAACATAACACTTCAATTGCACTTGATGCAGAAATCTGAGAAAAGCTTTAAACCAACTACACACACCTAACATGAGCTGACATTTGCTCAATCTGTTAATTTCAACCAAGCCATGGGCAATCTATGATCATTTTAAAAGCTAAATTCACCTTTCATAACATGTTACATGTTACACCAGTATCCAGGATGTTGCATGTTACTAAATGAGCAGCCTCCTCTTCTCTATTATTTTTTTTAAAAAGTGAACTTAGCCTTTAACCAAACATTTTCTTTTCCAGCTTATATGATAAAACACTTGAACATTCAGTAAGCAGATACCATACGATAACACTAGAGGGTGCTCCCATGCTGAGTCTACGAAAGGTACTATTCTGCACACTTGTATAACGATTTTCTACAGACGCCTCTATTGCTGTGTTCCCTCTTGAAAGATCTGCACAGCTCTAATAAAAAGAAAAAGTTATTACTGTAAGCTATGCAGGTTTATTCAATTAATAGTGCAAGGAACAAGGCTCAAAGTGAAAAGAACATGGATGAGATTCAGGATTGGGACCCAGTCGGACCTGGGTTTGTGGTAAACCCAGACTATTCACCATTCACGGGCCCCCCATACTTTTGCAGCCATATGTGGATGTTCACCAACCCAAACTCCTATAGCTACTGTTATGTAAGCACAACGCCTGGGAACCCATTTCCATGTAATCGACTAAATATGGTCATGACCATGGCTGTCCATTTATCCACCACTCTACAAGTAATTGTATACATTTCTGAGACCCCCTTTTTTGTCTTGCATGCCCCCACCAATGTGTTGGAAGAATGCCCCTTACATTTGAGGTCATTAGGAAGAATCCCCCCCTTACAGATAGCTAAAAAGATCATTGGTGTTAGTGGTTACTTATCTGAGAGGAAAATGTTACTCATTGCTCATGGAACCCTTAGCAACCTCTGGAGGAAACCTAGGATTTCCCAAACCCTGGTTGAGAATGGCTGCTCTAGAGGAATCCCAGAGGTATGGTATATGCATAGTTACATTGGTCCAAGCTGGGCCAATATACCTATTCAAAAATATCCATACCTGGGAATTTTCCTTTAAGCTGAGCTCCACACAAAAAGGGAAGTTCCAATTTAGCTAATGGTCCCCCACTCCCCATGAGGAATTGGCACCTTTGGGGAGAGTGGGGGAGCAGGTACTTGATATTGATATTGACAGGTACCCGCTCCCACTCCTGCTGTGATGCCTATACGATCAGAAGCGGAAGTTGTCCCCCCACTCCCCATATTCTTCTCGGACACGTGACAGGTCCCAAAAGATTAAGGGACCATTCACAAGGTGGCAGTGCTACTCAGTGGGTACCCACCTGTGAACTCGCAAGCTCTCACAGCCAGGTGCCCACACTTAACATGCCAGCACTGTGGAGCGAGGACAGCCAGTGAAATCAGCTGCAGTGAGTACATTGCTCTATCATGGGACAGGTCAGTGGCTGTTTTTTCAAAGTCAGCAGGTACAGTTTTTGTAGCTGCTGACTTTTATTTCTTTTTTTAGCTTTGAATGGAGCACCGCTTTATTAACTGGATGAAAGGAATGTAGTAGGACACGTCTGTTAGTTAGATTTTTTGCTCATGGAGTCTATAAATCAGACAACTTAGAAGGATAGAGATACCAAGGAGTGTGGTTCCAAAAAGGGACAGTCCCTCCAATTGTGGGATGGTTGGTTTATATGGTACCATCTTCATTCAAGGAGTTGAATAAACTTTGTAAAAACTGAGGATCTGCAACCTTATGAATTCATATAGTCACTAAATTCTTTGGCGAATTCCAATACCCTTATCATTTACAACTGGTAAACTTGATAACATATTATTGATTACATGTGCAGGCCTTGACTTCTACTTGTGCCTGGTTGATCCTCTTATCTTATTGCTTGACATAAATAGAAAATAACAGTTGTTCCTGAATTTCCTCATGTGACCAAAAGCATAGGCAGCCTAGATCACATGATCATTGGCTACCAGGAACATTGTGGGTGTCTCAAGTCTTCACAAACAGCAGAAAATCTATTGTTATTAATCAGACAGATACTCTTTGGCAGATTTGCAATAGGATTAGAGAATCCTCAACAAAACACATTACCATATAGCATAACTAAGCAAGAAACTGAGCCTTGTGCATAATACATAATATATATAACAATTTCTTTCATTCCCCATCCAGACTGTATTTGCTTAAAAGATAAGTTCACCTTTGGGAATATGTTACATGTTCCACCCATTTTTAGGGTGAAACATACAACATGTTACTGATCCTGCAGCTCCCGTCTGATCCCCCTTTGACAGCAGTATGGTACTTTTTTTAAAAACAGTGTTCTGTAAATGAATGGACTACAAGTCCCTACAGTCTTAGTGGCTGGCGGCTTCTAGTTCTCAATGAATTACCACAGCTTTGTGAATGCTGTGGTAGTTCATTGAGTCTTCCTGTCAGAAGTATTGGGCTGCCCGTACGGGGTGTATGAGCAAGCATATACACTGACAGTATGCAGGAGACCAGCATGGCATCAGCAAATCTCCAGATAGCAGGTGCAATGCTTTACAGGCTCCTACTACAAAAAATAATAAATGCACATTTTTTTTTACCTGCAAACAAATGTGCATTGATTATTTTTTGTAGAAAGTTGAACTTATCCTTTAAATTGAGGTCAGAGCATTTAGCTTGTGTCTGATCAAAGGTTCTATCAAATATCTGTTTTCATGCTATATTATATTGGATTGTCTCCTGTTGTCAACTTAACCATTTTTCAGACAGTTTCTGGATGATGCCTGCCTGGATCTTGTGCATGCCTTCTAACATTGTTTGCCTGCTGCCTGCCCGGACCATCTGCCTTATTCTGTTTCTGATGTTGTTGTTTTCCAATGTGTTGTGCTCTGGTGTGTTTGTAACCTTCTCACAATCATCAGCTCTGGTGAAGACCTGACACACCAGGGTTGTGCCTTGGGGAATGTTCTACACACCACTGGTGACCAGGACAATCCACCGAATCTTGTGACATTTTTCAAGCAGCAATTTTCCTTCTGTATGCCATCCAGGTAAAATCTGAATCTACAGCTCCTTGTTTCCGAGTTGGACTCCATGTTAAATATATCAAACTGTATAAATAATTTAAAATATGAAGACCCCCTTCAAAGTGGAACTGCAGTCAGCATGTTTGTGTATGTTGGATACAGTGTGAAGGGCTATGGATATGTAATGGAATATTGTGTAGATAAGCAACACTAAATACTATATTGAAGTTCTACAATTGCCAAATACTTTCTAACAAGTTTTAGTAAATTATTTTTTGTTTAGTGCATACTTAACTAGGTCGTATTTATTTGTGCTGTAAAAATATTTATAAATACATACCATATAATGTCCTAAATAATAACAAAAGGATTACATGGCTGGAAACATTGTTTAAATCATAAACAGATTTACAGATCTTTTCTGTTTTTGAGCGGTACTTTACAAATGTAGTGGGAAAAAAATCATCAGCACTTTTACTAAGGAATTTTTAAATATTTTTTTTCAGAGATAAAGGAGTTACATGATCACAGCACACACTTTCAAAACAATATATGGCCACCGTTAGTGTAGATGACTACTGAAGAGTAGTGATGACAGGGCAGGTTTGGCGAATGCTACTGATGATTGGGTGCTGAACCTGAACTCCAATTAATTCAATGGAAGGACCAAAATGTAAAAAACAGTGATAACCATTTTCTACTCTAATAGGCAAGGGATGGTCAAATAAATGACATGGGGGGCTGGACATTGCTCTGTGGAACAAGTACCAAAGCAAAGAAATTCTGTTTGGCTTACCAAACCTGGAGCCCTGAGCAGGAAGCTGTCACATTTAGCAGCGGTAGTAATACTACTGCTAAATGTATCACTACTCTATGCAGCCCTTATATCCATTTAGCGATTCACCAAACCTCTAAACAGGCAAAAACCCAGGGCTCATCTCTACTGAAAAGAGACTACTCATATTATTATTTTTTTCAAATGTACCCTATATGATTTGTGGAAACCTGACTACCACCTGACCATCAACACCTGAGCTTGTTGGACATCCCATTTTGATAGCATGGGAATTAATATAGCGTGCCTTCCTCCCTTTATGGCTAGAACATCTTCCGCCCTTCAGGTAAGGCTTTCCTGGCTTACAATTGGTGTGTGAGTCTAGTCCAAAGGTATAGCAGCATGCCAGAAGACCAATAAAACTCAATGCAGCAGAAGAAAGCGGTGACATAGAGGTCAGCAAGAAGAGGCAGTAAAATCTGCGGGGGATAACAGTAATTGACACTAATAGAAGTAATGGTTTCCCAGCATTTTAACCTATGAGAAAGTCACTGATCATGCATCAACAAACTGAGTCAGAGGCGGAGCCCCTTGACATCAACACACCCGAAAACCAGAAGTAGGCCATCTTGCCATATGATTACACTAATATCTATTCTTAAAGGGGTGATGTGTTTGATGTCTTAAAAAGGCGATATTATCTTGCACACTGGATTTAAAGTGCACTTTGTTTTTTCCTTCTTTTAATAAAAGCTAAGGTTATTTTTAATACTTATCATGAGTGGTTTATACCTTTTATAGCTTTTATGGTGAATGGGCTAGAGTCTGGAAGGAATAACAGAATGGTATGCAGGTTTCTAGATGCATTGGAGGATTGTTGCAGTAAAGTGATCCAGATCACTGGGAAAGCACTGTTTGATCTTACCCTTGTTGAGGTCATTCACAGAGGCAACAGGCTTTATGGAGAGGTAGTGGATCGCATTGGTGAAACACACATTTGTTTCTCTGGAGAATGCATGATAAGCACGCATGTGAATGAATGCATGAGATATTATAATAAGAGCATTGCATTGAGGACTGGCATTTTATATTGGTTATTCACATTATATATTTCTTTATGTTACTGTATGTGTGAACACAGTTATGAGATTTTGAGCGGTATTGCATTATTGATTTGACACATCAGGATTTAAATATTTGGCAATTATTTGTTGTGCTGTACTTTGGAAGTTTTATAAAGCTTATGAGGTATGAAAACACATGACAGTAGCAAGCTGCAACATAGCATTTTTGTTTTTGTATACACTGTAATTTTGGTGAGCGCAGTGATCTTTGTAACATAGGATTTCAAGGGAGTATTTTTAGTGAACAGAGTGGTGTTCAGGGACCAAAGAAGAGGTATGCATTTAGCCTCTTCGTTATAGCTATGGCCTTGGTTTAAAAAAATTAGTATGGAACAGGGTCACTTTAAATAATTTTTACATACTTTCAGCTCAGTCCTTTGGAAACCTTCCATGATAAAGAACAATTAGGTTAGAAACTGTTGCAATATTTTAACATGTTACTGAGCTTATAAAAACCGAAAATTCATATAGCTATATATCTGTGTTTTACAAATATACCAGGTGTGTCACAATCATCATAGTGGGCTACATCAGCATTATGGCTGCCCTCAAAGGGCCGGCTGTATCTGTAAGACTAGATGTCCAGAGCACCTCATCTCCCTTACATCAGATGTCAAGAGCCCCTCACCATTAAAAGTCAAGACTCCCCAACCCTCTCTTACATAACAGTGCACCCCCCCAACCCTTTCCTTGTGCTGCTGTCAGGAAGAAACAAGGGGCAAAGATGGGAAGCAGAAAGTGCAGGGTCTTGAGGAGGACCAGAGGAGGGCTGGAATCATATCAGCTGCCAGTCTACTGTATGCTAAGACTAGGAGAAGCAGAGACCAGAGCATGCTGAGGCTGCACAGGGAGGGTCAGGATCTGGAGGAATAGTTCTGTCTTCCTCTCTGCTGTAGACTGTTGAGACAGGTGGAGGACAGAGACAAGCCTCTCTGCAGCTGCACGGAGAAGTATAGGATCTGGGGGAGGATTACTGTCCTCCTATCTGCTGCCAACTGCTGATATATACAGTGGGGATCGAAAGTTTGGGCACCCCAGCTAAAAATTTGTATTAATGTGCATAAAGAAGCCAAGGAAAGATGGAAAAATCTCCAAAAGGCATCAAATTACAGAATAGACATTCTTATAATATGTCAACAAAAGTTAGATTTTATTTCCATCATTTACAATTTCAAAATAACAGAAAACAAAAAATGTTGTCTGCAAAAGCTTGGGCACCCTGCAGAGTTAATATCTTGTACTGTCCCCTTTGGCAAGTATCACAGCTTGTAAACGCTTTTTGTAGCCAGCCAAGAGTCTTTCAATTCTTGTTTGAGGTATCTTTGCCCATTCTTCCTTACAAAAGTCTTCCAGTTCTTTGAGATTTCTGGGCTGTCTGTCACGCACTGCTCTTTTAAGGTCTATCCATAGATTTTCAATTATGTTGAGGTCAGGAGATTGTGAAGGCCATGGCAAAACCTTCAGTTTATGCCTCTTGATGTAATCCCCCGTGGATTTCGAGGTGTGTTTAGGATCATTATCCATTTGTAGAAGCCATCCTCTCTTTAACTTCAGCTTTTTCACAGATGGCATCAAGTTACCATCCAAAATTTGCTGAAATTTTATTGATGCCATTTTTCCTTCTACTCGTGAGATGTTCCCTGTGCCACTGGCTGCAACACAACCACAAAGCTTGATTGATCCAACCCCATGCTTAACAGTTGGACAGAGGTTCTTTTCATTAAATTCTGTGCACCTTCTTCTCCAAACGTACCTTTGCTCATTTTAAACTCATCGGTCCACAGAACTTGTTTCCAAAATGCATCAGGCTTGTCAATATGTTAATTTGTAAAGTTCAAATGATGATTTTTGTGGTGAGGACGTAGAAGAGGTTTTCTTCTGATAACTCTTCCATGAAGACCATATTTGTAGAAGTATCTCTTTATAGTGGAATATTGTACCACAACTCCAGTGTCTGCCAGATCTTTCTGGAGGGATCGTGCAGTCAAACGTGGGTTTTGAATTGTTTTTCTCACAATCTTGCGAGCTGTTCTGTCTGATATTTTTCTTGGTCTTCCAGATCTTGCTTTAACTTCCACTGTTCCTGATGACTGCCATTTCTTAATTACATTCCGAACAGAGGATATTGACATCTGAAAACGTTTTGCTATCTTCTTATAGCCTTCTCCAGCTTTGTGAGCGTCAACTATTTTCAGTTTCAGTTTTCTAGACAACTGCTTAGAAGAACCCATGGTGCTGATCGTTGGGGCAAGGTCAGATGAGTCTGGGCATTTAAAACCTTTGAGATTGACATCACCTGGTCTTCCCAGACGATGATTGAGAACAATCCATGACACTGGCAGGTCTCAGCTTGGCAAAAGGGGCAGTGCATGCTATAAATTCTGCAGGGTGCCCAAACTTTTGCAGACGCCATTTTATTGTTTTCTGTTATTTTGAAAGTGTAAATGATGGAAATAAAATCTAACTTTTGTTGACATATTATAAGAATGTCTAATCTGTAATTTGATGCCTTTTGGAGATTTTTCCATCTGTCCTTGGCTTCTTTATGCACATGAATACAAATTTTTAGATGGGGTGCCCAAACTTTTGATCCCCACTGTATATATATATATATATATATATATATATATATATGCACATTTTTTAATTTAATTTCAGTCTTGGTCACAATAAATGAAGGTAGAAAATATGTACAAGACCACCATACATTTCCTTAAATTAGAAATCACATCTGCAGTCTGTTGACCTGTTTACTGGCCTTCCATTGGTATACTTGTCCTTTCAAAGTACACTTACATGTTAATGGAGGGTGACCAATTAATAATAAAACAATGTCTAATAATAGCAAAAATATCCTTTTTTGCCAAGAAGTTAAACTGTAAACACTTTCTGCAACAATTTTATTTACTCTAGTTGACAGAGTTTTCCTTGTTAACCCAGACAGGGACCCCTGTGTCCAGTGGTTGTTTTTTCTTCAGTAGCTTTTTGTAAAGAAGGGGGAGCTAGCCAGTGCGGCGTGACAGAAAGAGGTTGCACAATTACCACTAAAGACATCTCTGAATCACAATTAGCTATGGGAGAACAAACTCTGAATTCATCATTAATTCTATGTCATCATATATTTCATTGTCCATGCATATACAACAGTAAAATGGAAGGCAATAATTTACAAGATGAAGCATCTCATTTTTCAGAGCAGGGCAATGAGTGACACAGCCAAATGATTTGCTTTTAAATTATCTTCCAAGAAAAGGCAAAAATGTCAAAAAAGCTTTTGTCCAACCGCTGACACCACAGTGCCTTGCTTGAAAAAAAGTCAGTGATTAGGCAGCTAACTGCTAAGCAACACAGTACTTTCCCATGGCAAATCATACCACTATCTGGATTTAAAGTTAGCATTCCCAGTTTCTTGTAAACTGTCACAGCTTAAATTAAAACTGTTCCCCCTTTGAAGATTTTTTTCCATCTGTTAATTAAGACAAGATGCAAAGCTATTTCCCAGTTCCACCCTGGAGTTTTGTAAATTTGTACTTTCTTGGTTTATTATGCTCAGGCCTTAAAAAATAATAAATATTTTTTGACAGTTAAATATGAGATATTATTATGTAGTCTTCTCTCCAGCAGCAGGTGTAGTTTTATTTTCTTTTTCATGTCATTAGCAGGACTAATCAGAAATCCCTTGTCTATGGATCTTGAATGAATCATGAGGGCAATGATCAATCCATTGTCAATGTCCGAGGTTTCAGTAAAACAAAATAATCTGCAAATCAAGCAGCACTGCTGTGCTATCACTCCTTAGATAATCTATAGTGCTCTGGAAAGCCTTTGTCATGTCATGTTATTTGAAGATTAATTTGAAAAGCAAGATTGTATGTAAATTGTGAAAAAACACATTAACCTAAAAATGAAATTAATTGTCTCAAAAACAACAAACCATCATATTTTTCTCCTTTTCTACCAGGTTTAATTCCCCTTCTTTGCTGTTTTTTTTCAGAGTTCCTCAATCTATTGTAGATCTTGACTCTCTCTTCCAGATCTTGTTGTGTAATATGGGTGATCTGTCACATAGAGACACACAAACCATAGCAGCACTGTAAAGGAATGGGGTACCAGGCTGGTTTATATTTCAGGGACACTTCCCATGTGTCACCTGCTCTTGGACATATGAACAAGACCCAGGGCCAGTGCTAGACTATTTTGCCCCCTAGGCAAGACCAGCTACCTGCCCCCCCCCCCAAGAAAAAAAATTAATGAAATTGTTTTAAAAAGTAGAAAATATTAAATCAACCAAACATGAAACTGCTGAATTTCTTTTAATTTGCTAAAATAAGTGCCATAAAATGCTACCAATATTAAAGACAAAATGTATATTAACCAAATATAAATGAACTGTATTAACCAGACAGAGAAACAACAACAAAAAAGAGAGTTACAAAACTTCACAGTGATCAGCTGGCTTTCAGTATGGGACTGAGTCTGAAAGGATCACTGGAAGGAGCGGCTACAGCTACTACACTGGCCCCAGATACCGAATGGTGATGTGTATGGACAGGCTGTGAGAAAAGTGTGCAGAGTAAAGATACCATCATTCCGTGATCATTCCCTGTGAATGAAGAGAGAGGGACTCTGCAGAGAAATGAAGAATTCATGCAAGAGGTCCATAGGCCACAGAGAGGAAGCACTGGCCCTGTCAAGACCACTGTACACTGAGCTGGCCCAGTACTGCTTCCCCATACAACTCTGATCTGTCTTCTCTCTACGTGTCATGCTCTGTGTAGATGTCCAAGCAGTAAAAGCAGCAAAGTCCCTGGAACAGTTTGCATCAGGTGTCCAACTTTTTGAAGGGAAAGTTAAAGTATAACTATATGCAAAACTTTTAGTTTGGATAGAATGGAGAGAGATTAGAATGCTTGTCAGTTTTTATTGATGTTTGTGCTCCCAATAAGGAGAGTCACCCTCTCTATTTGTCCTTTTTACCAATATCATTGAAAGTGAAAATTTTTGGTTCTCCCTGGAAAATTGGGAAATTGATAGAGGGTAAATCTTCCAATAGGGACACTAGTTCTGTAGACCTAGGGGTCCCCAAGGAATTCCATTATTTGCAGGGATTTCCTCTCACTTTGACTATGGGACAGTAAGTGAAGGAAAATCTCCACAATGGGATACAGATGGCGTAAAAAATCTGACAGGGGTTATACTACTGTATATCCAAAATGGAAAAAAAATGTTTTGCCTATAGTACTACTTTAAACATTGAGTTTCTTGGGAATTTGTCATGAATGCATGTCGACGTTTTACTTTAGTAAATAGCCTCTGAAATAATCCTGGCCTGTAACTGCTAGTTATGCAGGATCTACCATGGGGAAGGCCTCATAGGGTAGTCAGGAAGGGAATTGTTTATAGATTAATTACGCGCATATGGTACATCAAAGAAAACTCTAAGCCAGGGGTGGGCAAACTTTTTGACTTGAGGGCCGCAATGGGTTCATATATTGGACCCGGGGGCCGGACCAAGAGTAGATGAATGATGTGTATGTGTCACCCATAGTAAGTATAGTAATATTCATCCCCCATAGTAATTCATCCCCCATAGTAATTAATCCCCCATATAGTAATTAATTCCCCATATAGTAATTCATCCCCCATAGTAATTCATCCCCCATAGTAATTCATCCCCCATAGTAATTAATCCCCCATATAGTAATTCATCCCCCATAGTAATTCATCCCCCATAGTAATTCATCCCCCATAGTAATTCATCCCCCATATAGTAATTCATCCCCCCTATAGTAATTCATCCCCCCTACAGTAATTCATTCACCATATTAATTCATCCCTCATATAGTATTTCATCCCCCATAGTACTATTCCCCCCCAAGTAGTAAGCCAAGTCCCCCCTGTGTCAATTTACTTACCTTTGCTCCGCGCGTTCCTCTCGCCGTGTTCCCGCGCCGTTCCGGTCTTCAGGGCGGACTGTGAGAGGAGCCTAGTTCCCCTCACGTTCGTCACGCTGCCCCGCCTACACACATCCTGACAGGCATCCTGACAGTATCACGCTCCGCGGGCCAGATTAAAAAGTCCTCCGGGCCGTATACGGCCCGCGGGCCGTAGTTTGCCCATTGCTGCTCTAAGCTGTACCCAAATGTATGAGATGGGGTGATATTATTCTGAAATTAAAACTATACTTCTAAATGTATCATCATGTGATTCATCTGTAGGTAGTACAAGCAAACACATGTTTCAGCCAGAACCTAGAATTAAATATATTTATTGATCAATTGATGATTATAACAGGGAACACAAAATACTTCTTGGGAATGTAGAATGTATGGGCAGTCCAACATCTGGCCTACAGCAGAAAGGCAATTTTAAGTCTGACCTGATGGTGGAGTGTATTCTCCCAGTATGGAGGAATCTTGGTTCAATGACTTCTCCTGATTGTCCTTTCCTGGGAGGTTTACAGGTTACTGCATGAGTAGCATTTTTGCTATGGCAGTCCCATATTTTTACCTACCCTGTAAGTAGCTTCAACATCTGGGATGGTCCCATACAGACCTACAGGGGATCTGCGGGCAGGAGCAGCAAGTGCTAAAGATTTTTTTTTCCCTAGGAGAAGAAAAAAATGCCCAGGACATAGTACGTGGTATGTAACTCTGGTGGGAAAGGGAGGCGTTGGTGCAACTTTGTTCAGTAGGAGTGGAAGTGTGGCTTAGAGGGATTTAGTACAGTTTTTCTTTTAAAAAAAAATATAATAACATAAAACATCTCCTTTTCAAAATGCTGTTTGCTTGGCTGTCATGCTGATCCTTTGGTTCCGATAATTTCATAGATACTGACTTGGAACAAGACATATTAAGTTCAGGAGGTTTGACTTCTTTATAACTTTATTAGCTGCATGCTTGTTTCAATTCAGTGACTCCAGTAATTTTCACTACAGACAGTAAGACTACTAGCATTTTTAGAAGGAGGAGAGCAATGGCCTCCATATTTCTTAGCACAAATTTCCTTTAATGCCTCAGCAAAAAAAGAAATTAATCTTTTAGTTAGCACTTAGCAAATGTATTTGCTCATTTCTGGCATATGAGCTAGTAGTAAGTTTGATTCAGTAAAGTCTTACAGAGCCATTGCTGAAATCTGACCCTTGCAAAACTGAATCATCTAATTTGGATTTGTAAGATTTTACGTAATGCCTAATACTGTGTAATGTTACCACTAAAGAAGACTAATGCAAAGTCAACTGGAATCATTTTTCTTTTTCTCTAAGAAGTAAAAAAAACCCCCTTGGAATTAGGGTAAAGGTCACAAAGGAAAATACCATGTCACAAATGTTTTCACTTCACAGAGAATGACTAGCTTCAGACAGGGAAATGATAGCGTTTTGTAGTAATCATTTCTTATGGTGCACCATTAAGTGTTACAATTATTCATAAATATAAGGCAAATGGACAATGGGTTATTATACTATTTTTACAGGGGACTAGGCTATGGTATAATGTTACCTCAGTGTAGATCATTACATCAGCCATTAGAGGGGGATCTATAGAATTAAAGTATAGTAAGGGCAGGGGGGAGGGAGAGGAAGCTGAGTAAAAGCAAAAAGTGTGTAAATATGTATATTTATACAGCATGTATATATACACTATATTGACCAAAGTATTGAGACGCCTGCTTTTACACGCACATGAAGTTTAATGGCATCCCAGTCTTAGTCTATAGGGTTCAATATTGAGTTGGGAAGGCTGTCCACAAGGTTTAGACGTGTGTCCATGGGAATGTTTGACCATTCTTCCAGAAGGGTATTTGTGAGGTCAGATACTGATGTCAGACAAGAAGGCCTGGCTCACAGTTTCCGTTCTAATTCCGCCCAAAGGTCAGGAGTCTCCGCAGGTCAGTCAATTTCCTCCACCCCAAACTCACCCATCCATGTCTTTATGATCCTTGCTTTATGCACTGGTGCACAGTCAAGTTGGAACAGGAAAGGGCCTTCCCCAAACTGTTCCCACAAAGTTGGGAGCATGAAATTGTCCAAAATGTCTTGTATGCTGACACCTTAAGAGTTCCCTTCACTGGAACTAAGGGGCCAAGCCCAACCCCTGAAAAACAACCCCACACCATAATCCTCCCTCCAACAAACTTTACACTTGGCACAATGCAGTCAGGCAAGTACTGTTCTCCTGGCAACCGCGAAACCCAGACATGTCCATTGGATTGCCAGACAGAGAAGCGTGATTCGTCACTCCAGAGAACATGTTTCCATTGCTCTAGAGTCCAATGGCAGTGTGCTTTACACTACTGCATCCGACACTTTGCATTGCACTTGGTGATGTAAGGCTTGGATGCAGCTGCTCGGCCATGGAAACCCATTCCATGAAGCTCTCTACATACTGTTGTTGTGCTAATCTGAAGCCCACACAAAGTTTGGAGGTCTTGTCTGTTGACTCTACAGACAGTTGGCGACTTCTGTGCAGTTCAGCATGCGCTGACCCCGCTTTGTCGTTTTTTGTGGCCTATCACTTTGTGGCTGAGTTGCTGTTGTTCCCAGTTGCTTCCACTTTGTTATAATACCGCTAACAGCTGACCATGGAATATTTAGTAGCAAGGACACTTCACAGATGGACTTGTTGCACAGATGGCAACCTACCATGGTACCATGCTTGTATTCACTGAGCTCCTGAGAGTGACCCATTCTTTCACAAATGTTTGTAGAAGCAGACACACACAGTATATTGTAACAAACCATCATTATGTGAAATTGTTATAAATTCTGTATATAGCCCTACGGAACAGACAGTGCACAGTCTGCATGTGTTTATCTGCTGCTTTCCTGCAAACAGGAAACAGGAACTTTATTATAGAGAAAAGACATAGAGTTTAACCATAAATTCAGCTACAAACATATAAACACTGCCATATACTGGTTGAAGAATATATCTCTACTGAATACTGTTGGTGTAGTTGTCACACAAAAATACATGAACACTGTATTCAAACAGGACTCCATGGGACTTGGCATCAGAAGAAACATTCTAAAGAGTAATTCATTCATGTGGACATTTTGGCGATCCTTTCTCAAGAAGTCTTCAGAAAGGATCACTATGCCCCACTGTAAAAGTCGACCTGAATAAATTACACTTTTGAATGTTTCTTCTGATGCCAAGTCCCATGGAGTTCACCTACTGATGGTTGTTACTGTGCATACTTTATTTATGGACAGCACCAGGGCTGTCACCTAGTGGTGCAGCAACATATCAGAAACCCAGACATCACCTTTACAAGGCAGCTGAAGACTTTTAGTGTGTGTCTGTATGAAATCCAAAGAAGCAAAGATGACAGCATCTTTGGATTTTGTGCACACACATGCTAGAAATCTTCAGCTGCCTGTAAAGGTGATAATGGGATTCTGGTATGTTGCTGTACTACTAAGGAGGAAAGGACTGCCTTAAGGTGAATCTTCTCTCTGTTTGTGCATTGCTATTTATGTTCATATAGCTAGGAAACATAGATGGTTTAGGAGTTAGGGACCACTGAGGAGCCTTGGTGTGGCAATGTGACTTCCACGTATAATTACAAATGTGTTCAATAAAAAATACCTGTTTTTTACCTGAGTATTTGAAACAGATTAGTCATCTTTTTTGCTGCCAAGCTTGAAGGTGTGCTGGAGACCCACTTTGTACTGTTTCATCTACTGTATATCATAGATGCCAACAAATATAAAAAAAATTTCCAGGGACACTTTTTCTTGCTGTGTGTCCAGCAAACCATTGTAGGTCGAAAATGCACTTTAAATAGGGGCAGGAATTCATATAAAATGGACATATTAACCTACAGAAGCCTGCACCACTGCAGAAAGAGGGGTGAAAATGGGGATGAGGGATAAAAAGGCAGATGGGGAGGTGGAGAGGGGGGTGGGAAGGAGGAGGGGGGAGGGGAACATGGGATGGGGATTGAAGAAAGGGAAGCGGCATGAAGAGGGTGCAAGGGAGTGAAGAAGATGATGAAATAGTGAATAAGGGGATAGGGAATGAAGGGAGGTGGAAAGGGGAAAAAGGGGGGTGAGGATGGGTACATAGGGGTATTTGCTCCTTGCTAAGTGCAGATAGGAAGTTGAGATCAGTTTCTCAGCTAGGTGGTGGGGACATAAATAATGTCACATCTCCCCCTTCCACCAATACACCACACAGCAGCCACAAACCCTTTCCACCACCTCACACAGTGTCCATGATGACTCTCATGTATACCCACACACACAGTGCCCTCTGCTAACTTTCTCCCCGGCACTACCACCTCTTAGGTGCACAATGAGAAGCAATGAGACCTACATGTCTGCATATGTGGAAGGGTCAGAGAAACCAGGTACTCATCACTGCATGCACAGCAGGGGTAACACTGAGAGTGACACCAGTTCCACACTGTGCACAGCAACCTAATAGATCTGGAGAAACTCTGTCCAGAATTCTCTGACACCTGCTCATTGCTGCTCACTATATCTTCATTAGCTGCCTACAGCCCCATCCTAGATGCTGTTTGGTCTCCCATGGCCTGGCCTCAAACATATTACACATGTCAACTGAGAGATGCCTGTGATTCCTGGGACACAGCTCAGGACACAAACATTGTGAGACGATTAGGTAAAACTCATGGTTGTCTAGGCATATCCGGGACAGTGGGCATCTATGCTATACACATGTTACACAAGTGCTAGACCTCATTAAATTATTTGTATTTTTACCAGGTAAATCCTAGAGTGGTGAAAGGAAATTGGCTGCCCAGGTTCAGTTGCTGCTTTGAACAACAAAGATGATACATGTGTAATGGCTACCAGGGCTCTACAGCTGTGTTACTTGCTGGAAACACACTGGACATTATGCATAATTCTTACTTCTTTCCAGTGTTCTTGGCTTAATAAAAACAATTCCTCTTTTGGATACAGCATTACCCCAGTGGCCCAAAATGTATCAGGATCCTCAGATTGTTGGGGCTGTTGTAATGACTTCAGTCTGGAGTTCCCCCTTGGAGATGAGGCATGCACAAGGGAAAGAGGCAGAAGTGAGCCATGTACAAGGATGAGCAGTGTGAACTTACAATGGGTTGTCTAGGAACTCTGTTCAAAGCAGACTTAGCAGCACAGCCAACAGCTATGTTAACCATTCAGACAGTTTCACATCATTCCTGAAAAGTCTACCATGCTGTCCCGTGAAAAATACACTGCACACGCCCTGGGAATTTAGCAAATCCCCAGTATTTTGTTACATTATAGCCATGGGTCTATAATGCTAATCAGAGACGTAACTAAAAGCCATGGGCCTTGGTGTAAAATATGAACATATGTGCCTCATATGTCAAACATAAGCCTCTAGTTTTTTTTTTTACATTAAGCCTACTACTACATGCTTAAACAAAAAGAATATTAATAGGTGTGTGAAGGACAGGAAAAGGCTGATTTATTCTTTATAGCTATTCAATACAGCATGAGGAGTATCTTAGACTACAAAACCCAATAAGTCTTTGAAAGTTTACAGTTTATGCATAGATGATGTAGAAAACCTTTCAAAGGAAAACAAATATTATGTATTGAATGAATGCTTATTTTGCATTGTTAGAGCAGTGTAGATTTTAACCTTTTGCCGACTGTGTAAAGCATATGTATTCGGCGGCAAGAAAGTTGGGGTGTAGTACCTAGCAACTGCAAATATGCATCCACAGCAGTAGGGCTGCTCACTGCACACTTCCAGAACATTGACAGAGCTATTGCCATTGACAGTCAGTCAAGGATCCTGATCAGGAGCCAGAGGCAAGGGTTCCCAATCATGTGACAGTTGTGAGAGCCAATCACAGCGGTCACATGATACAGAAGTTGGCCCCACCTCCCAGGTGATAGAGCACACTTAAAGAGCCACCGGGAGACAGCGTTAAGGAGTTAAAATCATTTTGTACTTGACTTTCACATTTTTTCAAGTCTGCTGTTCCAGATTTGAAAGTTTACTACTATCTGTAAAGCGCTGAGCGCTATATAAATCCTGTATAATAAAAAAAATAAATATTGGTGTGGTGTGCGTTTCATACAGTATAAGATATCAGTCACATAGAGAGCTTTGCTTAATCAACCACATTATGAGGGTTGATTTACTGAAGGAGAAGAGAATGTTTACTTAGTGTAGTAAATAAGCAATGTTAAAGAGGAGCTCCAGTCGTTTTTGTAAAAATTAAAAGTCATCAGCAACAAAAACATTAGCTGCTGACTTTTAATAAACAGACACTTTCCTGTCCCTGGATCCAGCTGTGTCCTCACCCAAGGGGGCACTAGGGACTGTCTTCGGTCCCCAGCATCAGCATCTTACCTGTGGGCACCTGTGTGACAGCTTGCGGCTTCACATCCGGGTGACCACATCTCACCCAGCTGCACTGTCTTGCTGTCTTCTGGGACCTGTGCCATGTCCGAGAAGACTGCTGGGAGTAAGGGGGGGAAGGAGAACTAAGCGATCTGAGCGGATATGGTTTTAACAGGTACCTGTTCCCCCCCTCCCAAAAAGATTTCCAAAGATCAAAGAGGAGGGGGGTGGAGGCCTTAAAACGGGACTTCACACACAAGCAAAAACACATTTTTTTAAATTCTCATGCTTGGCTATTTAAAGTGAACACAGCTTTACCTTATTCACAAAGCACTCCTTTATTAAATCAACTCCCTAGGCCAGGGGTCTGCAACCTTTAAGACATAAAGAGCCACTTGGACCCGTTTCCGAAGGGAAAAAAAAAAGACTGGGAGCCGCAAAGCCATTGCAACATTTAAAACAAATCCGACACTGCATATATTGCAAAAAGCGCTCTGGTCATGAAGGGGGTTTAAGGGCTCAGTAAGCAAAGGGTTAATCAGGGCCACAGTGTATCTTCATAATCACAATCATAGCCTTAGGTCAGTGGTGGGCAACCTTTTTTTTCAACTGAGCCAAATCTTGCCAAAACCACGATTGAAATTTATTTTGACAGCCACATTTTTAAAACTGAAAATACTCCCCCATATAGTAATTCATCCCCCATAGTAATTCATCCCCCATATAGTAATTCATCCCCCATAGTAATTCATCCCCCATATAGTAATTCATCCCCCATAGTAATTCATCCCCCATATAGTAATTCATCCCCCATAGTAATTCATCCCCCATATAGTAATTCATCCCCCATATAGTAATTCATCCCCCATAGTAATTCATCCCCCGTATAGTAATTCATCCCCCCATAGTAATTCATCCCCCCTATAGTAATTCATCCCTCCTATAGTAATTCATCCCCCATAGTAATTCATCCCCCATATAGTAATTCATCCCCCATATAGTAATTCATCCCCCATAGTAATTCATCCCCCCTATAGTAATTCATCCCCCATATAGTAATTCATCCCCCATATAGTAATTCATTCCCCATATTAATTCATCCCCCATATTAAGTCCCCAAGTCCCCCATATAGTAATTCATCCCCCATATAGTAATTCATCCCCCATATAGTAATACATCCCCCATATAGTAATTCATCCCCCATAGTAATTCATCCCCCGTATAGTAATTCATCCCCCATAGTAATTCATCCCCCCTATAGTAATTCATCCCCCATATAGTAATTCATCCCCCCTATAGTAATTCATTCCCCATATTAATTCATCCCCCATATTAAGTCCCCAAGTCCCCCCTGTGTCAATTCACTTACCTTTGCTCCGCGCGTTCCTCTCGTCGTGTTCCCGCGCCGTTCTGGTCTTCAGGGAGGACTGTGAGAGGAGAGGAGTTTGTCACGCTGCCCCGCCTACATCCTGACAGCCAATGTTTGGAGGAGGGAGGGGAGCGGGCGCCCGGCACACAGAAGAGCCGCATTAAAATGTGTAGAGACGCGGCTTGCCGACCACTGCAGCTACGGCAACCCTATTGCCTGTCACCTGGTGGGCAGTGTGCTCCGGAGCCGCAGCAAAGATGAAAAAGAGCCGCATGCGGCTCCGGAGCCGCGGTTTGCCGACACCCGCCCTAGGCTTTCATTGTGATAAGGAACAAAAAAGCATAACATTGTATAGACTGTAGAAATGTAAATCAGGAAGCAGATGTATGCGTAGCACTACCCCCTTAAGGGTTGCTTAGTTTTTTTTGGGTTCCCTGTCAATCTGGACCTCTTGTTGACAGCCCAACCTCTGCTGACACCACCGTGCTCTTGTGACCAAGATAAATCATAACTGTAAAATGGACTCACACACAAGTTAGTATAAACCAATATGAAGTTTATATTGGAATTAAAGGTAACGGTCAAAAACAACAAGATAACACTAATATCTACAGCATATATGATCACTCTTAGCAGTTGTGAGCAAAGTAATGACATTTACAGTAAAGTAACAATAATTGTTAGCAGGTAAGCTCACTGTGGGTCCCCACAACTAGATGACAAGGATTAGATGAAAAGTAAAGAGAGTTCTCATTTAAAGTTGAGCAATGTTCCTTTAAGAGCACTATAGTGTCTTCTGTGCGCTTGTTGGGGCCCAGTTGGTATAGAGTTGAGTTGAGGTGGGAATATAGTTCCTTAGGATGGTAACCCAAAGATAGGGAGGGAAAAAAGGAGATTTAACAATTTTACTCTTGGTGGTAGGGAATTAGGACAGGATCCTCTTTAAAACACTAAACATAAGGCCGGCTTGAAGTGATGAATAGCAACAATTGGTTTAAGTGTCTATGGATAAAGATAACTCCCTCTGAATATCAAAAGCAAAATGAACAGTAGTAGGAATCCTGCAAGAGAAATGTGTTGTTTAATTTGGCACTGCTGTATCCTGGCTTGCAACTGTATGTCCTGCAGTCAGCTTGTACAATAAACTGTAATGCAGATGTATCCCAACGTTGATGGCTGGGAGAACTAGGCCGCAAACTGGGGCAACTATATGTAATGTTCACAACTATGTGTAGGTAGGTAGCTGAGGTGGCAAACTGTTAGTATTCAATTGGTTTGTGGGTGCATGGGTCTCACTCACCCGATTAAAGTAGTCAGGCAGATCGTAGCGGTCTCTCTTTCCCTGCAGACGGGGTCAATCCATGGACTCTCCTGCTCAGACTTGACATCCCGTCTGGTCTCCTGCTGTCAGATTGGCCTGCTGGGCAGCGTGGCAGATCGGGTGGTCAGTAGGCTCTTCCCCTCTCTCCAACCCAGGCTCCATGGCCTAGTTCAGTACTTCAGCCGTCAGAACACCTCCTTCTCCTTCAGTCTTGCCATGCACTCTCCTGGACAATATCTTTGATATTTATATGCCCCACCTACACGCTACCCTTCCTGGGAAATGTAGTCCTTGACCACCCTGCTCACCAGCTGAGTCCTGCTGTACAGCATACAAGTTCCAGAGGGCTCTTCTGTCCATGTGAGTGACCCTGAATGGCAGGCCACTGCCATCTAATGTCCATCTTAATGCATTGCAAGTAACAACATTTCAATGGGTTACATATGTTATTAGCAAAATGGCTGCCCCATGTATATATATATGTTTACAGATTATACATGGGAACTTTTTTAAAAACTTTAAAGTGGTTCTAAAGGCAGAAGTTTTTTTTACCCTAATGCATTCTCTGCATTAAGGTAAAAAAAACCTTTCACTGTCTGTGCCTCCCTCCCTCTCCCTAAACACTTACCTGACATCATTCTCAATCCAGCGCTGTCCCTGTCAGCAGCCCCACTCTGCTCTCTTCCTGCATTCAGGAGCTTTACTGAGAGCAGCAGAGCCATGGGATTCTGCAGCTGTCAGTCAGATCATGTGAGGAGGGAGTGGGGGATGGAGTCAAACTGTCTATGAATGTACACAGCCTGGCTCAGGAGTGTGCCCAAATGAATGCCCCATAGCAAGTGGCTTACTGTGGGAACACTCGGAAAAGCAGAGGAGCCAAGGGCAATGGGTTTGGGCTGCTTTCTGCAATAGCATCGCACAGAGCAGGTAAATATAACATGTGTGATATTTTAATTGAAAAAATAGCTTTACAATCACGTTAATATTAGTGATATTAGTATTAGTTCTTAGGTTCAGCTCAGTTCCAATGCTAAATCCAAACTCCATTGAAGTCCAAGGTAAACGAAACTTGGAAATCAGTGATGACCATTTTCTAGGCTAATAGGCAAGGAATTGTCAAATAAATGGCATGGGGGGGGGGGGTAGGGGCGGTTGTTGGTTACTGCCCTGGGGAACAAACCAAAGTAAGATCCATTTTTTGTTATTCTGTGCGGTGGAGAGCAGTGATTAATAATGTTTTAAGTGAAGTATTAAAAATGCTAAATTCCTTTGGGAAACATGCCTAGGGTAAGGTTTTAACCTGTCTGTGAAGAGGTGTGTATGATATATACAACCTACTACAACAAACTTGACATTTAGGCTTCATGCACACTAGAAAAGCTAAAAACTGCTTCAGAAATGCTGGACAAAAATGCTAACATTTTAGCATTTTTTGCCAGCATTTAGCGTTGTTTAGCCTAGTGTAAGCTACATTTACTAGCTTCAGTGTAAGGATCGGGACCACCAGTATCCTTAACAACCTTTGAGTAAGGAGTGTCTCCAGGTGACCCTGCCCTCTTGTGACATCACTGAACCAGCATGCCCCAGTCGATAATTTCACAAGGGGGTGGGGCCACTCAGTGATATCACTGGGTGGTCCCGCCCCTTAGTTATTTAAGAGCTGTCAGATGGTATAGCTGCCAGATGATGGGAGCCTTAGTCAGGACAAGAAGGTTTTTTTTACCTTTTTTTCGGGAGAAAGAAGGGGCACTCACTCATCCTCCCCTTTCCTTGACTGCCAGGCTGTATGCTTGACGAAGGGTCTGGATATTGATTTTTGGGGGAACCCCACATCATATTTTTTAAATTTTGGCATGGGGGTTCCCCTCAATATTCATGCCAGACCTAAGAGTCTGGTATGGATTTGGGGGGGACCCAACACAGTTTTTTTTTAAATGTTAGCATTTTTTTCCAAATTTTTTTATTGCTGGCAAAGGTTGCTGACAACTCATCAGTTGTTAAAGGCGCAGCGTCCGGCTTCCTGGCCCGCTCCTTATAAACCAGCTATTCACGTATAGTGAAAAACACCCTCCGCTTTAAAAAAACAGAAACTGCTAAAGGCTGGGTACCTGCGTTTAGCAGAGTTTAGAAGCTGTCAGCATTTTTTCTGCAAAAATGCTGCTGCTCCAGAATTAGTTTTTTCTGCCACTAAACTCTCCTGCCAGAAAACGTTGCTAAAAGCCTATATGTGCATGAACACATAGGATAACATGCAGGGGAGCTTAGAGGCAGTTAAAAAAATCTGATGCCCAAAACAGCAGCTGTAAAAACACCCAGTGTGCATGAAAAAAAATTATGTTTAAATTGACAGTAAATATTAGCTCCTGGGTGCTGATTTCTGTTTGTAAACAAACGAATGGAGATTCCCTTCATGTATACCAGACCCTTATCCAAGATGAGGGTCTATTATAGATGTTATTGGGGGACCCCACACAAAAAAGAAATGGCATGGTGTTCCCCCTAAAAATACATACCAAACCCTTATCCTTGATGATGGTCTGGTATGGGAGAACTTATGGAAAAAAACAAAAACATGGTGTGTGGGCCCCCCCTCTAATTTCATATCAGACCCTTATCCAAGCAAGCAGCCTGTCTGGCCAGGAGAGAGGGGGGGGTGGGGTAAGCCACATGCCCTCAACATGGGGAGGCTACCTTGATAGGGACAAGGGCCTCTTCCTCACAACCTTGGCCTGGTGGCTGTGGGGGTTCATGGGAAGGGGGCTTAGAGGAAACTAACAGCTGATTGCGCTTGGAGGGGCTACTTCACTGGTTTTCAGGTTGTCAGTGGTTGTGAGCTCCCTAACAATCAGCCTAAGCAAGAATCTGTCACATTTGGCAGTGGTAATAATACTGCAGCTTAATCACTTGTCAACCGCGCTATAGCCGAATGAAAGCTACAGCGCGGTTGTCCAGTTCTGGGAGTCATATGACGTCCTCCCAGAACAAACCCTCCCACGCCCCTGGGGGCGCACTCCCGGCGATTTCCGTGATCGTTGTGCCCTACGGACACAGCTGATCAGGTGATGTGGTAAAAGGACAGTCACAGCGGCCTTTTACCATGTGATCAGCTATGCCTAATGACACAGCAGATCACCAGTAAATGCAGTTGTCGGTTATCAGCTGCACTTTCCTCACGCTGTCACAGTGTGAGGAAAGTACTGCCGATAACTGGACAGATCAGCACTGATGATCAGTGCCATGAAGATCAGTGACCAGTAGTGCCACCCACCAGTACAGCCCACTTGTGCCCAGCAGTGCCGCCCACAAGTGCACAGCAGTGCCACCCACCTGTGCCCATCAGTACCTAGTAGTGCCACCCACCAGTTCCCAGCAGTGCCCCCCATCAGTGCCGTCAGTCAGTGCCATCCATCAGTGCCCATCATTGTTGCATATCACTGTAGCATCATCAGTGCCAGCTCATCAGTGCCGCCTATCAGTGCATATCAGTGCTGCTTATCAGTGCAGCCTCATCAATGCACATCAGTGAAGGAGAAAAATTACCTGTATGCAAAATTTTATAATAGAAACAAAGAAAAACTTTTTTTTTCAAATTCTGTGTTTAAAGTGCAAAAAATAAAACACCCAGCGGTGAGTAAATACCACCAAAAGAAAGCTCTATTTGTGAAAAAAAATGATAAAAATATCATATGGGTACAGTGTTGCATGACCTCGCAATTGTCATTCAAAATGCGACAACGCTGAAAGCTGAAAATTGGCCTGGGTAGGAAGGGGGTCTAAAAGCCCAATAGGCAACTGATTAATGTATCACTTCCTGCTGCAGTTGGAGGTTCGGTTTGATGGAGTACCTATGTAGTTTGGACATTAGCTGAACCTCCAAACAAGGAAAATTCAGTTTTAATTCTTAAAACATACTTATTATATTTTGGCATCAAGTACTTCTACATATCTATATAAAAATATAATTGAAAGGACTATTTATACATGTTAAGAGGGCCCAAAGTCTTTACACCTTAAAGAGGTAAACAGCTTTTTTCTATATCAAATAAACAAATGGCTGATGATAGCCAAACAAACATTATGACCAAGATATGGGTGCATGGCCTGAATGCTGCCCTGTGTCCATGATACTTATCTGCCATTGATACCATAGCACTAGAACCATTGTCTTGTTGGAATTCATAAATGTCTTTTTATAAATATTAGCAAAATAACTGGTTTTAAGTTTGTTAATTCACTCTTTCATGTTAAAGTGAACCTTGCATCAGTCCTAACAGTACAATGAGTACGTTTGACATTTACTGGTATTTTTATACATCTCATATAGATCACAGTACTGTGCAAATAACAATGCCTTCAACTGCTTATCTTTTCAGATGAAGAGCATTATTTTCATTTGAGTATTACCCAGGGTCACCATTTATTTCCTGGACTGACACAATTACGTAAATCTTGGATTTCCTTCTTCTGTAAAAATGTCTGCCACAGATCAGCCCCTGCCTCTCATCTTCTGACTTGTGTGATGGTACAATTTACAGTCTGAGTTTTCACTGAAGTAAATGAGATTGAGGAAATACTTCCTCCTGCATGACCAATGCTTTCATCTCAGCCTAGGCAAAGCCACTGCACTCGAGTTTAAGAATTACTTTTTAATAATAATAGGTACACTATCCCATGACAGTAATTTCAGTCTCTAATAACAACAATCAGAAGGCTTAATGGATGTATTAGACTTTTGTCTATTGTATACATTATTTTGTATCCTTTATATCCAAACATTTTATAATAAAAACTACTGAACAAGGAATAATAAAAAGGTACAAAAATACACTTATTATGACATCTAAAGTGTTTATTCATGCAGATTTGTAAGGTTCCTGAAAGGTTCACTATAAATCTCTTTTTCACAGATTTAAAAAAGACCAACAGTTGTAAAATCCAAAGAACTGAATTTAAATGGGCTCCACAGGGTTAAACTGCATTCTACTAATCCTGATGGTTGAATTGTCAGAGAGACAGAATTTACAGCACATGAATTCAAGAAACAAAATCCGCACACTTGTGTCACTTTGCCACTGAAGTGAAAATTCATTAGAGAAAAGAAGAATGTTTCTGGGAACTGTGCTTATCAAGTGCATACCAAAACACAATAATCTGATGCTTGGAAAGTTCTGTGTCTGCTAACAACCTGAATCTCAGATGGACAGATGCCTGGCTGTCTTTTGCAGCTATGTAGACATTCAGCTTGTTAATTACAGGACATTCATGTTAAGGATGTAGAAACTCCTAAGTATTAATTTAGGTCATAAAATGTATCAATGGGATGTTGTTAAAATTATTATTATTATTATTATCATACAGGATTTATATAGCGCCAACAGTTTACTAAAATGAAGGTAGACATTACAGTTACAATACAATTTGGTTCAAGAGGAAACAGAGGGCCCTGCTCCTTAGAGCTTACAATCTAAGAGTGTATGAGGTGTATATCAATTTAATTCTCTGAATGGACCTGAGGATTTACCTCAGTCAGGGAAGGTAAGCCCTGGTTCACATCGGTGCGACTTGTCATGAATTTTGACAATTTCAAATCGCATGACAGGTCACACCCTATTGTTGACAATGGAACCATTCAAATTGGGCCAGAGTCACACTGATTTTGAAAGCAGTTCCTGCACGATTTTTGCAATTTACAGGTGCCTGGAACTGTAAAGCATGCAGGGTGGTTGGGTTTTACCAATCATGCCATATTGTGGGTGGGGCCTACTTCACCCATGCACTAGGGGTACCTTTGTCAGAGGCATGCTCACCAATGCCTGGGACCAAAGATAAGCTGACACTGCAATAAAGCTGTATTCCTGATAAAGTATTGTCCCATAGCTCTATTATTATTATTATACAGGATTTATATAGCGCCAACAGTTTGCGCAGCACTTTACAATATAAGGGAGACAGTACAATTACAATACATTTCAGTACAGAAGGAATAGGAGGACCCTGCTCATGGAGCTTACAATCTAAAGGAAGGGGGAGATGATACAAAAGGTGATAGCTGCGGGGGATGATCTGGCAGAGGTGATTCATGTACAGTTCTTAGGTGGAGGTGGGGTAGGCTTTCCCTGAAGAAGTGAGTTTTCAAGGATCGCCTAATGGCAGACAGGGTGGGGGCTGACCGGACATGCTGTGGTAGGGAGTTCCAGAGGATGGGAGAGGCTCTGGAGAAGTCCCGGAGGTGAGCGTGGGAGGAGATGATGAGGGAGCTAGAGAGGAGGATATCATGGGAGGAGCGGAGTGGGCGATTTGGGCGGTACCGGTGGATGAGGTTGGTGATGTAGCTAGGGGCAGTGTTGTGGATGGCTTTGTAAGCTGTGGTTAGTATTTTGAATTTTATACGTTGGGTTAGTGGAAGCCAGTGGAGGGATTGGCAGAGAGGGGCAGCAGTCGTTGATCGGTTGGTAAGGTGTATGAGTCTAGCAACAGCATTCATAATAGACTGAAGGGGGGATAGCCTGTGTAACAGTAGACCAGTGAGGAGGGAGTTGCAGTAATCGAGGCGGGATATAACCAAGGCGTGGATAAGTTGTTTTGTGGTGTCATTGGTCAGGAAGGGGTGGATTTTGGAAATGTTCTGGAAGTTGAGGCGGCAGGATTTAGCCAGTGAGTGGATGTGGGGCCCAAAGGAGAGGTCAGAGTCTAGGATTACGCCTAGCACCCTGGCATGAGGGGAAGGACCAATGGTTATGCTGTTTATCTTGTTCAAACAATTTTATTAACAATAAAGCAGAGTGGAACAAACAAGGAGACATTGTTAAAGTATAATGGACATGGAAGTGGCAATAGGATATATATATAAAAAAATGAATGAGATTCACAATACAAATGTCTATATGCTACTAGCATAAACAGGTAGATACAGGTTGACAATAACAGACAGTATTGTTCTCGCCAATCACGGTAATGTCTCCCGAGTGCATTAAAGAAATAGGGGGAAATTTGAAGGGGGGGTCAAACCGGGGTGGAAGGGGGGAGAGGGAAAGTGGAACAACAACCATGATTCCATGAACGTTCAACAAGTTTACAACCGCCCCTGCGTGCTACGTACAAAGGGCTATTGAGTATATCCAAAGCGCATTGTATACAAATCAGGGGAGAAGGAGTGATTCGTCAAAGTTAGGGGGGAGAAAGCGCTCTACCCAGGGACTCCATATGCGTAAGAATTTAGGAATCGTGTCAAGAATTGTGGCTTCCACCTTTGCATGTATCATGGCTTGTGTTATTCTAGTTTTGACGGCCGCGATACTCAGGGTGGGGGATTTCCAGGATTTTGCTATAACCTGCTTAGCCGCCGTTGTAACTTGCATGATGAGCCTAAATTGCGAATTGGAGATGCCAGGGGGGCATTGATTGAGTAGGGCTATTGATGGGTCGGGTTGTAGGGTGGTAGTGCTAAGTATAGATATCATGGTGAAGATTTCACCCCAAAAGGTTCGGGCTATTGGACAGTCCCACCACATATGGTAATGCGTTCCTGGGTCCGTACAGCCTCTAAAACAGTTGGGTGAGTAATTAGGGGTAAATTTTGCTATTCTCGCCGGGACTAAGTACCATCGGGTTAAGACTTTATAATTCGTTTCCAATGCTACAATGTTCTGTGAGGATGATTTTGTGTTGGCCCAAATGCAGTCCCATTCAGACGGGTCAAATGTCTTTCCCATATCCACTTCCCACTTATGGGTATACAAAGGGGGGGCCGTGGTAATCGAAGTAGTGAAAAGTGAATATAAGCAGGAGATAAGCCCACGTCTATGAGGGTCTTTGTAGCATGCTCGTTCAAAGAAAGACATGGTGTCTGGCCGATTGGTTATTGTGGTATAGGGAGCGTAAAATTGTTGTAGCTGCAAGTATCGGAATATCTCGGAGGCTGGGAGGCTATGCGTTTCCCGCAGCGAGGCAAAGGATTTAAACTTATTCCTCTGTAGGAAATGATGTGTACGGAGTAAATTAGCAGAGGACCAGGCTTTAAATAAAAGGGGTGCCTGCCAAGCTGGGGGGAAAGCTGGATTTCGCAGGAACGAGAGCATAGGATTATGTGGTGATTGGAGAAGATAACGGGTTTTCAGTTTGTCCCATAAGGATAGAAAGTGAGAAGTGATGGGGTTGGTTATAGAGCGGCGATCCATCGGCCTCAACCAGAGTAAGTTTGCAGTAGATAAAGGGTCACATTCTATCGATTCAAGCGCAACCCATTGAGGGATTTCAAAAGTTGCATGGTATTTAGGCAACTGGGCTAAATGCGCTGCCTGATAATATTTGTTAATGTCGGGTAGGCCCAAACCTCCACTGAGCTTAGGGCGATAGAGGGTGGAGCGAGGTATACGAGGACGAGTATTGCCCCATACATAGGAAAAGATGCGACGCTGCAGTGTGCGGAGGTAATGAGGAGGTACTGGGACAGGGAGGACTCTAAACAGATATAGAATTTTTGGGAGGATTGACATCTTGATAACTGCTATTCTGCCGAGCCATGCGAGGGGAAGGGAAGACCATTTGGTCAAAAGGGTTGAGAGGTGGTTAAGCATCGGAAGATAGTCAGCTGCGTAAAGGTCTGATAATCTAGGAGTCAGTTTGATACCCAGGAAAGGGATATGACGCTGTGACCATGGGTATGGTAAAATCTGCTGCAAGTGCGACAACTCTAAAGGGGAGAGGGAAATGTTGAGTGCTGTCGATTTATTAGGGTTTACTATTAGGCCCGAAAGCGCGCCAAATGTCTCAAGGAGCCGAAGTAAGGAAGGGGAGGAAGTTAATGGGGATGTAAGAAAGAGCAAGATGTCATCTGCAAAGAGACATAATTTATGATGCGTGCCCCCTATTTCGAGTCCCTTAACATTCGGGTTAGCTCTGATTAAGAGGGCCAGGGGCTCTATAGCCAGGGCAAAGAGCAGGGGGGACAGAGGACAACCCTGTCTCGTGCCTCTGGAAATCGGAAACTGAGCTGATCTGTGCCCCAGATACCTGATTCTGGCCGAAGGTTCTCGATACAACGAAAATATCCAGGTTAAGAAGTGTGGGCCAAAACCCCAACGATGCAAAATGTAGTTGAGGTATGGCCATGAGACTGTATCAAATGCTTTCCGAATGTCTAGGGAGAGGAAACAGGTAGGGACATTACGAGACCTGGCTAAGTTTGCTAGAAGAGATACACGCCTGATGTTATCTCCTGCTTGTCTAGTTGGGATAAAGCCCACTTGGTTGTTATGAATTAGAGAGCCAATACACAAGTTAAGACGCGAAGATAAGATTTTTGCTAACAATTTGATGTCAATATTAAGAAGAGATATTGGCCTGTAATTGGACCACTGCGTGTCATCAGAGTTCGGCTTTGGGATCATTGAAATGTTTGCTTGCACTGTTTCGTGGTTAAAGGTGTGGCCAGATAGTAGATCGTTAAAAGCATTAGTAAGGATGGGAATGAGGAGGTGAGCAAATTTCCTATAATAAGTGGCTGAGAAGCCATCCGGTCCTGGGCGTTTCCGTAATTTTAGATTTTTAATAGCGTCTAAGGTTTCAGTAGGGGAAATAGGTCGCTCAAGCGCCGCTAACTGGCACTCTGAGAGTTTCGGGAAGGAAATGGAAGTTAGAAGGGTGTTGGCTTGTGCGGAGTCAAAAGGCGTGGAAGAAGAGTAAAGCTGTGACAAATGTTTATGGAAAGTCTGTAGAATGTGTTCTGGGTTACTAGTGAGATTGCCGGAGGAGGAGCGAATCCGGATAGGTTTAGTGAGTTGGTCGAGCCTACGAAGTGAGAGGGCCAGGAGTGTATTGGGTTTATTTGCCCTAGTATAATATTTATGTCTAGATCTACGGAGAGAGAGTTCGGCTTGATCTGTGAGAAAAAGATCTAGAGCCAATCTAGATAGCTCCAAGGCTTCACGATTAGCGGGCGTAGCAGCTGCCTGAAAAGTTTGATGGGAACGATCATAGGTTTGCTCCAGTAAGAGACGTTGTTGCCTTTTGGTTTTATTTAAAAAGGATGCTTTGCTAATGCAGAACCCTCTCAATACCGGTTTATGCGCTTCCCATAACAGGAGAGGGGATATATCAGGAGAGTGGTTAAGAGTGAAATAGTCTTTTAGGGCTGCTTCAATTTCTAAACAGTGAGCTGGGTTTGCGAGCAGGTTATCGTTAATGATCTAAGAGGATTCGGTGGGAGATGGGGCTAATGAGGCCATAGCCGTGAATACGGCGCAATGGTCAGTCCAAGGGATTGGAATTATTTCAGAGGCCAGAAGCCGAGGGGAAGAGGCGATAGTAATGAAAATATGGTCTATCCTGGAGAATGACTGGTGAGGATGAGAATAAAAGGTGTATTGGCGTTTAGTTGGGTTGAGTTCCCGCCACGTGTCTATCAAAGAATAACGATGTAGTATAGCTTGGAAGGTCTGTTTAGAGGCAGGGATGGGGGATGGTTGAGGAGATTTGTCAAGAAAGGGATATATTACACTGTTAGAGTCTCCGCTAACAATTAGAGTTCCGCGCTTATGGTGATCTATAACCGAGAGTAAGTGGGAGAGGAATGGTAAGGGGTCTTGGTTTGGGGCGTAATATACTACAATGGTAACATCTGTGTCCAGGAGTTGCCCTACTAATAGGAGGTAACGACCCTCCGGGTCTTTGATTTCAGTGCATAGCGTGAAAGGTGTTGTGCGGTGGAAGGCTATCAGTACCCCCCTGCGCTTGGTGGTGGCAGAAGCTGTATAGACCTGAGTATATCGAGGACCAAAAAACTTAGGAGTGGAGTTGGGAGTGAAATGCGTTTCCTGCAGACAGACCACGTGAGCTTTAAGTGTAGCAAAGGTTCGTAAAGTCTTATTCCTTTTCTGTGGAATATTGAGACCCTGTACATTCAGGGTGAGGATATTTAGCAAGCCCATGGATAAAGTGCAAAGCGGTTTGTATAGCGTGGCACTCCCACTCGGGGTGTAGCCTGACGCTTACTGCAGGGGATGAGAGCGTTACGAAGCGTGTTGTACGAAGTCATGGAGTCATGTTGGAAGGAAGGAGGAGGGGTACGGTATGAGAAAGGTAACAGGTGAGAAGGGGTGTAGAAGGCCATTCGTGGCCTAAAAGGTGGGTTCCCTAAGGACACCCTGAATCAGGGTTGGCCAGGGAACAACAATAGCCCAAGTGTTATTAAATAACCAATAACACAGGGACTAGGGTGGAGTGTGCAGGTACGTGGACCGTGAGGGTGACAGCTGCGTATTTAATAAATGGTGGCTAGGTCTCGATAGAAAAAAAAGCTGGTGCATAAAAAGAACATTCAGGAAAATCAGGGATCCTAGACTCAGGCGGCACTGGTAGTGCTAGTTGGATAACGTCGGTGTAAGGGTGTGGTATCTCATGCCGCCAGAACCCAGGATCCCAAACATAAACTACAGTGGAGCTCAGGAGGGGGGGTGTAGAACAATCCCCAGATATTGGGGCAACCAAAATTTAACAGGTAGAGGAAGAGTGGATAACTACGGTGGTAACCGCCATGGTGATAACCAAACGAGTACGCCTTACGATGCATGTGGCGAAAAAAGGAAAAATAAAAATAAACATGAAATATTGTTCAGTCCATGGTATCTTGCGAAGGTAGGCCCGGAGACGAAAAAAACGTCCCCGCTTGTGGAAATGGAGTTGAACTTCAACTGCACGTGTGGGGAGGGACTTCCGCGGTGAGCAAGATGTGGACCTCCGCCTGGCACTTTCTAAAGGCGTCGCTGGGGAATGTAGTTGCAGGATCCGTAGGGTGTCTAAAAGGTCCTCTGGAGTCTTGCAGGTGTAATCTCTGGACTGGTATCGGAATCACACTGCGAAGGGGAAGCTCCATCTATATTGTATAGCGTGGTGTTGGAGTACTTGTAGGTGGGGTTTCATTGCCCTGCGCTTGGAGATGGTTGCGGGGCATAGATCTTGGAACAATTGGTAGGTATGACCTTGGAACTGAAGAGATTCTGCGTTACGGGCAGCCTGCAGGAGTTGCTCCCTGGTACGGAAAAAGTGGAGCTTGGCTATAATATCGCGTGGTGGACCATCCGCGCGTCGTGGTGCTAACGCCCTGTGAACTCTATCCAATTCTAATCTGTCAATTGGGATAGCTGGAGCGAGCTCTTGGAACAGAGCTGTTATCGTTGATTGGACATCAACAATCGTTTCCGGAAGGCCATGGATACGCAGGTTTGAGCGCCGTGCTCGGTTTTCAAAGTCCTTCAGTCGTGTTAATAATGTTGCGTTTTCGTCGCGCAGAAGATCAAGGTCATCCGTAAGCGTCTGAAGCGAAGCGTCAAGACCATCTACCCTCTGTTCTAGGTCTGCAGTGCGCTGTCCTAGCTCACGGATTTCCCTAGAAAGTGTGGCAGTGATGCGGTCCGAGGTTTGCTTCAAAGCTTTGTGTAGCATTTTGTCAAATCGTGATAAAAGGTCAGTGGGTGTAAGGTCAGACGTCAGGGCTTGTGTAGGGACATCTGTCTCATTGTCAGACTCACCCTCAGACGTGCAGGGATGGCCGGGCTGCGGATCCTGCAGGGCTGCATATGCCCCTGCTGCTTGCTTGCTTCCACGTGTTGGAGAGGTGGCCATCTTTGTGGAGGCCTTTGCCAAGGCCTCTTTAATAGTTTTGGTCGATGGGGGGACCTGATGTCGGGGTGCCCCTTTGACCATTTTGCTGTTTGCTAAGGGGGGGGCTGTTATACTGTGCTCAGCCCCCCCTGCTCTCTCCTTCTTCACCGCAGCCGCGGTATGCTGTGTGCAGCGGTGGGCGGGCCTATGGCGGCTCACAGTGGGGACCCAGTCCCCTGTCGGATTTCTCCGACCTGAAGCTGAAGATCCCCCTCAGACCCGGGCGGATCAGGCCCTGGGGTGGTTGCCATGGGGATCGGATCCCCCTTGAGTGATTGCGGGCCGGGACCCGCTGCTATAAAGCGCCGTCACCCGACGGGGATACGGAGCCTCACGGGGACATGTCCGTCCCGCCGGCCGCACATGCGCACTCTCTATGCTGTTTATGTTAATGGTAAAGTCGTGAGTGGGGGATCGGGGAGGAGGAAATATTACAAGCTCAGTTTTTGAAAGATTGAGTTTAAGGTAGTGATGTGACATCAATGCTGATATGTTGCTTAGTAGATTTGTGATACATGAGGAGATTGAGGTGGTGAGCTGGGAAGTGGAGAGATAGATCTGGGTGTCATCAGCATAGAGGTGGTATTGGAAGCCATGGGAGGTTATCAGTTTGCCCAGGGAGGAGGTATAGAGAGAGAAAAGGAGGGGCCCAAGAACAGAACCTTGGGGTACCCCAACAGAAAGAGGAAGTGGAGCGGAGGAGGAGGAGTTGTATGTGACACTGAAAGTGCGCTGAGAAAGGTAAGAGGAGAACCAGGAGAGAGCAGAGTCACAGAGGCCGATGGAGTGGATTTTACTGTGGAGGAGCGGGTGGTCGACTGTGTCAAAGGCAGCGGAAAGGTCAAGGAGTAGATATATGGAGTAATGGCCATTGGTTTTAGCAGTGAGTAGTCATTAGTGAGTTTTAGCAGGGCAGTTTCTGTGGAATGTTGTGGGCGGAAGCCAGACTGTTGGGGATCAAGAAGGTTGTTGTCAGTGAGCTCTACACCCAGTGACTATAATGTGTTGCATTCGGAGTGGTGGGTAGAGCTGCACCATCTCCACCAGCAGTACATTCACAGAGCTTATTCAGAAGAACCACAAAAAGAACAATGATCTGCAAAGTGTGGTAACCCACAGTAAAAATTTGATTGCAGTTTACAGTAGGTTACTATTATTTTATGGGTTACCACATGTTATTGAACAGGTTGCAATTATGAAACCCAATGAAACCAAATCATGACTTGGAACCAATACAGCGCAGATGACTCTCTCCCTACACCCTTGTGACAATGCTGGGTCCTGAGCTGATCACATGCAGTGTTATATAAGAGGAAAAGGAGCAAGTCACATACTCCTCTGTACTTGGAAGAACTGGATATTTATCTTTACTCCCTGAAGCCAAATGTATAGGTGGGTGAGTGAAGGTAAGGTATATGCTTCATGCTTACCACCCCATTCACCATGCTTCACTACTTCAAAAGCAAGGCATAACTGGCTGAGGAGCTGGGGCAAGTCATCCCTCTTCCTAAAAGTTGATATTTGCATAACAGAGTGCTATTAAAATTGTAAGGCTCCCTGGCTCTTGAAGATTTGTTAAAGCTTCTTGTAGAAAACTGGAGGAGTCTACAGCTACATGCCAGATGTAGTCTATCAACAGTTGCATGATTACAGACATCAGTTAAAGACAACTAGGAAAAGACTTTAGAAACTCCAGCTCTAAATTGTTATAACAGTGCAGCTTAAAACTGACCATATGCTGAGCAAATTTTGGCTGCTTCCTAATGAACCAACTGAAACTCAATGAGTGGCCCTGTCTACATCAAATACAATAGCCACAGTAGGGGATTCATCCATGAACGTAAATTGAGGAATCTTTTAGATTTCTTTTGTTCACCCCATAAGAAGAACAAAAAAAACCTATACATGTATGGCCACACTAAATTCTTAGTGGCCAGTGTGTGTGTTATTAATTAGTACATTGTAGCATTAACCACCTTTTAGGGCTGGTTCACACCATGAATTGCACAGGAATGTGAAATTCACATGCGATCTGGGCGCAGTGCAGTTTCAGACTTTTCGTTTTAGTGGTAATGCACATTATTACAAATTGCATTTGGTAATTGGTTCTCTAAATATAACCAACTGTGATCAATCAATGCAATCACACTCCCCACCTAAATCCAAAATACTTTTAAATACCTCTTTGTTGCTTGCTGAACACAAAACTATCACTATCTAATATATTCACAAATTACTAGTGCAGCACAACTCTCTGAATTAATAATTGTTAAAAAAAACATAAATACTCCTGTGAAATACATATACAAGTGATAAACTAAAGAGTCCATAAACAATCCCCTCAGTGATATGTATCACTTCCGTGAATATTCAGTGATCCTTTACCACACCAAGTGAAAAACATGCTCACCTCAAGAAACTAAAATATGTGCTCATCTGGGTGTACTCAACTCCTCAATCGCAGTGACATATCTTCTTATCTCCTCTCGCCTTGCACTCACTCTGACATCAGTGCAAAATTGATCTCATGCAACAGAAAGTCCGAAACATAGTGCTCTCTGTATAACATTTTATTGTATCCCCCACTAAAATAACACAGATATAAAAGCATAAAACGCATAAAATGTATATCCACATCCAGCTCACAGCTCCTCTAGCAAGATAGCGGTGGCATGGTAACACAGTACCAACTCCTCCTTCCTAGACACGTTGCGCCCCCTCTCAGGGCTTCCTCGGTAGATTGTCTAAATATGATGATTTGAGTGGCTGAGTTATTGCATATTGTATATCATCACTGCTCTTTGTGTCAATGTATTCAATAAGTCCAACTAAGATATTTTAAAATCTGTTTAAAGAAACAAAATATCCACTTCCCTTATTAAAACACAAATGTTGCGTCATGATTTTCTATCAATATTGAGCCTGGAAAAATCAAGAAATCATCTATGTTTACCAGGAACCATTTAAAACAAAGTTGTTTAAAGAGAACCAAGTACAAATAAAGAGAGATGGGTTTGTAGTCATCGTGGCAGAAATAAACAGTTTTAATTACATAATGTAGCAGACAATTTCCTTTTTCAGGCTCGGCCTCAGATGTCACCCAGACTGAACCACTCATGTAAAAAAATCTTGCATCTCTGACCATTTAATTAGCTATTTATACTCCAGCCAGAAGCGACATAGCCATTTATCTGTCCTGGAGGATATTGAATAGTTGTCCAGGCAGACTCATTTGAGTCTCAGTCAACATATGACCTGTATATGCTTTCCAAAGGCATTTGATTACAAAATAGTAGATCCTTTCAGTTCATTTCTGGCACTCCGCAGTAAAGTTTCATTTTATGTGAGAATATTAACCACAAGCCTTTTTTTTTCTCTGTGTAACTGCAAATACAAGCCTTCAAGCTTTGGCCTAACTGAAAGACGGCCATTATGCGCTCAACACTGTTTGACTGTATATGTACCCTGGATTCAGTCCAACTGCATCCAACCCCTTTTAACATTTCCGAAGACCAGATGCTGATCTCAATCAAGAGACTTTTTTTCTTACTAACAATTTACTTCTCAAATTTAAAAAGCTGGGAAGAATTCTCACAGTGGAAATATTAGATTATTCCACAATGCCTTCTTTTTAAGAACAATCGCCTGTTCTGAGACATGTACAGGCTGATTCAATACAGCAGTTTAACGTGCTATGAATTTATGCAAAGTTCAGTATGCCATGACAAGTGTGTGAATTTTTTTTTTTACTGAACTGACCACAGTATAATGAGATCTGGTTGGCTAGCGTCTTATTGCTAAGGATGTGAGGGCCCCATTGCAAATTTACCACCAGGAAACCACACATGCCTTTTAACCCTTTTTTGGCTTCATTTACTGCCCCTGTTGATAGCACCTTTGTTGCCCCTCAATAGTAGCAAAAAAAAAGCGTAAAATAGTATACTTTAGTGCACACATGAAGTATGGTGCAATTCTAATTAGGTAGTTGCTGGTTGATGACAGGACTCCTTCTAATGTTCTCCAGTTTGCTGTCCACTTGTAGACATCAGTACTCAAGAAGGATGTGCTGGAACTGGCGAGAGTCTAGAGAAGGGCAACAATCTGGATCAACTTTGCCTATAAATGTTAGTATCTGGTTATATTCTGTGTATCTAGGAAAGAATCCAGGCCTTTTTTAAAGCAATCCACTGAGCTGGCCAGAACCAACTCTTGAGGGAGTCTATTCCACACAGCTCTCACTGAAGAAACCTTTCCGTGTTTGATCATTACATTTATTTTCCTCCTTATGTAAAGAGTGCCCCCTTATCCTCTGTGATGACCTCAGCGTGAATAGCTCTATATGAACCAGTGATGTATTTATACATGTTGATCATATCCTTCCGTAATCTTCTCTTCTCAAGAGATAATACATTCAGTTCCTCTAATATTTCCTCATAGCTGAGCTCCTTCATTCCACTTAGTTAGGTTGCCCTAAGTGCTGTACTTTCCCCAGTTCCCCAAAGTTCTTTTTGTGAATTGGTGCCTAAAACTGAACTGCATATTCCAGATGAGGTCTTACTAATGATTTGTACAGGATGTGACGATCGCGGCGTCAGACCCCAGCCCTTCTCACCAAACACGTGACCGAAGGACTAGCCAATCTAAAACCGCGCGTAACAATGCCATGCCCAGCTGCACCCTGCACAAAGATTTTCCAGCTAATGGACTACAATCTGTGTACCTACAGCCTGGGAGTGATTGTTACTGGGTCAGGTTAATTACGCAATTACTGCCACTACCTCCTTTTTATACAGGGAAAGAGGAAACTCGGCAATATTAGCAATAACACTATGATGTTTGGATAATTGTCGGTATACCACTGTCACCGGCAAGAATTCGTAGTTTGCATTAAAGGCTTTAGAAACATTTTAACACTTTCAGAACAATAGCACAGCAAAGAGATAACAGAAAGAAGTTAGAGGGTTAAAGTACTTGCCACATGTCCTGGGTTAAGCAGGAGATTCTTCAACTCTCACACCCCTCAGCTTAGATTAACTTCAAGCATCTCAGCCTTTATCTAGGAACTCAGCAGGGTGTCTCCCTGAAGCAAAGAACCAATCGCCTCATTTGGGGAGGGAGTTGTAGGTGGAGACCTCAGGCTATGACCAAAGCCCTGAGAAATTATACTTTGGTCAATAACTTTTTCTAGGTACATGTAACATTCCACCCACGGGTAGATTAATACGCAGAATCGTCTGCTGAATGTCTACATATGAAATATTTGCTTGAATGGTTCAGGAGATATAATTTTATGCTCTCCGGTATATGTCAGATAGGGGGTGTAATATACCAGGGAATTTGTATTAACCTCAGCCATCCGAATATGTGCTCCATGTTTATGTAAGTCTTCCATAATCCAAGATATGGAATCATAGGGGAAAATGGATGTTGAATGTGGTGTCTAGTTTATGAATTATCTGGAATGTCTTTGAACTCAGTGAGGGACTCGGTTTACGCTTTTATGATCCCTTTCCAAGCAAGAGTTTCTTAGACAGGGGGGCACCTAGCTAGTGAGGTTTTATAGCCAGGATGCCCTCCCACTGAGTGTGTTGCCTGTGATCTCTGCAAACACACACCGACCACATGTCACTCAACAGAGAGGGAGGGAGGATGAGGAGAGAGGGAGAGAGAGATAATTAAACAAGATGGACGATCCTTTGCCAAAATGGAGGTTTGCATCCATCTCTGTGTGCATGATTGCTACACAGGAGTACAATTATCTCTCTCTCTCTCTCTCTCTCCGGAGTCTATACCTCTTTTAATACAAGAGAGGATTTTGCTTGCCTTAGAAACTGCAGCTTGGCATTACATGCCATTATTAAGCTTGTGATCTACCAGAACTGCCAGATCCTTCTCCACCATTGATTTCCCCAGTTGTACTCCCCCTAGTATGCATGATGCATGCATATTTTTAGCCCCCAAGTGCATAATCTTACATTTATCAACATTAAACCTGATTGGCCACGTAGTTGCCCAATTAAACAGTGCATTGAGGTCAGCTTGTAAGCTGAAGACATCCTGTAAGGACGTTATTCCACTGCACAGATTGGTGTCATCTGCAAAAACTGAAATGGTTTTTTTTAATCCCAGACCAGGGGTGGACTGACCATTTGGAAACTTGGGCACTGCCTGAGGGCCTGGGGTCAGTAGGGGGTCCCATGAGATGCCCCTGGTACCTTTTTCATAGGCTTTTTTGAGTTTGGGCAAGGACACAGGGGCCCCATGATCCCCTATTGCCCGGGGGCCCCATGAGTTGTCAGTCCGCCCCTGTCCCAGACCCTATATCATTTTTAAATATATTAAAAAGTAAGGGTCCCAACACTGAACCTTGGGGTACACAAGTGACCTAGACCATTCAGAGTATGAATCATTAACCAGTACTCTCTGAATACGAACTTTTAGCCAGTTTTCTATCCATTTACATACAGATTTTTCCAAGCCTGTAGACTTTACCTTACACATTAGCCGTGTGTGGGGAACTGTGTCAAACACTTTTGCAAAATCCAAGTATACCACATCCACTGTCACCCATCTGTCCAAGGTTTTTCTCACCTCCTCATAAAAAGAAATCAGATTTGCTTGACAACTTCTGTCTTTCATGAATCCATGCTGTCTGTTGATTTAAATATTTTTTTCCAGCAGGAAGCGGTCTTTTATTAAACTCTCCAGTATCTTCTCAACTATACAAGTTAAACTAACAGGTCTATAATTACTTGGTAAAGATTTTGACCCCTTTTCAAATATTGGCACCACATTAGCCTTACGCCAATGCAGTGGTACTATGCCAGTCATTAAAGAGTTCCTAAAAATGAGAAATGGCTTTGAAATGACAGAGCTCAATTCTTTAAGAACCCGTGGGTGTATGCCATTCCCTTCAGGTGCTTTATTCACCTTTATTCTGTCTAAATGTTTGTGGATCGTATCAATTGTGAGCCAATGTGAATCATCTGGAGCTATGTCAATACCATGTCCATTATGGACAAGAGCTCCACGCCCCGCTCCTTTGTATACACAGAGCTGAAGAAGGTATTTAATAAATTTGCCTTCTCTTTGTCCCCAGTCACCCACTCTAGATTATTTTGTAAAGGGCCTACATGCTCAGACCTGACCTTTTTACTAGTAATATATTTGAAGAATTTTTTGGAGTTGGTCCTGCTATCTTTTGCAATCTGTCGTTTGTTTTCAGTTTTTGCGGCCTTTATTTGCTTTTTTCATATTCTGTTATATTCTTTGTAATGTTTAAATGATGATAGCATTCCTTCATTTTTATATTTAATAAAAGCTCTGTTATTATTATTGGCTTTTTTAATTTTGACTGTAAGCCACATAGGTTTGATTTTTAGCCTTTTAAACTTGTTGCCCATGGGAATATATTTTGCAGTGTGTTCACATAAAGTCTTTTTGAAGAACTCCCATTTCTGTGTTGTGTTCATTGATGCCAATATTCCCTCTCAGTCTATGTCTTGGAGAGCAGCTCTCAGCCTTGGAAAATTAGCTCTCTTAAAATTGAGCGTTTTAATTTTTTTTGTTATGTGCTTGCTGTTTACAGCAAACAATAAATGAAATAAGAAACAATATCTAAATGAATGTGGCGCTACTCATAAATCCCCAAAACACTATAATAAAATAAAAATGAAAATAAAAATAAAAAGTGCCACTCTAAATAAACCTTAATAAAAAGTAAATAATATATACAATAGGCCACGTGAATCAATAATATATATAATAATCAAGTGGTCATAGTGATTAAAATAAAACTAATACATATATACCATGACATAAAATGGTGCATAAACTCAGTGTATTGACAATTTTATATTATACCAAAAAATGTGAATACTTCTCAACGATATAACCAACATATGAATACGGTTTAAAATAAATAATAATAATGCTGAAAAACTGTGGTAACACATGCAAATACAGTGCAAATACCACACTAAAAAACAACTAAATACATATAATGTGTAAAAAATGTCCGATAAGTGAGTGACACCACTACTGCAATTCCAAACACGCTTGACCATACAGTGAAGTGACTCCAGGTGCAGAAACTCCAACAAACGGCTAGATTAGCCTCTCACCTCCAGGCTTCGACCCGTAAGGGTCAAAGCGTATAGTGGGATCAAACCCTCAGATCCTTTCAGCATATACTGGTGTCCACTGGTCCGCTCTCCCCATACACAGATCTCCTTCTCTAGGGGTCGACAATCAAGCAGTGGCTCCTCTTATAGGGTATGGGTATGTGCCAGTAAAGACATAAACACAATCTCCCATAGTGTAGTAGGTTAATTTATTAAAGATCCAAACCATATAAATTAAAAACGACTCACATAAGTCCTTGAAAATGACAGCTTCACCACCCTATGCTTTTAGGTGTACTCTGCATGTACAGGAATCAAAGGTGCACCAAGATGGCCACCACGCCGGAAGTGCGTCACCACGTCAGGCTGACGCGTTGCGTCACAATGTCATGTGACTTCCTCAGGGCTCCTTGTCAATAAATTAAATAATGTTATGGTCACTGCTACCCAGATGTTCTTTTATATGGACATTCGTAATAAGATCTGCATGGTTTGAGATTACCAAGTCCAGCAGAGTATCATTCCTAGTTGGAGCCTCTATGAACTGTACCATAAAATTGTCCTGTAGTAGATTTAAAAATGTTTGCCCTTTAACTGTTCCTGCAGTACCATTACTCCAGTCAATTTCTGGGTAGTTAAAATCCCCCATTATTATCAATGTCCCAGCCCTTGCAGCCCTTTCGATCTGTGCAAATAGTAGAGTCTCCTCCTCATTAACACTGGGAGGCCTATAACAAACTCCAATGATTACCTTTGTAGTACGCACTCCCATGTGTAGTTCCACCCATAATACTTCAGCCTCATCACACTCTTCATCAACTAGGTCCTCTTGCACACTCACTCTGAGATCACTTCTCACAGAGACAGACACCACCACCTTTCCTATTTACCCTGTATCACTGCCGGTTATCCTTAGTCAAGATGGCAGCACCAGCACCAAACAGCCAGTTGAAGAATCGGCTTGGGGTGAGGTCACTGCTGGATCCCTGGACAGGTAGGTGCCCTAATATTAAAAGTCAGCAGCTACAGTTTTTATAGCTACTGACTTATCTTTGGTAGGGGGACTGGAACTCCTCTTTAACTATCCAAATAATCTGTATCCAATCAGGCAGGCCCTTGCACTAAACAGTTTTGCTAGATACAAAGGAGATTGTACAGTTAGATTCTTTTTTTATATCTCAGAGAAGTTTTATTGAGAAATACAAATAGGCATTACAAATTCCAGAGCAAACATTTCCAGAGTACAAACTGTTAGACAGAATAATACATCCAATCAGTTGTACAATTCCACATAACCCTGGCATACCTGGCATCAACCATGTACAGACACAGACAATAGTTGCAAGAAAAATAACCATTCAAGGGCAGACACAAGAAGGAATAACTATGTACATCATTACAGTAGCCTAGCCGTAATTTAATGTATCTGAGACAATCCCAGAGTATCAAGCCATGGGATCCATAGTTTTTCAAACTTACTTGAGCACCCCCTATGTTGATAAATGTACCATTTGGGTGTTAGGGTATCACCCATCTGGGTTGCCCATTCTTTCAGGGTAGGTTGGACAGCAGATTTCTAATGCATTAGAATCATCTTGCTGGCCTAGAAGAGTGTCATGGTTATAGCCTGTTTTGGGTGTTCCTCGACCTAGATTTAATTTAGTATACTCAAGAGGCATTGTTTGGGGTCCTCTCAAACTGTAACCTGAAAATCCTGTTCAGGGTGCTAATAACCCCTAGCCAAAAGATATGTAATTCTGGGCAGCTCCATAAAAGGTGTACCAAATCAGCATGTTCTCTATGGCATCTCAATCATATTGGGTCATCCCATGCACCCATTTTAAACAACCTCAGTGCAGTAAATATACTTTGGAGTTGCGAGAGTTACTGTGTAACTGAGGGAATACTGTAGCACCACCAGCATTGTCTCCTCCCACTGTTTATCCTCAAAAACATCCACATTCTTTTCCCATCTAGCAGCTGTTCTAAATGAATAATCCTTCAAGAAAATGTTTAATAGCATGGAATAACATCTGGATATGAATATTTTATAAGACACTGTGTCATACATATACTTAAATATCAGGGTAGGGGATTGTACCCAAATATCAGCCCTAGGTTGCTCCCTGATAGCATGTTGCAATTGAAGGTAATGAAAGTACATGGACTGTGGTAAGTGAAATTTACCCTGTAAGTCAGAGAAGGGACATAAAGCACCATTATCAAATATATGATTTAAATGGAAAACACCATAGCATTTCTGTTTGGGGTCATATAACAATCTTTCCAATTGTGAATAACTCTTTATACCCCCAGATAGGACTAAATCTAGTATAGCCTGATACTCCTTGCATTTGCTTTACCTTATTCCATGTCATTTGCATGAGGACATAGGAGAGGAAAAGTTTTTTGGACCAGCCAAAAGCCAAAGCTTCTAATCCTGATTAAATATCGCCCATCCCAACCATGTGCCATAGAAGTAGGGTAGTAGGGTCTATAATATCTACTTTGCTCCCACGCGCCCAAGTCAAAAATTGCTAAATGTTGTAGCTGGACTGCCAGGTAGTAGATTCATGTACTGGCTAAAGCCAGACCACCCTCCTTAGGTCTATGTAGCTGTAACTTCACCCTTGGGGCTTTATTATTCCATAAAAGGCATCTAAAAATGGAGTTGATTATACAAAACATTTTCAGAGAAATAACCATCAGAGAGATGTGCAGAACATAAAAAACTAAGGCATAAATATACATTTTTATAAGGCTGGTTTTCTCACTAGAGATGATTTAAGTCTATTCCATACCTTAACTTTATCCCAAAGGTGGACAAGTAAAAGGGGACAGGTTTAGATGACTATGCTCTGTTGGCCAAGGTGTCACATATATCCCCAAATACTTAAAAGAGGAGGAGACTGGAGTGGTACTTAACTCTGACATGGGGTTGTCAGGCTCACTATCAAGTAGCATTATTGACAATTTGGACAATTTAATTGTAAGTCGCGAATAAGTCCTAAACATAGTAATAACTGACATTGCCTCTTGTAAAGGACATTGTTTTATCTCCTAGAAGTAGTCTTTTGTATCGTCATACAGCATGCTTTTCTCATGCATCTCTCCATAGTTAAAGCCTTGGGTGGAGGAATTGGAATAAATAGGAGCTGCTAATGGCTTGATGACTATGGCAAAAAGTAGGGATATCAATTTTTTTTACAGTGAGTACGAGTACTAATACTTTTTCTTTTGTACTCGCCAATACCAATTACTGATACCTGCCGGCAACTGTTTTATTTACACTTCAGCTGTCATTAGGGGAACTTTGCTGACAGCTGAACAAGTGATCAGTTGTTAAGGATGCAGTGGCTCTGCTCTTTAAAGTGTTACTAAACCCACAGCACTAAAATCAGTGTGTATAGCCAGTAAATCATGCTTGTTATACTCACTATGAAACTTAAGGGATTAATCCTCTGCATTGTGTAAAAAGGATGTTTAATCCTGTCTTCTCTTATCTTCCCTTTCTTCCACTGTTCCTGACTCATCTAATAGAACAGAGCCTTGGGGGCAAGCTGCACATGCTCATTTTGGTGTGTATTGCTAGAGAGTTTTTTTTTTCTTGGGAGAGTGCATGTGATCAGCACAGGGTCCTGCAGTCTCATCAAGCTTTAACCAGTGTTTGGTCAGACACTGATAGAAGAGAAAAGGTATTTATCAGTTTATATTTACAAAGATAATTGCATTTCCATGTTCTGTGTACTGTGGGAGACCGGATATAGGTGTCCTTTTATCATGCAGTGGTAAATGACCGCTGCTCAGTTCTCCAGCATTCTCAGAGGAGAGAGTTCTTCTCTGAATGCCTTTTTATGAAGTAGTGTAGATCACTTCTCTGAATGAAGAAAGAAGCGATCTACAAACGCTTTGACGCTGGAAAATGGCTGCTGTTACTATAATCTCGTGAGATTACAGTAAGAGATCAGTCAAACACAGTTTACTTAGCAGAGGTAAATTACCTCTGCTTCATTTGTGGTTCCCCCAATTTTCCTCCTCTGGACTGGAGAATATGGAGGGAGAACACAGATCGCCAGTGAAGGGCTGACATCGCTCCTTCATATAGTGGCCATCTGTATGCTGAGATGATCAGTGGAGAACATGTCCTCGTGAATATTGTCTTGCAACAATATTTTTTCACAATCTTTAGATAATGAAATGTAACAAAACTAAAAAAAAAATACTTTTTCTCTTTTTGAGCAGTGTTAGTTTAAAAATAAATAGTGTTACTGCACATAAAAAGGTGTGCATTTTATTATGTAATTTGTCCTGTTTAAAATGACACTAAAATTATGATTCTGGTACAAAGCATTGAAAAGTTATTTATAAATGAAATAAATATTTTTTTTTTTCAATTATGCACTTTTTTCAATATGAAACATGTAAATATTTGTTAAAGGTGTAAAAATATTAATGGAAAAAGCAAAACAATAAAAAAAGTTTTAATTATAATATTTTATAACAGAGAAAAGAACAAAAAAATCAGCAGTAATTATAATTAAATGGAGAAGGAGAATAAGGAGCTAATTAATGCTGATTAGAGTAAAGTAAGGGTTAATAAGGGGTTAAACAGAGGAACATTTAAAAAAAAAAATAACTTTTTTTTACTTGTAAGGTTGCTTTTAACTAACTTCATCTGCAGATTGAAGTTCATCCCTTTGATCTGTAGATGACTAAACAGAAAGATACAAAATGAAACAATGTTTCTTTTTATCTTTTTGCTAAGCAATGTTATTGATAAATATTGTCAGGCTGCTTTTTTTTTTTTTACAGCCCCAGGACTCTTCTTTTGTGTACACTTCAATTGTCAGCAGGGGAACCTCCACTGACAACTGAATGAGTCATCAATTAGTAAGGATGCAGCACCACACTCCTTAACAATTGGTAATTGTCTGCTTTTTTTTTTCTTTTTTTGCATGCTTTTTTTGTTTACATTTCAGCTGTCAGCAGGGGAATCCCACTGACAGCTGAAATACCTGAGCCTGAAGGTATCAGTTTTAGGTATTGGAGCATTTGCACAATTTGGAGGAGTTGCGAGAAGGCAAAGAGGCTATGTTTGGTCTCACAGGGGTCTCAGAGCTTGAGCCAGATCTGCAATACCTGCTGAAGAAAGAACTGCATCTGGAAAGGGCATACAGGCAACTGCTAAGACATGTTCGGCAGCATGCCCAAGAATCAGCAGTGGAAATTCCAGAGACTGGGGATCTGATAGACTTCTCTGCTGTGGAGGAACCAGCAGAAGAGCTGGCAACAGGGCCAAACATTACTGAACTCTGCCCAGCACTGGTAACATCTTCTGAGTTCCACAGACAGGAGATGATGAACACCTATCCCCAGACACCAGTTCCAGAGGCTGGGGATTTGATCGACTTTTCTGCTGAGGAGGAACCAGCCGCCACATCTCCCGCAGAAGAGCTGGCGCCAGGGCATGGCGTTGTCGACCTCTGCTCACAACAACCAGCACCGCAGGAGCTACAGGAAGAGGATGCAATCGGCACCTCACAACAACAGCTTTAGCTGATGTCTGTGGATGGAACTTCGGACTCCACTGACACAACCCCAGGAAAGGGACTGGCATTGGGACAAGAGGATGTTAGACTTACTTTGCAAATACTGGGGGATGTCCATCAAGTCAAAGTGGAGGAGACTACAGTCACCACCTGGACCCCCCTAGGGATGCTGGGCAGTCAGCCCAGATCCCCCACAGCATGATGGAGTCGGCCCAGCCACCCTGTCATCTCTCCAGCGGCTGAGAGGATTTCAGGGAGAAGGACCAGTCCAAACTTCTCCCCAGCGGCGGGTATGTTTTACGGGAGAGGCAGAGGTTGGCTGGGTGAGTAACATTTGGTGTGGGACAATTTGCATGGGGTACTGTGTGGGGGCTGGCATTGAGGGACTGGAGGTACAGACTAACTTCAGAGTACATCCGTCTGGGATCTACTCCTGCATTAGTCTCCTGCCAAAAGGGGAGATATGTGACGGGAGTGACTTTTGGGATGGGGGGACCCCTGTGTCAGCTCATGTTCCCTTCACTATGTTTAACCCACCCTGAGCCTGTTGAGGGGTACAGGGTGTGAATGTGAATGTCCATGTCCTAGTATTGTGTATTGGTGTGGGGATTGTTCACTGCCATGTGGCTGTCCATTGTTCACTGCCATGTGCTTGTCCATTGTTCCCTGCCATGTGCTACGTCCCATTGTTCTGTGTCTTGGTTGGGTGGGGGGTGTTTCCTGTAGCCCTTCCTGTAGCCCTGCCACAACCCTCCTCCTCCTGTGTGTTCTGCTGCCCTGCAGGAATGGTATCTGCATAAGGGGGGCCTTGAGAGGAAAGGAAGTCCACCTCTTCCTCCCGCTGTTCTGTCTCAAGTGCTCTGTCCATAATTCCAGAAGGAAGACTAGAGGTATAGTGTCACTGATGCATGCATTGAGACCTCCTCAAATGGTGACAGGACAGTTCTTGCTGCTGATAAAGGATGCATGCAAAAGAAGCCAAGCTCTCCTGAGCCTGTCCTTGTGCCATAGTCACACAGGTACTCATTGATGGCTCTTTGCTGCATGTGCATCTGCTGCAGCATTGCCAATGTTGATTTCCACCTGGAGGGCATGTCACAATTTAGGCGGTTGGTGGGCAAGTTGAATTCCTGTTGAATGTCAGCCAGCTGAACACTGGCTGTGTATGACCACCGGAAATGGCCACAGACTTTTCTGGCCTGCCTCAGAAGATCTTGTAGGCCTGGGTGATGCACCACCAAATTCAGGACATGTGCAAGCATGGAATATGTGTCAAGTGTTCCTGTCGGAGGGCGGAGAGAAGGTTGGTTCCATTGTCGCATACAACCATTCTTGGCTCAAACTGCCATGACGTCAACCACCTCTGAGCCTGCCCCTGCAGAGCTGACAGAATCTTTGGCCCGGTGTGGCTCCTCTCCCCTAGACAGACCAGCTGAAGCACTGCATGGCAACTTTTAGCCTGACTGCTTGCGTAGTACCTTGAACGCTTAGGGAGCACTGCTGGTTCAGAGGACTATTCAACAGAAGAGGCCATAGAGGAGGAGGAGGAGGGGATGGAGAAGACAGATGTGGCAGAATCACCACCAAGTTTTTGGAGGTGTGTTGGTGGAACAAACTCCAACACTGAACCCTTTCCTGCATCCTTCTCAGCTGCCAGCAGAGTTTCCCAGTGCGCCTGCTGGACCACGTATCAGCAATAATGTGAACCTTGCTGCTGACTGCCCTGTCCAACGAGGCCAAAACATTGCCTTCCACATGATGGTACAGAGCTGGAATGGCCTTATGTGAAAATAAATGTCTTTTCGGAATCGGTCACTGTGGTACAACACATTCCGCAAATTCACAGAAGGGGGCAGAGTCCACAGACGGAAAGGCATCATATGTAACACTAGCAATTTGGCCAAACTAGCATTTAGATGCTGAGCATGTGAATGGGTGGGACAGTATTTTTTTTTTTTGTGGTTCAGCAACTGGGGTAGCTAATTTGCCTAGTGAAATCAACAGGTGGTTTACTGCTAGCTGGTTGGGTGCAAGGACCAGTGGCACCCATTGCTATACCATCACCCCTCTCAGTAGAGGCTGTTGAGAAGACTTGAGGTATTATAGTAGAGGGGTAGAGATCCCAGATGAGGAGCAAAGAGAAGTCTGCACTTCTTTAGGATGTGGGTCTATCAGGTGCTGTTGCCAACAGGTTGCATGGCAGGTCGTCATTTTATTTATTATTTATTACAGGTACTTATATGTCTTGTCAAGCATGCGGTGCCCAAATAGCTGGTGTTTTGGCCATGCTTGATTTGCTTCAGACAGAAACTGCAAACATACAAATACCGCGCTCCCTAAATCCCTTACAATTTAAATAACAGTGCTACATATCAGTTACCAATACAATCTATGTGCAATTTATTATATAAACACACATAATAAGGTGCATCTGTATCATGAACACCTGAGACCTATATAAATTATGTGCAAAAATACAGTGCATCCAGAAAGTATTTACAGGGCTTAACTTTTGCCACATTTTGTTATGTTACAGCCTTATTTCCTCAACATTCTACAAACAATACCCCATAATGACAATATGAAAGAAGTTGGTTTTGAAAAACATCCCCACAGCATGATGCTGCCACCACCATGCTTCACTGTAGTGATGGTATTGGCCAGGTGGTGAGCGGTGCCTGGTTTCCTCCAGACATGATGCTTGGCATTCAGGCCAAAGAGTTCAATCTTTGTTTCATCAGACCAGAGAGTTTTGTTTCTCATGGTCTGAGAGCCCTTCAGGTGCCTTTTGGCAAACTCCAGGCAGGCTGCCATTTGCCTTTTACTGAGGAGTGGCTTCCGTTTGGCCACTCTACCATACAGGCCTGATTGGTGGAGTGCTGCAGAGATGGCTGTTCTTCTGGAAGGTTCTCCTCTCTCCACAGAGAAACACTGGAGCTCTTTCAGAGTGACCATTGGGTGCTTGTTTACCTCCCTGGCTAAGGCCCTTCTCCCTCGATCACTCATTTTGGCCACGCGGCCCGCTTTAGGAAGATTCCTGGTGGTTTCAAACTTCTTCCATTTACAGATGATGGAGGCCATTGTGCTCATTGGGACCTTCAATGCTGCAGAAATTTTTCTGTACCCTTCCCCAGATCTGTGCCTTGATACAATCCTGTCTCGGAGGTCTACTGACAATTCCTTGGACTTCATGGCTTGGTTTGTGCTCTGATATGCACTGTTAACTGAGGGACCTTATCTAGACCGGTTTATGCCTTTCCTAATCATGTCCAATCAACTGAATTTCCTACCGGTGGACTCCAATCAAGTTGTGGAAACATCTCAAGGATGATCAGTGGGAACAGGATGCACCAGAGCTCAATTTTGAGTGTCATGGCAAAGGCTGTGAATACTTATGTACATGTGTTTTTTTTTTTCATTTTTTTATTTTTAAGAAATTGCAAAGATTTCAAAACAAATTTCTTTCACATTGTCATTATTCACATTATCATTATTGTTTGTAGAATGTTGTAATGAGGAAAAAAATGAATTTAATCAATTTTAGGATAAGGCTATAACATAACAAAATGCGGCAAAAGTTAAGCTCTGTGAATACTTTCTGGATGCGCCGTAAAAGACAATGTGAATGTTTTATACAATTAGAAACAAAAGTCCATTTTTAAATTGCTTCATATCCAATAGGGTGGCTGCCCTTATGCCTGCCCCTGGAGGACACCCTGCCTCGTTGGAGTTATGCCTCCTCCTCACTTTCTGCCTCTGTTCTCTCAGGCACCCAAGTACAGTCAGTGACCTCATCATCCCTTCCCTCCTTGTTAATGGCGCAAACTTGGCAGAATGCTGCAGCTGGGGGAACATGACTGACACTTTCTTTTATCTCATTGGCACCCCCTCTCTCTAGGCTCATGTCACTCCTTTCCTCAACCTGGGAACCAACATTGGAGTATTTAAATCATCCTCCAGTAGCATATAACTGACACGATGAGCAAATAATTCTGCTGACTCCTCCATGCATGATGGTGGGCCACAAAAGGAGCAGCTGTGGTGGGCAAGGAGCCTGTGGAATAGGCCACTTTGGCAGCTGCAGTGGAAGGCAAACTACTATGAGCCTGGTTGACAGAGGTTGAGGAGGATGAGGATGGCTTAGTTATCCACTCCACCACCTCTTCTGCATGTTGTGGCTCAATAACATGGCCAGCACCAGAAAAGAAGGACAAGCGTGCCCCGCCTGCAGCGGATACACTATGTCCACAACCACCACTTTTCACTGTAGACACAGAGGCTGCTTGCCCTCTCTTACCTGCCTGTGAGCATCTGCCTCTCCTTGTTGGCCTTTCAGACATGATGGGGATTTTTTTAGGAGATTTTTATTTTTGAGTGTGGGATGGGAATTTGGTGCTTGGGTGCAATACTTTTGTGCTTGGTGCACTATAAACCATTTTTTACAGAAAATAGGGGGTACAGCAATTATGGATTTTTTTTACTGCTGCTGTGGAAAAAAAATAAAATAAATGTAAAAAAACTTAATAAAGCCAAAAAAATGGTGATGCAGAAGGAAGAACAGCTAAGACTCAGAAGGAGGTATAGCAAGTTTGCCCTTAATAGTTTTTCTGCTGTGGCGGCAACAAAAAAAAATTTAATAAAAAAAAAAAAGAGGAATACCTGCAACTCAGAAGGGGAAACAGCAATTATGCCCTATTTAGTTTTAGTGCTGCTGCTGTGGCCAAAAAAATTACATTAAATTAAGAAAAAAAAAATTAGAAAAGCAAAAAAAAAAAGAAAAAGGAAACCAATGATGACGCAGGAGGAGGAACACCTGCAACACAGAGTGGGGAACACTAAAGGTGCAGCAACAGAACCTAATGCTGTATAAAAAAAATAATAACAAAGAGAAAAAAAAATGAGAACACTGACACCACTACACTGCTCCACAACACTGCCCTACACTGACTACACTGTCTCCCAACACACCACTAACTAACCTCACCTAACTAACTCCACCAATGCACTACACAAAGCTCCTGTGTAAGCCTTAAGCCTTAAGCCAATCATAGCTCTCACAGTGAATTCAGCTGTGATTGGCCAAAGCTTGGCACCTGACCTCTGGTGTAATGCTTAGGCCAATCACAATGCACTGTAAGAGCGCAGTGCATTGTGGGGTGGGGTGCGGCACGCGAACAGTTTTCGCTGAACGCCAGTGATGTTTGTGTGATTGCTGAACACTAACACATCTAGCCCATTTTTCATGTTCAGGAGGTGATTCTGCCATATCCTGATGCCTGCATTTTTTTTAAATTTTTTTAGTTAACCTGTTTTTCTCTTTTTCGTCAGTTTTTTAAAATAAGACTTCAACTACACAAAATCTTTGCCCACAAAAGTACTTTGTTGATCCAGTACTGTGCCCAAGAACAGCATTGCATCTCTCTCTCTCTCTTTACTGGATATGGATACATTAGTGGGAGACATTGGCTCCTGCTGCTTTCAATCAAATTCTGTGAGGAGAGAATAGGGGACGGGGCTGAGCTGCGCTATGTGTGTCTTTAGACTCACATCTGCCCCCATAGCAATAGCAATGAGAGGGTGGAGGGGGATGCCAGAAGAGAAGGTTTAGGGCTGCTCTGTGCCATACCTTCGCACAGAGCAGGTAAGTATAACATATCATTTTAATTTAAAATTAGCCTTTAGTAATGCATTAATTACTTCAGGAAATATTAAAATGTGAAGATCTGTATTTTATAGGACAGATTAGTTTGTGTTTTTCTAAATAATGCATTAGATCAGCAGAAAATTGTACATGGAGTTGAAAGACATAAGTTGGTGGTGGTTAACCCTTCTGAGAGTGGGGACCTTTGATGCTGGGGAACAGGCATTCATACTTAAAAAGCATGCTTGTAACAGGTTTGGAGCTGCGCCGAGTTGGAGTTGCTGTTGTTTCCAGCTGCCCCTGTATTAGGAAGCTGGCCATGCCATTCTCCTAGATTTATGGGAGGTGGCAAGCTGCTGGATCCACTGAATGAACAACTACCTATTCCTTGCAACAAGATACCAGTGCAAGAAGGCAATAGTTAAAGATGCATTCACAGTGCCATGGAATTTTCCATTGATCTATGCCTTTCGTTCAGTACCCTTCATTATGGAAGTTCTTCTGAAAATTCAGATCAGAACAAGGTCAGGCTATACTAATTCTGCCTTACTGGCCAATGAGGACTTGGTTCCCACTACTTGTCTAGATGGCATCACTTGTACTGATACTATTAGCAGTCAAACAAGATCTTCTGTGACAGCACCCCAACCCAATGGGACTGCGCTTAGCTACATGGCTGTTGAATCAGGCAGACTAGAGGCGCAAGCTGTCTTGTCCGCTGTTCAGACTTTGCTGAAAGCCAGAAGAATGCCAATAAACACCACATATGAAAGAATATGGAGGAAATGTTTGTATTTCGCTCTCCACTTTCTCCAGCTTTATTCAATGTCCTGGACTTTCTACAATCAGTTCTTGAAGTTGGGTTAGTAAACAATTCAAATAAAATTCAAATTTCAGACAGCGACATTTCAGAGCCCTGCAGGACCCCATCATCAGGTTTGTTATGAAGGGGTCCTGTAATGCTCTGAAACATTGCTGCCTTTTGCTGTGATGTGATCATTCACTAAAGCGTTGGACCCTTTTATGGAGTTCCCTGATATGCTCATGAAATTTTTTTTGCTCTGAGCCATTCTGGTTTCCAGCCGACTGTTGCTAAAGTACCTACATACTCTACAGCTATTCACTGGAATGTGGGTGTTGGGAATATTACTCTGATTCTGTCAGATAAAGTAATCTTGCAGCCTTTACCAAAATTCAAATCTAAAATGGTCTCAAAGTTCCATGACAACTGGGAAGCAGTCCTTGCCACTCTTCTGCAGGTTTCACCATGTACAACAGGAAGACTTTAGTAACTTTAAGTGGCTGACTGTATATCTACAGAGGTGAAAAGAAATTTAGAAAGTGGGCAATCTTTTCATTTTGTGAACCGGCCCAAGGAAGGGTGAGGCAGCATTTCAAAACCCATCTCCTCTTGGAGTACAAAAGTCATTGGCTTAGCATACAGGAAGAAGGTCTTAATACCCTCAGCAGAGGTACGAACTCATTCAACAAGATGGGTGGCAGCCTCTTGGGCAGCTTATGCCAAAGACTGCATGGAACATATCTGTAAGACGGCCAGTTGAAGTTTACGTACAAACTTTGCTCGACATCACAAGTTGGACATATTTTCAGCAAGTTCTGTTCATTTGGGTTGGTTTGTAGTATAAATACATTATTGGTTTTCGGCAGCATGTATGTAGTACCCTCTAGGTTTAGCTAGATAGGATTTGTTATTTTTGTGAGTGAGAGGGCTGTTAGAAGCCTGGAAGTGAGGTCACCTCAGGACAGGCTGAGAGGCTTGTCAGGGCTTCTGGAGCCCACCCAGAAGGAGGGGAGGAAGCCTAGATTTGCATGTTTAAGGGAACTTGCCAATCTCCAGGCAGGAGGCCGAACATTGTAGCTAAAAGCGACCCTTAAATGGGGCAGAGCCTGTGCAGCAGGGGAGTTTTTGTGTTTGGGTGGAAGATGGACTGAGAGAAGGTGCTGAAGTGTGGAGCCTGGGAGGGGGGCCCTAAGGGGGTGAGCGCTACATGTACATATACTTATATGACACCCACAAGTTATATTCTAATAATATCTAAATCCAAAACGTTTTATTCTTTTCTGTTTACAGCTGTGTCCCCACTGGGGAGATTCACCTGCTCTATATATCTTGGTAATCATTGTCACAGGGAATGAAAGTGAAGAAAAATTCAACAATTTGATCATTGGTGTTATTACCAGAACTGTTAATATCCAGTTATATTTTGTGCATTTAGGAATGCATTCAGCTCTTTTTAAAAACAATCTACTGAGCTGGTCAAAACTAGTTCTTGAGGCAATCTATTCCACATTTTCACAGCTCTTACCGTGAATAAACATTTATGGAGGTTAAATCTCTTTCCCTCCAGACTTCAGGAGTCCTTTAGTCCTTGTCCTTTGTAATGACCTTTAAGTGCATAACTCTACTATAAGTTCACTATATGGATCACCTATATTTTTATACATGGTGATCATACCTCCCTTAATTGATTTTTTAAAAAAGCTCCTTTATGCCTCTTAATCACTTTGGTTGCCCTTTTCTGCACTTTCTTCACTTCTCCAATATCTTTTTTTGTGAACCTGTGCCCAAAACTGAAATATTTTACATAAGGTCCTAATGTTTCCCTACTCTAATTCAAAAATTATTTTTTAAAAGTATAAAGCACCCTTTTTTGGCAATAAAGATTATTGGAGCTGCTAAAATATACATTGCAGGTTTTAGGTATATTTGGCACATTTTATGCAAAAACATTTCAGTTTATACTTTTGGAATTCCTTGCTTGAATTTGATGCATTAGATCATGTCATAGAACTTCAGAAGCAATAAGAACAGGACTAGTTCAGGAATTCTAAAATTTTGAATATCTTCTGTATGAGTCAATCTGCTGTTGATTTATGTCTATGTTTTTAATCATTGTCATTTTGCATGAGCCAATTTATTTTCATTGTTAGATCACAAATACTCGGACATTCAGTTGTAGAATTTCCTGAAAGCTTATAAACTCATTTGACCCCCATGGGTCAGAAAAACAGTCCCATGAAATTATATTTTTTTTCCATTGCACTCACTTAGGATGATGTCTTGATTTATGCAGCGTTGTGCTATTTCCAAACGCGTACGTTTGGTTTATCTATGAGCAGAATATGGTTACACTTGTAGCGCGTAACATGCAGGAGAACTTTAGCAAGCCTGACTCAGGGAGGAATATATCTTTTTAAGAAAAAGCATTTACTCCAGTAACACCACTCCTTAAGTGTTTTTGTTACAGTAAACTTATTCACAAATGTTAAGTGCATGAGAATCCTACAGATCCTTTAAAAGGTATCTAAACCACAAAATGAACATATGATATTGCAGCTAGCCAGTCCTTTGATGCAGCATTAGTATTTTTTTCAAAAAAATTTGCAACAAATAGAGAGTTAAAAAGACAGCAAAGAGAATTTTATGTTGTTTGCAAAAGGTCTATGAGACAACCATCACTTCCTCATAGATAGAGTGGAGAAGTAAGTGTAGCCATGGAGGGACAGGAAGTGGGTTATTCATGGAATTACCTAGTGGAAAGAAGCCTGAAAAAAAATACATGATGTCAAGAAGTTGCTATATATCACAATTTTGTTCTTGGGTTTATATATACTTTTTTGTTCAACAAAGTACATCGTCTCTCATGTGTGAGGATTGTTTTTACGTTGACCTTGGTAGCGTGTCCACTCCTAAGGAGAGAAGCAACAGTGTCAATTTTCTACCAACCCTGTGCCTGATTGTGGCCTAATGGGCGTGAAATCGTAAAAAAAAATGTAACACATTCTGTCTTATGAATCTCTTTTCTGCTATGGTTCTCTGAAACCTCTTTTTTGGATCATAACGCACTTCAACATGATTGTATTGTGAAAAGAAGGTAGCCGGGGCAGCTCTAAGCCACATTAAAATCAATTGACTCTTAACTCTTGTTGAACTCTTTTCAGGATGCCATTCTAGGAGGAGATGCAAGTTTCCCCACTAGTTATGATTAGATGGATATAACATCATATTTTAGGAGTTCTTCATACAGCTACTCATGCAGAAATAACAATCAGAAATAAACTGTTTCCATCTAGCTGCAGTTAAAGGGCCCTAGAACTTTAAATCTCCCTCTATATCTGTGCAAGAGAAAAGTTTAAGAAGCTTGTTGGAAGGTAAACACATTTGGCAATACTGGGGAAGAAAGAGAGCAACTAAAGCTAAACAGCATGAGGCATGTGGGTGGTATAAGGAGGGAGCTCAAGCACAAAACACAAATTCAACAAAGTGACAGAAATGATCTAAAGAGGGCTAGATAGCAAGGCTGAAGCCAAGGCACACAAGAATGGAAGTCAGCCAGTAGACTAAATGAAGAGCAAGGCCTACCCAAACATATATATATATATATATATATATATATATATATATATATATATATATATATTAGTATAGTTACATTAGGAAAGGTGCGAGGTGATTGGTGGATGCCATGTGTCACCTTGCATGCATTCATATCTAGGAGACTATGGTGGAGTCCAGTCCGGGTTTTCCAGGCCACTTTGGCAGAGTTAGTACCAGACCGGATTTTGCGGTCCACTAATGACCACCAGCAGGTGGTATAAATAAAGCAGGACTGGAGCAAGAAGTTGCTCTTGGCCTGGGACTCCGGGAGCCATACCTGAGAGAGCTGTGGATGAAAGTTTGCTTTGTACAAGAAAGGAAAAGCTTTCCACACTGTTTTGTTCTGTTGGTGACAGGGAGAAGCCCTTCACCTGTGAGATAGGAAGCCCTTCTGTTTAGTTAGTGCCTGGATGGCAAGTATTTATTTTCTGTTCTGTTTATGATGTGTATATATATATATATATATATATAGGCTTTTTTTCTTTAGAGAATAGGTGCAGGAATCCACCCTCCCCAGTAAACCTACCCCCTCCAACCACGACTCCAAGTCCAAAATTCCTGCGGAAAGTGATGTAAAGTATTACCAAATAATGGATGTGGTTAAGGCTCACCTCCCCACCTTCTCTCCCCATACACAGCTCACCCTCTCTCACTCCAGTTCACCGTCCACAGTTCACCCCCCCATCCACAGCCCATGCCCTTCCCCTCTCTCTGTACACAGCTCTCCCTCTCCCCCCTTGTCCACAGCTCACCTACTCCCCATCCAAATCTCACCCTCTTCCCCTCTCCCCCCCCCCCCCAGCTCACCTTCTCCCTATCCATCTATAGCTCCCACCCATCTACAGCTAACCCTTCCTCCCCCCTTTCCCTCTGCAACTCTCACCTTCAATTGCTTTAGACCTCTAATTTAGAGCAGTGCAGCTGACTCCATTCTATTAGGCAGAGCGGGTTTTTTTTTCCACAGCTTACTGCTATCTCATCCATGTAGCTCTGCCTGTCAGGTCTGTGTAGCACAGAGCTGAGGAGAAGTTTCAGAGCACTTAACTCGGCTCTGTGCTACACAAATCTGACAGGTAGCCAGGGGAGAGAAGCTGCCTCTGGAATCTATTAAATGCCGATAGTTGCTGCATCTGGACCCAGTCCCGGGCACACTTCATGTTGGGCAGATTCCCTTTATGCTGGCTACAGCACACAGAAACTGGTGGAGGAAGTGAGTGGTATAGAAAACGTCCTCTAACAGATTCTGTGTTAGGTGACAGGCTGGAGAGGAGAGGGCTGTTGGAGGTGGAGGAATGGTGTTCCACCACCTTCCGGAAGAAAACCGTGTCTTGCAGAACAGTGACATTCACACTCTGTAAAGCAGCCCCATGGAACTTGGTTGCTGAACCACAAGACTTTACTAAGGAGCAGTGCAGTTAGGAACTACATTTCCAAGAGGAGCTGCCGTTTGGGTGGAGGCATATATATACGTACAAGCCCAGGAGACGAGATGGGAAGTGAGAGGGGAGAGATCTGGAGAGAGGAGTGCGCTGACTGCGGGAGGAACAGACCAGGCGGTGGAGAGAGGACCAAACCCTGCAGGCAGGAGCATAGCGTGTGTGGAGACCCTATCGAAGAGAGACAAAGACTCCCAGAATTCACCAGATGCCATCCCTTGGGTGAGAGAGTCCCAAGCATTACAAATGACAGGGAACACTAGCACCTGCTTCACCTTAGCTATGCTCCTGCACACAGTCACAGAAATTGTACATAGTTATTAGAAGTTGTGGCCTAGTTCTGCCACTATTGTTCAACCACACCCAGCACAGCCTTATCAGCAGGACAGTCAGTCCACAGCTGAACCACCACTGTGTCACAGTCATCATCAATTCACCCTACAAAGGAGGCCTTTTGCTATTGTGCCAATAGTCTTGCAGTCCAGAGATGAGTTACCCTGTGCCAACAATCACTTCTGCCAGCTTAACCACTTGTTGCTTTAGATTTACTAGAGACCAATGCTTTAAAGGGACATTACACAAGTCAATTGCTGCTTCCAGGGGGAGTGCTGTTCTTCCCTTTCTTTGTTGCATTGTTCCTCAGAGAACCATTATTCACACTTCCTCTCACTGTGCACCAACTGGACCCCTCCATGCTCCCAGAAGACTCTTCATTACCTTTAAAAGAACATTGGTTGTTTTGGAGAAAAGAGCTGTTTCCTTATTTCAGGCTACCTCCTTTCTATCAGGTCCTGAGGGCCCAGAGTGAGCTAGTCTACCTGTTTGATAGTTCTCGCTGCTCACTGGGCACTGTAAAGCCACCTCAGATTGAAGGTATTAGGTTAGTTTCTGAAAAGCAAGCCTGCTAACACTAACAAACACTGTGATAAGTGTTGTTTTCTTTTCTTGTTTAAAGCTGACATCGGTAGTAACTGACTCTGCACATGCCAATTCTGTTTATGTTGTGTAACCAAGCTACATCAACGTTTCTATAAACCTCTTACCAGGTTACTCCAAACAGTGTGTAAGTCTACTTTTGGGGGAGTGATTTATCTGGTTAAGAGTGTACCGTGGTGTCAGCAGGGTTCAGGCTTTTCTGACTGTTTTTCACTAGTTTTGCATTTGGCTCGGGTCAGTGTCACTACTGGTAGCATGAGGCGATACCTAGACTCTACAGAGGTTGCACAAGCTGTCCAACTCCTCCAGGAAGGCACATAAATACGTGCCATTGCCAGAAGGTTTGCTGTGTCTGCTAGCACAGTCTCAAGAGCATGGAGGAGATTCCAGGAGACAGGAAGTTACACGAGGGGAGCTGGATAGGGCCGTAGAAGGTCCTTAACCCATCAGCAGGACCAGTATCTGCTCCTTTGTGGAAGGAGGAACATACTGTATTCACAATATCATGTGAATAGGCTCTGTTTTGTCCAACACAAACATACTAGTGTATACATGCAGAGCACAGAGACAGGTAAAAGGACAGACTCAAAGACAGAAGTCAATCCAAGACATAATTTCACACAGAGTGACATGGTTAACATGCAATACAAGCTGACTGCAGAAAGGTAGTAAGAAAGACAAGAGGCTGATAAAATGGACAAGGGCACCAAGTGCCTGGTAATAACTACAGGACAATGAGTACAGGAACTATCTATAGGCATATAGCGTACACAGAGTACACAACAGAAAGTGCAAACAAGTGCAGAATTAAGCAACACATGATTCCAGTGTTTTCTAGTATAGAAAAGAGGAATAAATACTTAAGAGATTGTTAAATCTTATTCAGGCGAAGAGGGGTAGGACAAAAAGACAGGACAGAACAGAAAGACCATACATGGATCAAATACAATGGTCTAACACATCTGAGTGAGAAATTGACTGCATAGGGTTTCCCTGGTGGGTTAGGTTCATCTGAGCAACTGAAACACTTAATAAATTTAGTAAAGTGGCCTTGCTCCTCATCATAGGTGATCCATCTGCTCCTCATTGGCCAGCCTAAGCAGAAAGATAGTGAGGCTCTACCAATGTTCCTATGGTCTACTGTAGTGTTTTCCAATCTGCACTCAAGCCCTGCCAAGATATCTTAATTTGTGGATATTCAGACAGGTGGCCAAATCACATTGCTGAGACACCTATGCATATGTAAGGTTACCTGTAAAACATGGTGGATGTAAAGCACAAGTTTGCAAACACAGGTCAAATGAATATGTAAAAGATAACAGTATAAGCTTCAGATGAGACCATACATACAGTGTTTGTTTCTGAAAACGTACACATAGCTAGAGTTACAATTTAAAATGAGGCTGTCAAGGCGAGATTTACCCTCGGTTATCTACCCCACATTTCATGCTGCAGCTAAATAACTTATCCTGTTTATATAACTGCCATTGCAATCTGGTTGAGTCCTAACTGAAGCATTCCCTGCACATTTTTTTGTATTTCTGTTCTTGGAATAGTTTACTATTTCCTTGACGTTTACCTAATTTGACTGTACATTTAGCCAAGCCAACAGCAGACTAGATTGTGGTTGTTTGCACTTCCTCTTCTAGTTGGTGGTTCTAGATGTCATTTTAGCTTTTCTGACCCCAAACATAGGATGCTGTGTGTAGCTATGACTTGTATAGCTACAAGATCTGCATTTTGTCCCATTGTCAGTTGAAATACAGTCATCCTCTTTAAGCTTATATTGTATAATCATTGGCACAATAGTCAAAACTCGGCCTTTTGGCTAAGATCAAGTGTAGTATCTGTTCTTATCAGTGTCCAGTGGGGGTGCTCCCGACCATTCTAGCTTTGCGGGGATGGTTGTTGTATAGTACCCTCACTGGTATGATGGGGGTCCGGAAGGCTAGTACCGGAGGGAGAGAAACCGGGGAGCGCCACGAGTTAAGCTGGGGCCCCGGGAGTAATTCCTCTGAGAAGACTGGAAGGACCCAGTACCTCCTGATTTGGACGGATCTACCTTGGTCTGGCCTGGGGCTGGGGACGCAAAAAGTCTGCAAACTCAGTGCCCCCTGAGTAGTCGCCTCAGGGGTGTCACTAGTAACACTTGGGTGTGGGACCCCACGGTGTGAAGATGACACATGGTCACTGTTTTTCACCTCTTTTTGCACAGCGCCCTAAGGACCAGGTCTTTTGGCTAAGTCCAGGGCAATTTTTGCTACGGGCCTCAGGGCCTGGTCTGTGCACAATTCGGCACGGTACCACTTTTTTATTTTTTCTTTCTCTTATTTATTTATTTATTTATTATGCACTTACCCACGTTTGTCACTTTTTCTTTGCCTTATGTGTGTGTTTTTCACGGATGGAGGGTGTGGGTCCTCGGGCCCACCCTGAAGTCTAGGGGGAGGATGTGTGGCCATACGGTTCCTTCCTCCCCTGATCCCTAGAGGACTCTTCTTCGGGAGAGTCCCCTTGCCTAGTACTGAATGTCCGGCTTCGGCTGGGCATAGGGAACGGTGGTCCACCAGGCCTTTTGGCCAGGAGGACCAAGTGGGAACCTTGTCCCCGTCAGGAGCTTCGTGCCCCGGGGGATCAGGGTAAGCGGTCCAAGCCCCTTTAGGGGTAGGACACAGCACACCCCTAAGTGCACTTTTTGTGTGGTGTTTTTGCACTTGCACTTTTTTGTGAAACACTTATGGGTTTTTTCGTATAGTTGCACGTTTGCGGACTTAAAAAAAAAAAAAAAAAAAAATAGTCAAAACCAGAATATATATAACAGTGGTGACCCTTTCATAGGGTTTGTGCATTAGTCACCCCAGGCTGTGTGCTTACAGGTTCCAGTGATGGACGTATGACCCTGGCTATACTTGACTTGTTTCAGAAGATACCTGCTCCAGGGTTGTCATGATGCTCCATGCTACACTACATGGTAGTTCACTAAAGAGTGTGGATGTAAAGAAGACCTCTACTGGGATAAATACAGAAAGTGGCATTGCTAACCTCCCTTTAAGAATGGTGGTTGCCTGGCTGTCCTAGGTTTCAATACTTTCTAGTCAATAAATCAGAAAGCGCCACAGCCAGGCAATCAACATTTTGAGAAAAAGATCTGCAATGGCAACCTCTATTTTATATCACTATAGATTTCCTTTAAAACATTTCCCAACTTTGCCCCTACCTTACAAGCTTATGTAACCTACCCTCTCACTACTCAGCTGCATGCTTACCCAGTTCTCCAGTTCTTGCAGCTGAATCTGGACAGGTCCAGCCGCAATGTTTACAATTGTCTGACACAGAGCAGTCTCTTTCGCAGCATCTCACCTTGATTTGATGCATTGTTACAATGTTGCAGTCCGATCATGATGGAAGAGGAGACTGAAGAAATGCTTCCTTCTGCTTGCAGCAGACTGAATTCTCATTCCAAGCAAAGTCACTGTGCTGGAACTCAGGGATGGCTTGTTAATGACAAGCGATACAGCTTTTTTGATAAATGATACCGTGTCAATATATCTTGACATGTCAGGAATTTATTTAAGATCCTGAATGGTCCACTTAGAAAAGCTGTGGTTGCTGTAGGATGCCAGGATCTTTGTGTTTTTATATGGGGTCTAGACCTTTGTATCCTGCAGGATACAGATTTGCAAAATTAAATTATAAAAGTACCCAGCTGTAAGAGGATTGTAAACGAGGTGCTTATGTTACCTATAGAAAGAAGTATAGTCCATATCATCTCCAGCTTGTAAAAGAGGCCAGATGATTCTGTTTAAAATACTGCTGAGCTTCTTCACTATCTCCTAGCAAAATAAACACGACTTAAGGGTGTTTAAGCAGATTACATTCCAGTTCATGCTTGAGTGTAACTTAGATCCTAGTGACATAAAAGGTAATGTATGATGTTTGGACGAATCACTAAAACATACACATCACTTCGTCTAGTAGTGATGTATGACATTCTTAAATCCAACCTACCAGATATGGATAATAAAGGAACAGTTGTGGATGACATTTACATTGCATGTTATCTAAGACGCTGGTCTTGAAAAGAGGTGTTCATAGCAATGACACTTGTAATATCTCTTCCTAGCAACTGGTTGGATGTATGTAATTATTACAGGTTGTTTTTCTGTATTGACAGCAAATAATGTTAAAGGGCCATTCCATTCCTTGCTCAAGGAAGCCCTGGCAACCTATGGAGGAACCCCAGGGCTCCATGGAACTTTGGTTGAGAAAACCTGCTGTAATGTAACATCTGTCACCTTAAGAATGTAGTCTGCCGTAGCCTCAAAATATCAGTGTATCATAATTTGCTTTGTACACTTGAATATTATTACTGAAAAATGACCCGATTAAACCTTGAGTTTGGAAGGTTGAGTGCTGGCTTTTTCTTTCACTATAGAAACCTGATGGAGGCTCTAATGCTTTAATAAACAATCCAAACCTAAAGAATAGGTGGCCATATATGCCAAAAGATTTTCTAACTCTGTGTAACCCACTGTTGTAATCCAGATTCATTGGCTAGGTAAACTATAAATCTTGGAGGCACAGTCTCCTACTTTGCAGACTGGTCCATGAAGGAGAATCACCACAAATAAAAAGCATCATGCTGCTCATTCTGCACTTGTCAGGAAGTTCATAGTTTTAGAATGGGACCATGCAATGCACTAGAACAGTCATTCTCAGCCAGGGTACCATTCAACCATAGGGTTCCTCCATGGCTGTCCAATTGTTACTTGAGCTGTGGCTGATGGACTTCCCATTTGAGGGTGCCTCCATAGTTCTTAGGCCAATGCCACATGTTAGAGGCAGTGGCCTTTGACCAATGTGGCATTATGAGCAACATTGTAATGGTTGAATGTTTCCCACTAGCCATCAGCATAAGAAAAACATTCCCACTGACCTCCAATAAATTGGTACTAGTGGGATGATTTTAAGGGTTCCTTTGGGGTAAAAAGGTTGAGAAAGCTTGCACTAGAGCCTGACTGGACGTGAGTGCGGTGATCACCAATCTCATATTCCATTGAGAACTACAAGTCCAATTGCTGTGGTGGAAGATGGGAGTTGTAGTGTATTCATTCACAGATCTCTGCGAACAAATAAAGGGGCTGTCTGGGCGAAGCCGATTTGCATCATGTTACACCCTAAATATGGTTGTAACATGGTGCAAAAGATAGAGTTAGCCTGCAATGTCTGCCTGAAATTCAGCTTTAATGAGTTTCAGTGGGCAAGCAAATACTTATTGACTAGTCAAAAGGAAAATAATATGTCATAGATCAATTAAAATATTCTAGATTCATTATCTTGTGTTTTATGAAGGAATCACTATTTCAAGCACACTTGATGTTCCTTTCCACAGCACAGGAAGCTCAATTGTGAAGATCCTGAAGGACACAGTAGGAAGTCAATGCAGTGTGACAGATCTATTCAAGTTTCAGAGAAAAAGATCATCAATAAATTTAGCATCAAGTAACAATAATATGAATCGGTGGTGCCCTAGCACTATGCTAATTCTTTTGACATTCACAAGTTATTTAATGGGGAATTGTTTATACAGAATCATAAGCAAACCAGTTAATTGAGTTAAATCACAACCTTTGTGTGGTATTCATAACTATGGAAACATAACCGAGTAAGTTCCGCCTAAAAGTGATGGTGCATTATAAGACTAAATTATATTATGATTAATAGAGGTCATATTCCAGGAACACCCCACTGTTTTATTCTAATCCGGACAGTGTGATGAATGCCTATTTACATACAAAACACACACACACCTACCTTTCATAGGGTGATATCACATGGGCAATTTTGTAGCAGTGATCAAGAGTTGAGTTTGCCCTAATGCCAAAAAAATCCCTATCCCTTACAGCTGTGTCAGTACATAAGATGCAGCTCTTCATTTTATAAAAGAATGCTTACTTTTCTTTTCAAGCTGCATGTTTCATTGCTCTCCCCTCTCCATCATGCCGATGAGGGGACATATAAAGTTTAGGATGTGTGGGTTTGACTACAACTAAATGAGCACTCAGCTTTGTTATTTTCACACTCATGAGCAGTACGTTTTCTCTCACAATTCATTGAGAGTGAAAAAGAATGGACTGCACATGCATGGATAGGGAACAAAACCAAGTGTTTGTTTGAGAGTTGTCAGGGCCACGCATTCAATGCTCAGTTCATCCTGCCCTTTGCATGATGGAGAATAAATGCAATAGAAAAAGCACCTTGAATAGTAAGCATTATTTTACAAAGCACATATTAATGCACTGATTAACATGTAGTGCATAGGGATTTTTTGGGAAAGTGCCATTAAAAAGGTGCAATGTGTAATTAGCAAACTAGTGAAGATGGCCACACACTCCACTGGAAAAAAAAAATATCTTTATTAAAAACTCAAGTTAAAAGCATCACGGCACAAGATCACAGACAGGTAAGCAGCACTTCTGTGTGTGGAAAGCGTCAACCCTCCTAACGGTTTTTGCTCTTGTGTTGTGATGCTTTTAACTTTAATTCTCAATAAATAATTGACATTTCCAGTGGAGTGTGCGGCCATCTTATATATCTTGCATCTCAGAGGCGATCCTGATGGGCACCTCGATCTGTGAATGCATATGGAGCAAAGTGTACCATCCTGAAGCAGCGTTAGCCTGGCTGTGTGGACTAATGAACTTGTAGTTAGCTTCGTAATCGCTGTAGTCGAGAGCAATTTGTTTTTAAGAAGCATTTTGCTTCATTATTACAATAACATTCGCTGCTACAAATTGTTTTTATTCAGATAGTTATAGGTAAGCCATAGGGGTAAACAGAGAGGGATTGTCGCTGGTGAGCTTGACATGAACTGCTGCTAAAAACACATTCGCTGAGCGACTGAGCTACTAATCACTGTAAAATTAGCGTGTTAATAATTCAAGGAAAACTAAATACAAAAAAAAACAAATTTTGAATTGTTACAAAATCACCCATATGACATCATCCTAAGGCTACCCATACATTGTTAGCAGGGACCAGCTGAATTTTGATCAGTGTGTGCCCATCCCCACTCAAAAGAAGTTGACCGACTTCTGTCAAAAGGGACATTTTTGACACGTTTGACAACAGCTGCCACTGCTGATCAGTGCATTCTGACGGCTGTAGGTGCTACTGTCAAAATATAATGTCCCACTACGGGGTATTTCTCCATACAACTTGCTTGTGTTGATGGAGAAATCTGTATGGTTTACTGGTGCACAATTCAATGTTACAAATCAGCTAACCTCATAGCAAAACGTCATGTTCTTATGAACTTGTTTTAGATTTACAGTATATGTTGATATAGTCATCTTAACATATTGATGTTTTCAATGTGTGTTCTATATAACTGTTCTGTAAATCTGCACATTAGATTAAGTAATGTAAGTCAGTGCAGACTGATTATATCTATCTTATTGGAAGTCTACAACCAGTTCAAATGCAAAGTTTACACAGAAACCTATTGGGATATCAACAAAGCAAAACACTTTTCATTTCAGGAAGAATGGATCCAAATTGATAGTGGTCCCAACTTGAGATAACATACAATTTGTTCTATATTCGATCCTCTAACTGAGGCATAAGATCCAAAACCATGTCTGTAGTTCCTTGGATGAAAAGAGGCTGCAACTTATATTATCTCTCATGTGACCGGAATGCCACACCGTACTTCACTGGAAAATAGATGTCCACACATACATGTCTGAACTCTACTACAAACCAGACAGGAGTCAGTTGTTGGGAAACACTCAAACTATTAAAAGGAGTCCTTGCAGCTAATGTCCACCATATGTTGCATGCCAAGTACAAACCTGCAATGAAATACTGTGAAAGCTTACATGTATACTGAGACTAATTTCTATATAAAGAAGAAATATTCAACAAAGTATATCAATAATTGCTCCAATGATGATGTCCTAAGGTAAGTGAGCTATTGAGATTTTGATTGCTCTTGTTGACTTGATTATTAAAAAAATGGATATTTGCAGGCTTTTACTTATAAAGTATAAGTCTGTCTTCTGGATTGAAAAACTTACCATGAGAACAATGCCATAGACTTGCTAAAACAAAACTTTTTCTTGTTCCAACCTACCAATTTAGAGGAACATATAAAAGAAATCAAAATGCCAAGAATGTAGTATATGATCATTTTTTTCACATTCAAAATGCCATAAACACTAGAACACTGTCAATGGAACACATACATCTACAATACGTTCTGTTGAATATTTACACAAAAAAACATTAAAACATCTTTTTGTGACCAAACCACGCTTGTAGCTTTTTACAGTATACCATTTTTTTTCCTAATTAAATTAAAACTCTATGTTTATACACATTTATACCATCTATAATACTGACCAAGGAGCTCAAAGCCTTCATTATAAATTATAGTTCCAGTCACTAGAAACTTTTGTTGTATTTTATACTACAGCACATAATTCTAGTCCTTAAAATTAGATTCTGGAATGAGCTCTCCTCCATTGTTAATGTTTATCTGTTCAGTTAGGTCCTCCTGCATTGCTGGAAAAGCGATCTTTGCCGAAGAATCGATCTTGAACAAGGTATCCATTTTTATGAGGGGGTTGATGTTAAATGATTTTTGAAAGGATTTGGAAGTGAAGTAGTAGACAAAGGGGTCAAAACAACAGTTTGTGGCTGCGATGCAAAGAGTTATGGGGTACATTGTTCTTGCAAATCTCTCAACTGAACAGTTTTCTATTGCCTGTGATCGAACCAAAGCATAAAGAAAAAGGATGGAATTGTATGGGACAAAACACACAACAAAAATGGCAATATGGACAACAATCATCTTCAGAACTTTTTCTTTGTTGGTTCCAATCTGGCACAAGGTCGCAGGCTTTCTTAACGTCCTCAGAACCAATGAAGAGCAAGTCAGGTTCAGCAGTAAGGGAATAAGAAACCCAACAACTTCTATAAAAATGGTAATCTTTGACAAATAGGTTTTCCATATGTTTTTGGAGAAGCCTTCAAAACAAGTGGTGCTTGTTGTGGACTTATTGGTGGTGGAGAAAAGGGAAGCAGAGATGCCTCCACTGAGGACTAGGATCCAAACTCCGGCACATACTATTGCAGAATTCCTTCGTGTTCTAATGGTTCGAGACCGAAATGGGTAGACAATGGCCAAAAATCGATCCACACTGATAAAGGTCAGGAAAAGCATGCTTCCATAAATGTTAGTCAAAAATGCTGTGCCTGATATCTTACATAAAGTGTCCCCAAAGGGCCAGTGGCGGTTAAAGTTATAAAATATTTTAAAAGGGAGGGTGAATACGAACAGTAGGTCAGACACAGCAAGATTGGTCATATAAATGGCAGTTTCATTGTGCATCTTCATTCTGAAGCAGAAGACGCAAAGGGAAGCGCAGTTTGTGATTAACCCCAAGATAAATACCACACTATAAACTGCTCCATAGAGGTTATATTTAAAGGAGTCATCAATGGAACAGTTAATATTGTAATTGCTGTAATTTTCCATCCCAGGTCTGGAAGGTTCTATCGAATCCTGTATGGGCTTTAACAGCATCCATAGAAAACTCTAGAAGCAATAATGCCATTTCATATTTTTGTGGCAAAGCCTGAAGTCACTTGTAAGTATCTTCATTCCCATTGTGCATTTCATTATCCTAAACAGAAACAGACAAAAACGGACAATTAGATATTTTGTGACAGTCTAAAATTCAATACTAATGAGCACACATTGTTATCAAACTAAAAGTATTAAAGTGTTACCAAACCCATGACCCTGCATTCACTATATCTGGTGTCCCACTGTACACAGAACATGGAAGTTCAATTATTTTAGTAAATATAAACTGCTAAATACCTTTTCTCATCAGCAGTTAGAGCAGTCTTGTAACGTCTATCAGTGTTCAGCAGAGCACTGGTTAAAGCTTGTAGGAAGAGTTTTCTTTCTGCTCTAGCAGGATGCAGAACCCCTGACCTCTGTCTGGACAGTGCTGATTGGCCCTGTGCTGATCACATGCACTCTAAGAAAAAAAAAAATCTCTCTAGCAATACACACAAACTGAGCATGTGTGCATGGCTATGGTTCAGTCTGTCTTATCAGGAGATAAGACATGAACATTTGAGCAAGAGGAGTGGCAGACAAGTCAGGATCAAACAGCCTTTTTACACAATGCAGAGCATTAACCCCTTAGGTTTCACAGTGAGTATAACAAGCATGTTTTACTGCATATACAGACTGATTTTACTGTTGTGGGTTTAGTAACACTTCAAGCATGGAAATGGCTTAACCTTAATTGTGAAAAATATAGTTTTGGAAAGCAGGATGCTAAATGCAATGGGTAATTAAAGACACACAGACAGAAATTTCAAATACATAAAAACAACTAGTGCACTACTAAACCATCAAATGCCATAAGATTTCCCAAAAGCCTAATAAAGTTTTTCACTGTCAGACAGAAAAAAAACATTTATTTTTGCAGGCTGTCCTAAAATCTGGCTTTTTTGAAAAGTAATGCATTTATAACAACTGCAGACAAAAAAAACCCCCACAGCAGCATTAGCCTCATATCTGCTAATGGTTTTGGTAAAATAGATGATCCTTGGGGATTGGGAAATTAGCTAAATATGAAACTGTTCTCTTTTCTTAATAAACGAGGTGACACAAAGTGAAAATTCACTCTGCACAGTTTTCCTTTTAAAAAGAGACATTGTGAAAGTGTACTAAGCCACAGGAGGCTACCTTTAATCTACAAATCTCTATAGTTAAGGCCTGTTCATACTATTGAGTTGCATTACTGCACGTGTCAACACACGTCATGCTGCGTATTAATGTATGTTGAATTAAGGCAGCCATTACATTTGAATATGCAACCTAACCCACCAGAGCCCTTCAACAAAAGGTGCATGTAGTATTTCTGACAGCACAATACACATTAGTGTGTTAAGACTCATTGTGCAGTGCTGTTACTCACAAGCACAGGTTACATGCATTGTAGCACATTGTATGCATTACAGCAATGCAATAGTGTGAGTAGGTTTCTAAAGTGGTTGTAAAGCCTGAAGATATTTTACCTTCATGCATTCTATGCAAGAAAGTAAAAAACATTCCATATGCAGCTTCGCCCACAGTCCCCCCTAATACTTATCTGAGCCCAATCCTGATCCAGTGATGTGCATAAGAGCAGCTACTGCCCCGGCTCTCTGCCTCCTCATTGGCTCATAAACAGCAGTGGGAGTCAATCACAGCCAGTGAGGAGGGAGCAGAGGTGGGGCCCAACCCTGTTTTGTGTGTCTTATGGACATACAAGACCAGGGCTTGGGAGCGAGCATGCATACGAGGCCCCATAGCAAGCGGCTTGGTGGGGGGGATCCCACAACGCCAGGAAGGGGGGGTTCTTAAGAAGAGGAGAATTGGGGCTGCTATGTGCAAAAACCTTGCTCAGAGCAAGTAAGTACATGTCTGTTATCTAGAAACAAAAATTATGGTAAGCCTTTGGCATCTCTTTAATGCACTAAAAAATATTGGAAGTGCAAGCTGGTAGAATTTGAAAATTCAATAGTTCTATAAAAAGGTAAGCATTGTAATAATGACTAAAAATATGCACTCAAAAATACAATATACGTTTGCTTTACATTTTCACTAATCAGCACAATTGCCAACATCTAGGTATACACGTGTACGTCTATAACTCAATATGACCAGATGGGTGATATAAATAAAATTACAGAAAACCACAGCAAAATATAATAACAGGGGAACTGAGTTTTTGTGGTAGTATGTGGTATAAGTAGAGTGTTTAACACGAAAACCTGAAGGCATTTCAGGATAAAAGAACATGAGTTTTGGCACAGCTTTAAAACTTCTTAGCAATTAAAAGATGTAAGAGCTCTATTCACTGGCATTACCATATGGGCTGGCTCAGTGTCCTTATATAATTGAAAGTTGTCTGTCAACATACAAGGAAACAATATAATTTATGGCCAGAAGGATTCATTTCCCAGACATGCACTTAAGTTTAAGTTTTGTGCTAAGTATAGTAAGTCAACATTAACTTTTGTCTAGGGCTACTTAAATTGAACTGGTGGACTCGTATGGTGATGAGCATGTCCAACTACGCCATCTCGTGGACGGGGCCTATGCACTCCTGCACTAGGGGTACCTTGCCCGAAGGCGCACTCATCAGTGCCCAGGACTAGGTGGAAATTGCAGTCATATGTACAGTCTAACATTAAGGCAGTTTCCCGACTCAGAGATGAGCCCCCACTGCATGTGGTAATGAAGCCGGGCTTCTTTATTAAGTGTTGCCCCATAGCTCTACTCCAAGTGACTTGTATGTGTTGTATTCAGATTGGTGGTCAGAGCCGGCCACCTTCACGAGCCAGCATACCTCTCTAACCTCACTCCCAGCAACAGAATGAAATCCCGCTGGACATATAGTGAGAATCTTATGCATAGCCTTTGTTAACATTTCCTCTTCTGTACCATACAGCTAGGGTGAGGGCCTCCATAACACTGGTCTGTTCCCAGTTGCTATGGGAGATGGACTGCTAGTGAGGGATCCCAAATAGCAGCTCCCTCGCTACTAAAGGATATATCAGCTTACCCAGGTACCACACCTCGACTGGTTGCTTTGTGTCTTGAATGTGTACTTAGTTATCCTTAGCAATGACCTTGCTCATTTTTAGCATACTGCATTAACACTGTAGTGTGGTGTTCTTCATAACCTTCTAGTACTTTACAGACCTAGGTTCTTTTAATACACCAGCCCCAATATACACCCCCTTAAATTACAAAGTTGAACAGTCTTTACTGATCAGATTCAGTGAAAACATGATGAAAGTGCAACAATTCATTCCCTAAGCCTGACTAACTGATATATGGCCCAGGCATACCTTGAAAGTTGTTCCATGGTGGCAAAGTCCATACTTTGTGGTACCCAGATACCCTGTATGGTATGATGACACACAGGGCTCCTCCTTGCCTTTCTTGAGATGTTTTTGGTACAACATCTGGTACAACATAGCGGCATTTGGGCCTCAGCCTTCCCTCAATTTATATCAAAGATGGGCCGACTGAAACCCAAAAATTCCACACACCAGCAGCAGAGAACTTAACCTCTTCTCAAACCAGCCTGGGCCAAAACTTAACTTTTTCAAGCAGTTTCCAACCTGCCTAAGGCTCATCACACCTTCTAAAGTGTTCCCAAGGTTCACAGATTAGGTAGCTCCTCAAGGTTCCTGTACACATTGTTAGAGGATATTGAGAGCATCTCAGAAGATTTAAATTCTCAGCACCCTAATATACAAATATAGACAACAGCTTCCATGGTTTACTTCTAGCCCACCACCTCCCACTCCCAGCACCTTTCTAGTTGCCACCAAATGATTGGCAGCCTTAAGCCGGCCATAGATGGATCAAATATCAGCCATTCTAGCTGAACCAGCCAAGATTTGATCTATCTATGGGTGGGCTGGTGGTACAGAAGTTGATCCATTGATCGACTTCAGTACAACCAGCCTGCTGGAATTTTCAGATGCAATTGCTGCCAATGGCTATAGCTGATAGCAGTAATTGTGTTTATCTGCCTGAGAAGGTTGCTTGGCATAACACAATAGCTCCATAGGAGGGATTTTCCTTCAGGCATCTTGCATCATCTATGGCTTGCCTAAGGGATCAATAGAAAGGAGTGGCGGGTAGGAGAAAGCTGCAGCACACTTATGAGACATTGGACCAATATTTGCATATTAGGGCACTCAAGGTGGTCTGAAGATAATCCAATTATGTCAATTGTTACCTAGATAACAGCTCTATAAACCTGAAGACAAAAAGGTGAGTCAGGTTTACTTTAAATAGTTCAACCTTTTACTATATTGTGCAATAGCGGACCATAAAAATAAAGGATTGGTTACCCATCAGCAAACACAGCTACAGTCTGATAAACAATAATTCTATGTTACAACCCGATATATTTTCATATGTAGGGCATTGTGTTAGTACATATAAGCTTAACACAGGATTTCCATAATTTTTACTGGATAAAGCATGCTGGCCAAACCCTTCATTACATTTGCCACTTCAGTATCTCTATCTTTTCAGCAGGAATAAATCTGAAATCTTCCATCCTGATCCATCAAACTCCCACCGAATCTAATGCAATCATTTTATCCATAAAAATTGTTGCGATTATACAGTTATTTCATGCTATTTTTTACAAGAGTTTTTTACAACCAGGTTTATGAGGGATATGTCAAGGAGTGAGGTCAAAGTGAAGTTCCACCATAAATTGGGTCTCTCTCTTTAATCTACATTAGGGTCAGGTAATGTGATCAACTGACCCTAGCAGGGTGTTTCTTTATGCTGCAAAGGAGATAGATTGAAGACTAGGCTGGATGACATGCACGTAGTACACAAACATGAATGCTCATACTGTGCTTGTACTCAAATATTTTTTTTATCATGTTTTATCCATGTCAAGCAACAGAAATGGACAGGGGAAAAAACAAGCCACCCAACAGTGTAATTAGAATAAGATCTAATATTCCTTTTTCTGACATACAATGGAGCTCTATTCTGCCCACTAAATCCATTGATGGGGTTCCTCTCACTGAAACCAATAATTGGGAATTAGTTCTCCCACTGAGATTAATGGTGAGACATTATTCCACCCACTGAAGAAAACCAGCGGGAACTATTCCTCCAACTGATACCAACGATGGGGCAGTATTCTACCTACCACTGATCACAAGCGGTAGGTCATTTTTCACTCCCACTGATCACCAACCCTAGGGCATTTTTTTTTTTTTTTAGTCCAATAGACCACTGAGCCTGGGGCATAATAAACTTACAGTGACCACCGATGTCAAGGCATTTTCTACTCCCACTGGCCATAGCCAGGGCTCTTGTAAAATCTTAAAGACCATACACTAATTCTTTGTTTGAACCTGCGTTAAACGTTAGATCATTTTGACCGTACCAGAGAACTATTATCACACTAAATCACATCTTAAAAAAAGTATTGTATATAGGAGAAGGAGGATATCTGAATTTTTTTTTTAAAAAACAACCAATAAAATGAGGTCCTTCAGCTTTGTGCAGAAAAAAGATAAAGTTAGCATGACTGGGTTAAAATTATCTCATGCCAGGAATACTGATTTCGATGGGAGCAGAAAAAAAGAAAGAGGGAAAAAAAAAAGAAAGATGGCGACAGATGAGCTCCATAAGTTAGAACAGTCAAATAAAAAGAAAACAGGTACAGATGTGTATTAGAAGATAATCATTAAAAGAAGAATTAAAAGATCTTATGGAACAGGAGACGAGAAGGATATTTAACAGGGTCTCAAGAGAAAGATATCAGTGGAGGAATAGACATGGAACATACTTGATGAGGAAGTTAAAGGAAAAGAAATCCAAAAACTTTATAGAAAAAATTAATGATGACAAAGAAGAAATGGTGTACGCCATCACTGATATCGCAAATAGGTTCCAAAAATATTATAGCCGGCTGTATGATGTGAGCCCTAGAGACCAAAAGGAAATGGAGGAAAAGAAGAAAAATAGACAACATTTTTAAATTAAGTGGAGTTGCCAAGACTAGCAGAAGAAAAATGAGAGGCCCAAGAAAGACCTATTACCCCAGGGGAACTTACTTTGGCCTTAAAAAAATATAGCTGTAGAAAAGAGCCCTGGTCCGGATGGATACACGGTGGGCTATTATAAAAACTTTAGAGATCTTCTAGTCCCTAAAATATGTGGTTATATGAATGCAATAAGGGAGGAGCTGGAAGTCAGGGAGGAGTCATTGCAAGCACATATAACAATTATACTTAAAGGGAAAGATAGCACCAGTGTTCCAGTTACAAGCCTATATCTTTACTAAACACAGACACCAATGTATGCTAAGGTATTGGCAACCAGATTGAAGAAGTTGATGCCGGAGTGAATACACCTGGATCAGGTAGGATTCATTCCTGGAAGAGAAGGTAGGGACAATGGCCTGAGGTCATTGCTCCTTCTACAAAGGGTAAAAAGAGAAACTGTCAATTGAAGCCAAAAAGGCTTTTAACAGAGTTAACTGGGGCTTCATGATTGATACATTAGAGGTCATAGGAATAAGGCCTCAAATGTAAAGTTGGATAAAAGGGCTTTCTAGTACTCCGTCAATGGTGGTTAAGGTCAACGGATCCCTCTTTCAGTTTTTTAAACTGTTTAACGGAACCAGACAAGGATGTCCACTCTCTCCTCTATTGTTTGTTTTATCCCTGGAACCTGTCCTGGTGAGGGTAAGAAAGTGTGTAGACATATTAGGAATAAAGATAGGGGAAGTGGCAGCATATGCAGACAATATGTTGTTCTTTATTGTAAATCCTAGAATAACGTTGCCTAATTTAATGAGACTATTAAAACAGTACAGTGAGCTATCAAATCTGAAAATAAACCCCGCAAAGTCAGAGATCTTAAACATCAATATATCAAAGATCGAGAAGCTGAGTCCACAAAAAAAGACTTTCCCTTTACTTGGAGGGAAAATTAAATAAACTACTTGTGGATAAAACTAACTCCTTCAATAAAAACTCTGTACCAGGCAAATTACATTATTAAATTAAAGAGGAGCTGGGGAGATAGTCAAAAGATGAAGCTTCTTGGGTAGGCCGTATAAATCTGGTAAAGTTGGTGATAGTACCAAAGGTCCTGTATAAGTTTCACATGCTTCCAGTACACCTTCCAGGATCTTTCTTCAGGATAACAAAGAAAATGATACTCAAGTTCATCTGGGCAAACAAGAAACCGATAATTAAGTATGAGGTATTGTGTAGGTCAAAGGGAAATGGGGGTTTGGGTGTGCCTAATGTTAAGAAATATTATCAAGCTGTGATATTATCACGAATAATAGATTGGATATTTAATTCACAAGAGAAAGGTTGGGTAAATATGGAAGGGACTTTGAGCAAGACACAGTTAGGGAAGATGGTTTGGGTACCACATACATTTTGTACATTAGATGTGAATATTAGTCAACGGACAAAGAAAGTTAAGTGTTTGGGATAGAATGTATAAACAAAAGGGATGGGAATATAATTCAGTTATGATTCTCTTGGCATGGACAGAGTATTTCCCCCCCTAAATAAGGGGAAATTGCACACTTTTTTAGAATTAAAAAGGGAAAAAAATAGTTTTATACATTAAATGAATGGCGGTACGGTCAATTAGGTAATTTTGTCTCAATGCTCCCACAACCATTGAGGACATCGGAGGATCTGTATCCATTTAAAAAATTGTTGAATGTAACTTTGGTTCCTAAAAAGGGTACCTATAAGATCTATAAGATTCTCATGGATATGGAAAGTACCGATCCGCCTCAGTTCTTGGAAAAATGGGAACAGGAGCTTAGAACAAAACTGAATGATCAGCAAAAGAATAAAATATTCAAATTAACACATGAGGTGACAAATATGAGCACAGTTGAAATTAATTATAAATGTTTGGCTAAATGGTATATCACACCGAGTAATGCACATAAACAAGTAGATGTTCCTCCTTTATGTTGGAGAGGATGTGGGGAAAAGGGCTTGATTCTCAAATGTTGGCTAACCCCAGATCCACCAAGAATAAAATGATTGGGTAAAGAGTGTGGAAAATATTTACAGGATGGAGGAGTTGTGTCATATTGAAGAGGATAGAATAGAAACATTTAGGAAAACGTGGAGTAGCTGGTTAATTTACAAAACATCTAAAAGATGTATGGAACTGGTTGGAATATAAGGGGAAGAGTACAAGAAGGAGCTCTAATGGAGTACCCGATAGAAAGAAGGAGATGGGATGGAATGGATACACAGATATAGATAATCACGAGAAAAGATAGATGTTAGGAACTCTAATATGGATTGGGGTAAAGGGAGAGGGGGAGGGAAGGAGGATGCGCGGGGAGAGGGAAAAGAGGATTCAAATGAAATGTATGTATTGGTGAAGTTTCTTTTTCATATTCTTGTGTGATTTAGATGCTCTTTTTGTACTGGAAAAAAAATAACTAAAAGATATAATAAAATAAAATCTCATGTTTGTTAATACCTTGAGAGACCATTATCAATAACCTGTCCATATCTGGACTATGCTAATTTTCCCCACAAATGGACAGTCAGCACAAAAATAGTTTGCACCACACCCAGTCTTCTGTATGGGTAACGTAGGAGCAGCACCACTCTACAAATAGGTTAATTGGATCCTGTCTAAATTGGCCCTTGCATGTGTATGTATGAATATAAAAAAAAGTTAGGGACCTTAGATTATACGCCCCTTGAGGGTTAGTTAGGAAATGCTGTAAATGTCAAATATATATGTAAAGCGCTGCGTAACTTCACAGCACTATATAAGTACCTGAAATAATACTGTAAATCCCTCCCCTAAGCAATGATGTAGAGCCTAATGGTTCACAATAATGCACCTACCTCCCCCAATTTGACTCCTACTGGGCAGTGGACTACAGAAAAGCTATTAGAAACATTGATTTGCATCCTTACATTATCAATATATAAAAATTAAACATAAGGTTTTTAATAGGAATGACTATCTGGATTAAATAGTGGTTTGTACATTTGCCCGAGGTTCAGTGGTAAATGTGTGTTCAATATGAAGCCATTTTGTGTCTAAAAAGTAAATGAGTGATGACACTGGATAGTGTTTAATTTGATTCTTGGACGCTTTATCTTAAAAAAAACCACATGCACAATGGTCATTAACAACTTGGACTATGACTCTTCGTAACCTAAACCTTGATTTCAAAAGCATTCTCAAACTTATGCTTTACTTTGTCAACCTACAATTCAACATAAAGGACATGTTACATAAGCAGTGACTATAGGGTTATGCATTTACAGGAGAACATTGCTTATAAGCCTGATTTAAACTGAACTACCAACATTTCTGATACTTTATCTATAAGATGGCCTTTGGACTATTTTTTAGCTGCTTACATTAGAGTCCTTGGATCATTATGTAGCTGGACATTTGCTACACTAGCAACAAATGCTAAATATAAGTAGACATAGGCTCTATCCATAAAAATCGCATCTATCTATATGATGGATTATAGGAAGCCAGCTGTTTATGGGTATCAATTTTACATTTAAATCAGAAGTTCAAACATGAAGGTTGAATAAAAATCCCAAGAGACAAGATATTTCACTTAACATTCCAATAGGATTAAAATGTCACAGAGATGCCTATAGCTTTTACTGGATTACACCCCTACTAAAAATCAGATTGGTCAACAAGGCAGGGCAAAAGGACAAAGTTAAACAGAAAATAGTATTGAGCTCCATTATCTGTTGCTTGCTTATAAGTGCTGTGGAATCATGAAAACATGCAACGCCATCAAACACAGATTTTTGCATGACAATTGGACCTTGTTTTTTTTCTGCTGAATTACATTTATCTTGGGCTAAATTATCCATTTTTAGAGAATTCACTAGAGGGAAGGGGACACAGACAGGTCACATAAACAAAAACACAAAAAAAGATGTGCTGTTTATGTATGTTCATGCTGTTCATGTAGGTCAGCTGGAAATACTGGCTTTAGTTTGATCCACCATATTGGTTGGCGGTCTTTCCAATGAAAAAAGGATTTAGCTTCATCCTATGCAGGTACACCTGGACCAAGATAAAAGAAAGTGAATATATTGATGCAGATTTTGTTAAAGTGCATGCTATTAATAGTTTTTTATAATCAGTATTTTGGCAGTTTGTATTAAAGTGGTTGTAAACCTCAGATGTGAAATTTGAACAAAACATATCTTCTAAAGTGTGTGTCTCAGTTAAATGCAATAAGTGTCATTTCGGTCTACTAGTTCCTCTGTTATCAGCATCACTTCTGACAAGTGTTCCAGACACCAAGAGAAAAATTGGGACAGGGAGGGACCTCCAGCAGATTGATAGCCTCAGCTCTGTTCCTGTGAGCAGTGTGGAGAGGGTGTGTCTCTTCCCTCCAATCAGCTCTCAGAGCTCTCCTTGCTGTGCTCTACAGATTTTATTGTGAGCTCTCCGCCACCTGTTTTCTGAACTATCAGACAAGCTTTAAAAATTTTGGACTTTGAATGGATGTAGAGAAGAGTAGAAGAGAAGACTGTAGATAGACAGGTACAACTTATGTAGGAGGATTTGTTTCATCTCTGTATATCACCTGAGGCCAGTCATTTCACTGGGTAATGTAGGCATTTACAACGACTTTAAATGGTTTGCTTTAGATCATACATACATCCTAGCAATGAACTAGTCTTATCTGATTCTGGTCCCTTATACATATTTGAAATTGTTCCATAAGTGAAAAATACCTAGTAATCCTGCTGGAAATCTAATGAGCTGATGACTTCCTGTGGTGATGGCTATCAGTTAGTAATGTTCCTAGTTCTCTTTTGGACTATAGAATACCACCCTCCTATGTTATGAAAAAGATGAGTGGATGTTCTGAAATCTTAAAGCTGAACTCCAGGGTAAGGAAACCGCTTCCCTTGCAGTGGGGCTGCCCCTGCATTGCAAGAGTTAAATGCCTTTTATGTCTAGGGGGCCACAAAAATCAGTTTTACTTACCCCATCCCTTTGACCTAAAACATTTAACCCTCGCAGTGTATGGGAGAGCCCCACTGCAAGGGATATTTTTCCTTTCCCTGGAGATAGGCTTTAACCACCTCCCGCCCGCCATATAGTAATATGACGGGCGCAAGGTGGTTCTCTCGTTCTGGGAGGACGTCATTCTCATTCTCACTGCGCATGCGCAGCTCAGGGAACGCGCAGCGTGGCGATCGGCGGTGTGCTGTGTCCCTCGGACACAGCGGATCACTGATCACAGAAAGAGCCGAAGATGTCGGCTCGGTCATGTGATCAGCTGTGTCCAATCACAGCTGATCACATGTAAACTGGGAAATGCCGGTTATTGGCATTTCTCTCCTCTCAAGCAGTCACGCTGACAGCTCGAGAGGAGAGGAGAGCCGGTAATTGGAGGGGACATGTACACTGATCATCAAAGCACTGATGATCAGTGTGCCCTGATGATCAGTGTAGCCCCAGCAGTGCCTCGTGCCAGTGCTCATCAGTGCCTCGTGCCAGTGCTCATCAGTGCCACATCAATGCCACATATCAGTGCCTACCAGTGCACAACAATGCCACATGTCAGTGCCCATCTGAGCTGCCTTTCAGTGTCACCCATCAGTGCCAGTCAGTGCCGCCTAACAGTGCCAGTCAGTGCCGCCTAACAGTGCCAGCCAGTGCCGCCTAACAGTGCCAGCCAGTGCCGCCTAACAGTGCCAGCCAGTGCCGCCTAACAGTGCCAGCCAGTGCCGCCTAACAGTGCCATATATCAGTGATGCCTGTCAATGCCCATCAGTGCCACCTACCAGTGCCTCCTCATCAGTGCCCATCAGTGCCACCTATCAGTGTCCATCAGTGCAGCTTATCAGTGCCAATCAGTGCAGCCTCATTAGCGCACATCAGTGAAGGAGAAAAATCTTATTTACAAAATTCTATAACAAAAACTAAGAAAAAACATTTTTTTTTTCACAATTTTCAGTGGTTTTTGATTCAAGAAAAAATAAAAAACCCAGAGGTGATTAAATACCACCAAAATAAAGCTCTATTTGTCACAAAAAATGATAAAAATTTAATATGGGTACAGTGTTGTTTGACCGTGCAGTTGTCATTCAAAGTGCGACAGCGCTGAAAGCTGGAAACTGGCATGGGCAGGAAGGGGGTATAAGTGCCCTGTAGGCTAGTGGTTAAACACTTCCTGACAATTCTTCTTCTACAAAGACACATACAGTGACTGTTGTCACCTTAGAACAGGAAGTATGCTACTGGCAGGATCACCAGATGAAAATAAATGAATAAACTTGTAAAAGAAGAACACTAATGCAGTCAGTACATCTAAGGATTGGTAAACTACAATAACTTACATCTTTGTTCTTAGATTTAGAAAAAAGCTTTGACTTGTCCATTCTTTACCCGATTCCACAGTGGATTTTGAAATAGCCCTTTGGTACCATTACAGTACTATATTATGATTGATAAAACTTTTGGCAGTGTAATAAGTGTTTGTAATAACAATTAATATTGATAAGTATGTGTATGTTTTTGTCATGTAACTTTTTTTTTTTTTGCTTCCCTCTTTTTTTTTTTTAATTTAACAAGGAAAAAAATTAGTTTTCTATACCTTTTGTCAACAGACTCTTTGACAAAAAAATGCTGTACATTTTTAGATTTCCCTGCTTGGAGCATAACTTCTAGAAATTTTTTATGTTAGCTCTTAACATCCTCCCTTCCCCCATCCATTCGTTTACTCCCTACAGTGATGCTGGGTTGACACTAGAAAGGCATGTGATACTATGCGTTGTGCTGTCTTAAGGATTCCATTCCAGTGGCTTCAGGAGCTAAAAGGAATGAAATCATTAAAGAAAACAAGCTAAAAATTGTATAAATGCAAGATGTTTTCACTATGCACAGAAAAATGATGTATTGGTGTGAACATTTCTATAAAAAACAAAACAATGTATTTTCTTTAGACCATGTACTTAGCTGTATTTGATAATGTAGTTGCATGTATGGCAACTTATCCAATGTGAAGAAACCCTAAATGCAAGAAGAGTTCCAGGGAGTGTGAAACTTTTTATTGCAAATTACTGCAATGCGGTAATGTGAATGGGCCCTTACTACCAATAAACTACAGTAGCTGAGCACTGACAGCACAATGAAAGATTAAAAGATGAAAAAAATAGTACAAAGAATGTTTCGGCCATAGACATTAAAGTGGTTGTAAAGGCTCAAGCTACAAGACCTTCTGTGCCCAGCAGCGCCCCAGCCCCTCCTAAAACTTAACTGAGCCCCATCTCAATTCAGCAATGTGCACAAGAGCCTCTGCCTCCTCAATGGCAGAGACAGCAGTAGTAGCCATTGGCTCCCGCTGTCAATCACAGCCAGTGAGCAAATGAGAGCAGCGGATTGGGAGCAAGCCTGCTAAGGTGCCCCATAGCAAGCTGCTTTATATGGGGGCACTAGGCAGGAAGGAGAAGCCTGGAGTGGACTCAAAGAGGAGGATCGGAGCTGCTTTGTGCAAAACCACTGAACAGTGCAGGTAAATATAACTTTTTTTTTTTAAATAACTACCTTTAATATCACTTTAACATATCAATTTGGCCGGCTAAAGTATTGTTAAAAGAAATTGAGAAGGACAAGAATAGCAGTTAAACCAGTCATTGATGGTTTGAATCTCAGTCAGTTCAGAAGGGACCGGCCAAGATTTGATTCATCTATGTCCAGGCTGATTGTACCTAAATTGATACATTGACTTGGGTACAACCAGCATGTCAGATTTCTAGCATGCGATTATTGCCAGTGGCAATAGAAGCTAGCAATAATCACTGTTTTTCCAGCAGGGACAGCTTCCCTATGCAAGAACCTTTATTAGACCCCTTCATTTCAACAGGGAAAACAGAAAAAAGGTACCATGACAAATGTCTTCCAATCCTTACCTGGCTGAAAAGTGTCTACACGATAACAAGTGGAGGTCCCAGCACCCTCCCAACCCACATCTAATGTAAATTGGCCCATTATATTTCCCCATTGTAAATTTTGTGCAAATGGAGGACCTATCTCTGCAAGCTTGTGCTCACACACGGTCACACAGGCCAGTTCTGGAGGAAAGACATTTAAAAGCTATCATTTGTTTTTGGAATGTAAAGGAAGAAACCAAAGTGCATAAAAGGAAAACCAATAAAGTAGGCTGAACGTATGAACACCAAGAAGGGTCCTTAATAGGCATTGAATCAGAATCCTAAGGATACACTATTATTATAGATAAACTCATTTTCATCACACGCAAACATATGGCTCTAATGCAAGATGTTTTATAGTTTATTTAACAAGACAATCAGATTTTTAGCCATGTGGTAGGATTCCTTTATGTCTATCCTTGCTTCCCCAAGGAAGACTAGAAGAGACAAAGATAAAAGGCTGATGGATTATGTGTCAGCTGAAAATTAAACCAGCTGTGTCCCTAGTGTAATGGTTTGTCTATTCTTATCCATTTACTCGCTGGGGTGATGAGGGTCTAAAACGTTTTTTTTAATACATTTTCTAATAATTTATTTTCTACTAACAAAGTTCAATACAAACAATTTACATCTAAATCCAGAATTGTGGGAAGGGTGTATAGTAGCTCTGGGTACTAGCTGGCTGGCCCTTGTTTGATAATCTTATTATACAGTATTTACTTTATGGTAGTGCAAGGAGGAAACAAGGGATCAGTATTTCTGCAGATGAAAAGTAACAGATGGACTTGCAATGTACTTGTACTCTATCAATTGTTCCTGTATTCTCTTTGCTAAAAATAAAGAGAAAAACGTCAAGAAAGTTACATTTTGTTGTTTGATATAAAGGTGTATGGGCCTGTACAGCTGCGAAGATTGAAGGTCATTGGGCCCACCCAACGAGAGAGCTCCCTTTCTCTCTCACCCCCTCCTACTAGCACATATTCCCCTCATTCCTCCTAGCAAATACCACCTCTCCAAAATCTCCATTACACTTTCTAGAAAAAGTGAAGGAAAGCGGTGTTGTGTTCTCTGGGCTCTCCCTGCTGTTGTCCATGCAGCACATGAGACAGGATCACTGATAGATCATATGGACTACACACACAACATGATTACCAACCTCTACCCACATTTCCTGCTGCCCGGAGATGATCAGCCCTTGAAGGAGGTAGGGGGTGGTAATCATACTGTGTGCGTGCAGGCAGTCCCATACGATGTATCAGTGATCTTGTCTCATGTGCTGCAAGGACGACAGCAGGGAGAGCCCAGAGAACACAACACAGCTCACCTCCTCCTGGTTCTTTCCTCTCCACCACTTCTCTTCCTGCTCCTGGTCCCAGCTCTGAATGTGAGCCGAGGAAGGAGCTCAGCAGCCACTGAGGAAAACCAGGGCACCCCCTCGATCCAATATATTCTCAAATCAGCCCTCAGATTTTCATATAGCACAGGATCACGGATACCATCACTTGCTAAGGTGCAGCCCTCCAAAGATAGGGGAGTCTTGGTACTAGCAAAAAAGAATAAGAGAATACCGTGATACAAAGAAATTTATTGTGATAAAAACAAATGGATACTCACAAACCAATAGGTCAAAAAAACAGAGAGAGAGAGCCACAATTGACGGTCCCAAACAGCGGGCATCCTGTAGTGGAAAGAGCTAATGCATTTCAGGAGTCAAGCTCCCATCCTCAGAGCACAGATGCTATACATGTGGATGGTCAATAAATAGGGGACCAAATGGTAAAGGGAGCAAAAGCACCCCCTCTATCCGGCCAGGTCTTTCTCTCCCTCCAGCAGCACAAAGCCGGAGGGAGAGGGGGAGAAACTGGCTTTCAGATGCTGGAGGGAGAGATACACAGTGCATTGTTCTGTACCTGCTCTCCTCCACCACACCGATCCTCCTGCTGTCCGGGCCACCTACAGGAGTATCGGCGGTACCCCTCAGATGGTGGCCCTGCATGAGTCAGTCCACCGCTGCTCACCAGATGCCTTGTTTGTCTTGCGGTAAATACAGTGCTGTACCAAAGCACAGAACAACTGATTTATGATTCTTAGGACTCTAATTCTTCTATACCCCTCTAATATTTGCTTATTCTCATTAAAATTGTATTTACAAAAAAATCTAAAGCTGACCTAGCATCTGTGTATTGCAGTATCTCACAGCTACCAATCTGATGCAAACAAGCCTGTGAATTAATTCATTTCCAGACACAAGGAAAGAAAAAAAATAAAGCATTATACATGCTTTAGGAAGCACCCTTCCACTAAACAAGCAAACAGCTTTATACTCGATGGCTACAGCGGATTACAAGAACTAATTTTTCCATAGTTGCTGTGTTGGCTGGATAACATTAGACATTAACAAACTGCTTTTTCACTTGCTACCTGGAATTTCTTGGAAATACTACCATGCCCAAGTAATGTTTTCAAGGGTCATGCATAGTGATCAACGGTGATGTCACCGGATTCTTCCTCTACCCTCTGTATACTCTGCACTCATTGCATGCAAGTAGATACTTTGTGTGAAGCCTATCATGCCCCATTTCCAGAAGAATACATTCAGCACACACTGTGTGCTATACATTCAGCATACTGTATAGGCACAAATTTAACGTATAGTTTTGCAAAAGGATGGGTTAATGATAAATACAAAGCATATGGAACCAGAGCATGCAATATATGTTAATGACATATTCTCCTGCGTGTCCACGTATGGCTTGCTTCCAACTTTCCCATATGATAGTCTATTTACATATTATTTAGGCAGGAGAGATGATGCAATGGTATCAGGACATTATGCAAGTCTCCATCTTTCAAATTACACTTTCTATGGTTTTTGACACAATATGGTGGTCAGCACTTTTTCAATTACCTATATGAGATTTAGCTATCTATGTGAACAACCTAATGTGTTCGATACAACTACTGAGAAAATAAAAATATTACTGTAGTTACATACAGCACCTCCCAACGTCTGAATATAAGAAAATGGGACACCCTGGTGCAGGGAAGATATGCATTGTAACTCTGCTAAAAAGGTGTATGACTACATTTTGCTAAATTTTGGGTCGAACGTAAAAATCCACTCCCCACAAAAAGAAGAAATTCACAATGAGTGGGGGGGGGCGTAAGAGTAGCAGGATGAGCGAAACTTCCCTTTTCAGCTGACTTTCCGCTTTAAAAGGGGAATGGTGAAAGAGAGTGTGCGCTTGCATAGTGTATACTGCACACATGCCACAGTCCTTTTACTCCCAAAATGCTCCCCAGTTACTGAGCCACAAGTGCTGTCTCACAGACACAAACCTCAGTACATATGGTCATTTTTAAAAATGAAATTCTCCTAATACTTATGCTTTTCTGCACCCAGACAACTAATATTGACACTTTGCCTAAACTCTTTAGGCCCATTAAGGGGATGTCAACACCAGGGGGGGGGGGGATGCGGGCTTCCCAATCATGTGATTCCTTTGATTGGCTTTACCAACAATCACATGGTCAGGAGCCATCAATGACTGCTCGATCAATGGCAGCAGTGAGTGAGAAAGCGAGCCTGTCTCAGCTCTAACAAGTAATATAAACATGGGAACTATTCAGACACGGTGGAGCTGAAGATTACATTGCTGACATATTGTCATTGCTGAGTAATAGTGTTCCAGCACCTGGCAGCAGTATATATCCTGGAGACACAAGACACTGGGATTCTGATTTCACGGACTCCCACCCCCACATTCCTATTGGCCCATCGTAATGATTGGCTGCCTTCACTGGTCAGGAAGAATGGATGGGTAAGCTTCGGCTCCTTCAGGATGTGCCAACATTTTGACTGTCAGAACGACCCAATGTTTGGATGTGACCAGAGTTTGGAAGGCTGCTGCTGTCACCCCTAAGTGTCAGTACTTTGTAGCTGAAGAAAGCAATTTTTGGTTTTATTTTTAGGATTGGATGCAGCCTTAAAGAAAATCTGTTAACAATCTTGAACCAATCCTGAATCAGTTTAAACACCTTTTATTTGACTTGAAATGATGCCTTAAGGATAAGTCTGAAGTCTAGAACATCATTCGAGTATATATCGTACGGCAAACAAGCTGTGAAAACACGGTACATTGCTGTACAAGAAAGAGAAATATAATCACAAACTCTCTAAATGAGGTTTCCAAGTGAATGACTTCACAAATGCTAATTCAATGGTCTTTTGCCATCTATATCCTGAGGACTTTAAGGCATTTCCTGGCCTAGTGTACACTGCCGTGAAGGATCTGTTTTGGATTCAGTTAATTATCTTCACAGTGATGTCTTGACCAGATCTTTGGCCTGGGGGAAGGGGGGCACATGTTCCCTTCAGTACAGATAATGTCAGCCAGCCCACCATCATGCATGCAGGCAAACCGGCCAAGACAATCGGCCAGCCATATGTTCTGCACACTCGCCTGACTTATAGCACATGGATATCTGTTTTGTTGTACTTTAGTCAGTACATTGGAATTTTACTGTAAAACCAGAGTATTAAACACTAGTGCATTCCCACTTTCACAATGTACAATGGAATGTCTAATTCTTTCCATACTCTAGGTGGTATACTCAACCAGTGCAAACAACTGCAGCATTTGATGACTACATAGCCATCATGAACTTGATTCACCACTTTGCTGCATTACACTGTTCCCTTTTTCATAGGTTTGTGACATCATACATGCAGTTTCATAGCTCATCATTGTCTTGATATCTAAAGGCAGTCTCAAGTTTAAAATATTTTTACCCAGTTTTTATTCTGTGAAATATTTTAGGTGTAGGCAGTAGTTGCACTATAAAACCCTGTATTATTATTATAGCGCCAACAGTTTGCTCAGCGCTTTACAATATAACTGTACTACTAATAGATAAGAGGTACCCTATTAATTTTCTTTAAATTATAGCGTAGAGAACATTTGACATTTCTGTAAGATTTTTATATTAGAGTGTGATGCCATTGGGGAGATTTCCCCTCAGTTCTGGTCCCTGGACCACAAATGGGGTGTTGTGGTCACAGAGACAAAAAGGCAAGGGTGGCAATCAAAATAGCATCATGAATCCTAATCCCTCCTCACTCTACTAATGCAGGCCATAGACCGGTCATTTATCGGCCAAATTTTCGTCCGCACGAACAATCGGCTAATATTTATGCCGTTAGTGGGGCCAGCCCATCGGCCATTTTTCGCAGATCTTCTCATTTATTTTTAAAATCGGTCATGCTGGAAAATCCACAAAAAACTGCAGTTTTTTGTGGACATTGGTGGCAGCATCGGCAATGGGGCCAACCAATTTTTTGTTTATTGGCGGCCCTTCTATGACCTGCGTAAGATTGGGGTCTAATTTTTTATGAGCCCCTGGTAAAGCCAAACTAATATTTCAGGAGTTCTGCAATGTAAACCTCTATATTTCTCCGAAGCTAAAGGTAAGCAAAAAAGGTTCTCATATCACCAGACTATGGACAAATGAGTGAGATGAACTGGTATACTAGAGCTATACGTAGAGTATTGAAAAACTGCATATGTAGGCTACATCTCTTATACACCTTTTTAAAGGATTAAAGTTTATGTTGCAGAAAAAAAAAAAAAAAAAAAAAAAAAAACATATTTAGCACATCTTTACAACACATGCACAAATCCACGTTTTATCCTTTTAAAATGCTTTAAAAAAAAGAAAAAGACTTTTTGATCTCCTTGATATTCCGAGACGAGAGCTCCTAACTTTCTGTTTGAACTGACAACACAGTGTTCTCTGTCCCCCTCCATGTGTATACATTAATTTCTTTCCCAATAAGCAATGCTTCTGCCTTGACCCCCAAAAGCCTGTCCATGCAATGTGTGTAGGTAAAGCGCTCTTGGGAGATGTAGTTCTGAGAGATGTGCCTACGTAAATAGGAAATGGCCTCTTAGTAGCTGATCCCTCTAAAATGTAACAAGTCTGGTGATGATGTGACAGGGAGTCACAATAAAAGTGACTGTGAATGACCATTAAGTACACCTTGTTTCGTGAACGTGGGCTATCAACAGACACTATTATTTTGCATTGAATAGGAAAAATTACAGGATCTCTTTAAAAATCTGGAATATCTGGATTGATTTATTTGGCTTAAAGTTATTTGAAACCCTCAGTTTTAAGCACTTTCAGCAACTGTTTTAATAACAGAGTATACAGCTTCTTTATCTTTTTCATCCTTGCCTATGTTCTTGGAGCCATGACTGCTGCCTCAGGTTTTCTGTTCCAGGGTGGCTCATTCCTCTTGCAGAATCCAATGGAGCCTCTCCTGCATGCAGGACTAGGGTTGTATCTCCTTACACCAATAGAAACACACAGTGTCATTGCCTAGGATAGCAAGATGTGCCTCTGCTCCTCCCCCCAAGCTAACAAGACTGCACTATCCACTGTTAAAGTGTTACTAAACATACAACAGTAAAATCAGTCTGTATATGCAGTAAAGCATGCTTGGTATACTCACTGTGGAACCTAAGGGGTTATCCTCTGCGTTGTGTATAAAGGATGTTTGATCCTGTCTTCTCTGATCCTCCCCTTCTACTAATGTCTCCAATCCATCTGCTGATAGAACAGAGCCTTGGAGGCAAGCTGCACATGTTCAATTCAGTGTGTATTGCTAGAGAATTTGTTTTTTTCTTGGAAGAGTGCATGTGATCAGCACAGGGCCAATCAGAATTGTCCAGGCAAAGGGCCAGAAGTCATGTAGCCTCATAAGACAGTAAAAGCAGAATGAAAACTCATCCTACAAGCTGTAACCAGAGCTCTGCTGGACACTGATAGATGTCACAAGACTGCTCTAACTGCTGGTGAGAAAAAGGAGTCAGCAGTTTATATCTACTAAAATTGCATTTCCATGTTGTGTGTACTGTGGGAGACTAGATATAGTGAATGCAGGGTCCTGGGTTTAGTAACTCCTTATTTCCTGTAAAGACCAGAAGTTCAGGGAAGCATCACTCAGAGAACAGGTTCCAGTAGCATTAAAAGTTGTAAACTGTGCTGGAGTAAGAATTTTAACAAATAGTTTACTGGGGATTGTTATTTTTTTGTACTCAATGCGTTAAACCAAAAAGTGCAGAGGGTTTATTACTAAAGATATCCTCATTTTACTACAGGTTTTTCTTGTTGTACAGTGTTCACACACTAATAGCTTTGCCTCTTTATATAAAATGCACAGTATACATACAGTATACAACATGTTAATAAAGTAGTACTAACACTATACACTAGTAGTTTGACAACAAAGCAGGTGCCATGGTGTTATGACCAAACAGACTGGCCTGGCCCTTCCCAAACTCCCAATGGGCCATTCAGTCTGTATATCAACTAACAGGGAGTTGTGGTCAGGGATGGGCCATCCATCCTCTTTTTTTAACAAATTGAAGAGTTTTATATGTATCCCAAGTTTTTTCGGGGTCCCGAAACACTGAAAATGCTGTCTAGGAGGTTTTCCCTTCTCTACAACTTGTTTTTTGCATTTACAAAGAATACTGTAAAACGTTTAAGATTTATATCTGTAGTTTAGCATTCAGCACAATAAATTCATCCTTGCAACATTATGGTATTATAAGAGCTAAACAGATTAGAGTGAAATACAGAACAAAAGCAACTTGACATTTCTGGCACAAGCCTACATGTCAGCAGAGTGTTACTAGCAGAGAGAATACAGATGCTGAGCAGAAAGACCTCCACTCCTCAGAGAGTAATTAAACAGCCTGAATAATAAAGAACAATCTGTCCAAAGCTGCAGGCTCCATATTTCAAGAACATGCTGGAGCCTAAGATTCCTAACAAGGGGGCTACAACTGCTGTTTTGATTTGTAGAGTTTTTTGTGAAACAATGGTTAAAAAGGGGAAAAAATGAGAGCAATACTTAGGTGCCTAAAATAAAGCTGGACATACATGCTAGCCTGCTGATCAGGACAGACATCCAAAAGAGATATCTAATTTACAAGGACTGTCACTGCCTTGGAAGCAAACCTATTTGTCCCTTGTTCATCCTTAAAGCTTGCTTTCAGCTCTGTTGTAGTAATCTGTATAAATAAATATCCTGCGTAACTGCAAAGTGGTTTATATTGCGCTAAACCTTTCATCTGTCATTCAAATTATTGCATTGTTAAGCTAAATTGTAATGCCAATATAAAGGAACAGTAATGGTGAAAGGCCAAAAGGGCAGGGGTGAATGAAAACAAGTGCAGGACAACTGAGGCCCCAGACTCCAGGGGGGCCCAAGGGCAAGCTGAAAAAGTTCTGCACTATAGTGCTCTTAAGGCCTCGATCACATGGTTGTAAACCATTACATATACCCAGGGATACAGTCTCAGGTGATACAAAGAGATAATACAAATCCTCCTAAATACATGTAAGTTGTACCTGTTTGTCTACAGCCGTTTGTCCCCTACATCCATTCAAAATGCAGAATTTTCACAATCCTAATTTTAATGCCTTAAAATCGGGGGGCGGGGAGCTGACATTATATCAGTGAGGAGAGCTCTTAAAGCTGATTGGAGGGAGGGGGCACTCCCCCTTCACACAGCACACATTAACAGAGCTGAGGCTGTCAATGACAGGCTATGTGCTGGAGCTCCCTCCTCAGTCACCTTTATTCGCTTGGTGTCAGGAAAACTTGTCAGACGTGGCTCATGCTAATAGCAGAGAAACAAGGCAGCAGACAAAAATTACACTTAGAGCTTATGCACACTTGACTCAAAATGCTGACTCTTAAAAACGCACATATGGCGTTAATGCACGTTAATAGGTGTGCTTGACTCGCATTTAACGAGTGTTAAAAACACTCCCCCAAACACCCTATGATTAGAGTTTATGGCGTGTTTGACACACTTTAAAAAGGAGTGTTAAAATCGCACCATGAATGCCTATTACTGTTGTGTTATTAATATGCATGTTTCTATTATAACATTTTGCAAACAGGTAACTTTCTCCTTCACTGATGTGCATTGAGGAGGCTGCTCCAATGGTCACTGATAGGTAGGACTGATGAAGCTGCACTGATAGGCAGCACTGGTGGGCATTGATGAGGAGGCACTGTCGGGCACTTCTGGGGCTGCAGTCATTATCAGTGCAGATGTCTGCTTTGAAGGATTTATGATTTTTTTGTTCTCCTCAAGCCTTTTGGAGCTTCGAGTGAATCCAGCCTTAAGCAGGAAAAGGGTGCAAAAAAAGGTAGAGTGTTCTGTGTCTCCAATCTAAGCATTGAAAGTGTGATATCTGTAACTTACAGTTGTGATGAGATAGTGATAACTCCAATCTTAGTTGAATAACACGGTGACTCGATCAGATGACACCTTGTAGATCTTGTGAAGTTTATTCCATAAACTGAGAGAATCTTCCAAGGAACATCGGATAGGTCAAAAGATCATAATGTGATCTGCTTCCATAACACATGAGGTATGAAGGTGAAATGCATTTCTGGGAAAAGGGGTGGGGCTATCTATACATTAAACCAAAAGGAAGGGGAGGAGCAGAGACAAAATACAAAGAACACTTAAAAGGCATATGACAGTCATGTGAAACATGACACAGAGCCTTTGACGTAGTTCCAAGCTCATGAGATGTACTTTGACTTTTTCTTTTTGGGTGCTACAGGACCTTGTTCCACCAGTGCTCTTGGCTACAAGTTGTCACTTGCACACTCGCATTTTTCTTGTGCAGGGTAAAGTCACAAGATTCCTTTTAGTCTCCTTCTGGTACCTACTTACCTTTTCTTTATTCTCTAAGTGCTCTGTTAACCTGCTGGTATCAAAGAATATTCACCAAAGCACCAGCACTGTCACATAGCTCTGTGTAAGCTAAGGCTGGAGCAACTCATATCTTATGTTTTTTTTTATACCTTCATGCATTCTATTGCTGGCAGATTGAAAGTAGCTGAAACCAATGGCAATCAAATGCTGTGATGAGTGCACTGTATATCAGTGAGTGAAGAAGACAGGCTGCCATGCAACTCCTGCAGCTGAAAGGCTACACTAGCTTAGCTTTAGCACTGTGGGAAGTTGCTCTGGGAGGGTTTGAACCCTCCTGACCCCCCCTTATCTACGCCCCTGTGATGGGGGGGGGGGAGCAGGGCCGAGCTGCCTGCTGACACAGACAGGGCAGCTTGGAAGCAAGCCCACACTAGTGCCTCCATTGAAAGCAGCTTTCCATGGAAAACTCACCGAAGAGGAAGGGCCTGGAAGAGGAAGATGGGGTTACTCTTCTGTGAAAAAAACCACTGCACAGAGCATGTAAGTATAACAGGTTTGATGTTACTTTAACCTCTTGCTGTTCACATTACAAATATGTGCGGCACCAAAGAGGGTGGGCTTTAAAGTCCACACAGGTAATGTGTATAATGTGTACATAAATAGTATTCATAGAAAACCACAAAACATGTTTATATAACAAATACATACATATGGAAATATATGCTCTTTCCATTCAGCTAAAGACCCCAGTAAAAATAAATTCTGAAAATTACAATTTGTGGATTCACCCTCAATTTTATTTCTGGGGCCGTTGGTGATCAGGACAATTAGAGAGAGTGGACCTCCCTAATGGAGGTCACAGACATCAATACAAACCTGTCAGGGGTTCTATCTCCTCACTGATCTATCCCGATTTTTTCTTTAAAGTGTTGCTGTTAATTATACTTTAAAGAAGAACTCCTGGGATTGCAGAAGTTTTAAAAATTCAGATGTTTATAAGCATAAAAAACATGCCTAGATTTGAAAACTGTGTTTTTCCACACCTGGGGAGCCAAAGCGATGGTGACACTTATGTGAATGCCAGTGCTACATTGCATTAGCATTTACCCGCACATGTGCATACAACATATTTTTCCAAACACATAAGTACAGGGGTGTACAGCCATTCATTTCTATGACAGGCTATACTTTCCAGCTGCACCCAGGCACAGGAAAACATGCTTTTTTAAGCCAGGCCTATTAAATGTTTTATGTATACGTCTATGTGCATGAGGCCTAAGCTGCTCTTTTTATTTACAATTTACATTTTTACTGAGCAGTGTCCTGACATTTTCTGGCCTCATGAAATTAGATGGGCTGTCAGTACATCAGGGTTGATAGATTTTCAGATATATACCATAGTTTGTGGACTCTATAACTTTCCTACAGACAAAAAATAATAAACACTGGTTTGGGTTATTTTCACCAAAGAAATGTAGCAGAATACATTTTGGGCTAAATTTATGAAGAACAATTATTTGCATCATTTTAGAACAGAAATTAAGAAAAACATGTTTTTTTTGTCCCCCAGAATTCATTTATTTTGCAAAAAAAAAAAAGTGATGATTAAATACCACCAAAAGAAAGCTCTATTTCTTTGAAAAAATTATGAAAATGTTATATGAGTATAGTGTTGCATGACCGAACAATTTACAAATTGCGAAAGCACGGAAAGATGAAAATTGGCCTGGGCAGGAAGGGGGTGAAAATGCCCAGTACTGAAGAGGTTAATCCTAACAGTTTCTGCTCCTCCATTGATACAGGGAGTATTGTCACCTTAGGACAGGAAGTGTGTTGCTGGCAGGATCACCAGGTGAAAATTTAGGAGACAAAAGCCTGAAAATAGAATGAATGCAGACACAACATCCAAGGACTCAACTGCAAAGAAATAACATTTTAGATACATTTTAGTTTCACCCAGTTCAGACCCCTGTTTGACATACTTTAAGCATGCCTGGGTTAGAGCCTCAATCAGATTTTATCATTTTCTAGGTCTATGGCCTGCTTAAAACAAAAATGTGCTTTGTCCATGTAGGGCAAAACAATAGGTTTGCTTTAAGCTGGCCATGGACTGTTTTGAATCTCAAGATTCAAACCATGTAAGGGCAGGCTTAATATTCACAGATAAATACCCAACAGGTGAGTTGTACCAAAGTTGATCAAGCAATCACTTTGTTCCCCCTGCAGGGACGGCTTCCCCCACTGGGAGAACACAATGGTTCCATGGGAGGGATTCCCCCATTAACAAGGATTGTGTTGATGGGGAAATAGAGCGATTTTTCTTTCCTGTAACCACAGGTTGCAGTTAAGAAAAACTCTCAATCGCCGACTTTAATCTCCTACCACTCTCCAGCACATACCTACCTTTACTTTGTTCCTTGGAAATTCCAATAATACAGAAGAATGTTACTCACCCTATATATCCTTATATCTTAGGCCCTATTCACACCTCTGTACCACATGAATGCACCTTTCTGTGAGTTTTTACACGACAAGCATAGGGCAGCCCATTCATTTGAATGGGTTGCCCTATGTGCACCAAAGCTCCTGCACCTTTCTGGGGATTGAGCTTTGCATTTTGGGGTGCCATTAACAATCAATAGTACCAAAACTACAATGCACCTTTTTTGTGTGTTCACGGAATGCACAGATGTGAATGGAGCCTAAAGGTAGTCATAGAATGTTAAGACAGAAGACAGCCTCAGAATGCTTTCAGACTGCACCAGTCACAACCATCTGTGGGGAAATGACAATAGATCTCATTGCATTCTGCAGAAGTTAGATTGAATACACTCATCTACAGATGTCTAAAATCATCATCCACCCTGGGCAGTGAATCTCGTTGCAGTCTATGGGCATCAACTAAGCATGCTGCACAGCGGCGCCCAGTAGATCTTGGGGTGAAGAGTAGAAGATTTGGACGATCCCCATTATTTTATTAAACAAAATGCAGAATTTGACTCCCACTATACTTCCCCGTTTGTTCCTGTAGGCAAGCACACAAAGCACACACATGCTCCTTCAAGAAGGACATATACTTTTACGTGATTGCGTGTTAAAAGAAAAAAAAATTGACAATCAGATCCCATGAGTCAGGTTTACAGCCATCTTTGCACTCATTAACAATGTGTAAACTCCCCGTTTCCTCCCTCTGTGCTCCGTCCCCCTCCCCCAGCATTTCTCCTGATCTACAGCCCTGCGCTCCATCCTCCCAACATCTGCATCAAAGTTCACAGTTCAGTAAAAGCTCAAGGTCACACCCAGCTCAACGCAGCTGCAAATGGAGAGGATGTATGATGGCATCATGTAATGGACCAGGAAGACCCTTCTGAAATAATACACAGGCTGAAAACAGCCAGGTGCAGCATTACAAAGCAAATAATGCCTTATGGCAGCTAAATACTCTCTGATTTTATTATCTGATCACGGTGTTCTAGGATCAAAGCAATCAAATCTGCAACCAAATAAATAGCCATCATTTCCCTTCTGATCGGATTTGATCAAACCAAGTCGATCAGCCAGGGTGGAAAATTATCAGTTGTGTTGCATTGAGCAGAAGCATTGAAATACTCTGTTCATGAATTGTATTTTGATTGAGCAGATTATGTGATTACATAGTGGAAACAGAGATTCAATCGATACATTTTGTTTGTATCTGAAAGTGGAATTAAGACTCTAAAATAAAAAAATAAAAAAAAAACTGAGCAGGCAGGATGTTTATTGCAGAAGAGTTGCGCAATGTCTCTTCTACCTGCTTGCTCAGTTTCTGTAGAAGGTGCACTGTTTTGCGCATGCACAATGCTTGTGTGCCAGAATAACTGCACTGCTGCATATGTGTAGGAGCAGGGCTTTTTTTCTCAGAGGAAAGGTGGTGGAACTCCCCCACCCAAACCTGGCCACGCCCCCATCAAACCCTAGGACCACCCCTTTAGAGAACAGGAATGCAAGTAAAATTTGGGAGGGGCTTCCGATGACATCATTTCCCGTACATACCATATAAGGGAAATGATGTCATCGGACCCCCGGCTGCCTCTTGCATGATCTGCATGAAACACATGCATAGATATAAAATGACTAATGTACTGACACCAGAAACACATGCATAGATATAAAATGACTAATGTACTGACACCAGAAACACATGCATAGATATAAAATGAATACCGTACTGACACCAGAAACACACGCATAGATATAAAATCAGTACCGTACTGACACCAGAAACACATGCATAGATATAAAATGACTAATGTACTGACACCAGAAACACATGCATAGATATAAAATCAGTACCGTACTGACACCAGAAACACACGCATAGATATAAAATCAGTACCGTACTGACACCAGAAACACATGCATAGATATAAAATCAGTACCGTACTGACACCAGAAACACACGCATAGATATAAAATCAGTACCGTACTGACACCAGGAACACATGCATAGATATAAAATCATGGCAGGCCGTTTGTAAACGTCCAGCATAGATATAAAATCAGTCTAGCATGCATGTGTACCCTGTCTGGTAGATGTGCCTGCTCCTACAGGCTCCCCTAGGGTTGCCACCTTTTCCTCCAAAAAATACCGTCCATCACTGAATTTATCTTTCCTGTTCCTCATGCACAGGAGGGGCGCTCTCGATCGGCGCCGCTGAGCGCTGAGCAATTGCGTTCTGAAATAGTTTAGGTGGGCTCAGGTGGGTGAGGATAGTTTAGGTGGGCTCAGATAGTTTAGGTGGGCACAGGTGGTTGGGATAGTTTAGGTGGGCACAGGCTGGGGAGAGAGTAAAAATTTAGAGCAATACATGATACTGCAGTCAGTGACAGGGAGCCGAGCGCAGCTTACCTACTCCAAGCTGTACGGCCCCTGCGTCCACGCTGTCACTGCCGTTGATGTCGCCGCGCCGCCCCCGATGTTTACACGCCGGCGGGGGGGGGCGGTGAAGCGTGCATAGTGTCCTCGCCCATCGTCCGCGCCCCCGATGTTTACACGCTGGCGGTAGAGGGGGGGGGGTGAAGCGTGCATGTCCCCGCTCACCGGCTGTGAGCAGCGGCAGTGACAGGTGCCGGGCACGCGCAAGCATGACATAAACAAGCCGCGTCCGGCACCTGTCACTTTCGCTGCTCTGCATAGCTTGTCAGCTCTGCAGAGGCAGTCGGTGAGCGGGGACAAGAAGAAAAAGGTGGCGGAACGCAGTACCGCCGCGTTCCGGCAGAAAGAAAGCCCTGTGTAGGAGTAGTATCATTCCACACTGGCCAATAAAGGAAAATCTGGGAAGAAGATGCCAACAGGGTACCTCACGGGCATCGGACTGTTGAAGCAGAGATAAGTATTGTAGGCATTAGTTCCACTTCAACTGTTGATCGAAATTTTCTTCCCTGCATGTGGAATATTGATCAAATGGGTTGTCAACTACAGATTGATTTCTATTGAAAGAGCCCGATCAGAAAAGAAATTGATCATTTATAGAAGCCCACCTTTAGACATGGAGAAGTTAGCCACCAAAATCCTCTTCTGTAGCATCCAATACATTAATTATTAGTACCTGCATTTTTACCCCATCATATTCTGGAACACCATCAAGCAGGGCATACATCAAACATACATACAATGTCAGCAATTCTAACTATACCAGGAGAGCAAAGTGTGTTAGTGGGACCTAATTAAAGTTTAAAATCTAAGAAGGCATGCCATTAAAGATAGAATAATTAAAGAGTATGTAAACTCAACATTTCATATTCCTGATATGAGCCTGCTGCACCATGTACTTGCTACATGGAAATTGCTTCCTACTGTTGTGGATTTAGTAACACTTTAAATCCCTTACTTTGAAAAAAGACCAGTTGCCTGGTTGTCCTTGGCCTCAAAACACTTTCTGAGCCTGTGACTCGGAACAAACTTATAGATCAAACCTAGACTGACGTCCAGGGTCGGTGCTTCCACTAGGCACACTAGGGTGCCTGGGCACAGCACAGGCTGTCACTCCCTCTGTGTGGAATGCCGCCATGTCATGAATGATCCTCCAGCTGAGGGGAGACGGTGTCAGAGGGGAGGAAGAAAGGACAGAGGAAGATGTCGGTGTCTGGGGCCAGTGTAACAGTTAAGCTGCTGCTCCTTCCAGTGTTCCTCTCAGACTCAGTCCCTTACTGCAATCTGGCTAGGAGGCTGCTGATGATCACTGTGAAGTTCCAACCCTCCTCTACCTATTCATTAGTGGAGGCGGAGCTGCACCTGCAGTGGAAGGTAATGTCTGACTGATGTCTCGTGTGTGTGACCTGGTTGGCCATCCATCACATGTGCAATGTGTCAGTGAGTGATTGACATCATCAAAATCCCAAAGCCTGCTCTTCTAGTGTCGACTGATCTGTGTCAGTGTTTGTGGTGGTGTGCGGTGTCGGATCTGTCACTGTTTGGGATCACTCCATTCAGGTGTTCTCTGTGTGTGTGGGCAGCCTGTTGTCACAGAGTTTTATCTCCCTTCATTGCCTGGGGAATTCCAGCCTGGGATCTGTCAGAGTGTGGATCCATTATCCTCACACACTGCAACTGTCATCCTGCCACAGATACAGTCTGTCCATGACACTGATTTTGTCTTTAATATTGGCGCTGGTAGCATCTTATTTTTGCAAATAAAATAAATTTAGCAGTTTCATATTTTGCCGATTTAATATTTGCTACTGTTTTTAAAATGTTTTTTTTTATTGGGGGGCACGCAAGTAGCTGGTCTAGCCCTGCTGACGTCAGAACTCCTGATGTGTAAATGTGATTCCAGTCACTGGCTCAAGTATTGAAATCTTTGCATTACCAGCTCAACCAGTAAACCAGCATTTTTAAACTAGGAGTTCAGCAATGGCAGCAGACATAGTTTATCAGCATGTGTGTCCTTTAAGCTGTGATGGTAAGTGATCAGGGATCCAGGAAGGGTCTTTGTTTTATATGCAGGAACATCAAGTTCCCTTTAGGACTCACATTACCATGAGTTTACAATTGTGCTTAAACATGAAAACATTTGCCATTATCACGTAGATTTGGGTGTTTTAAATGTGAATTAATGTGTTTGTTTTCATGCTTTAATGTAAACAAGACTAGAGAACATTCAAGAGATTCCCTGAATTGCAGATGTACTAGAATACATTTTGTGCCCCCTCCCCCTGGGCACCACCATAATGGTGCATGCTCTCCAAAGGTGTACTCTGTGTTCATTGAGAGTGGTGGCACTTTATCACAGGAGGTGGGTTACTGGCCAGATCCACAGGTAAAAACAGCATAAAAAAAAAAAAAAAAAAAAAAAAAACTAATGTCACCACTACCTTACATTTATACCCAGATACAAAAAATTTATTCATTTTCAGCTTACAATTTCACCTGATGATCCAACCAGTAAGTCTGTTATTTTTCAACTTACTTTAACTGACAAAGTTGTTTAGCAAAAATGGCAGTTAGAGGTTTTAGACAAACCATTTAACGCCGACAGGGGTGTGTACAATGGTCATCTTTTGGTCGTTTATGTAAAACTTTACACCCCCCCCCCCAAAAAAAAAAAAACAGTTGCAGTAATTGCTTAAAAAGTGTTCCTTAGAGTTCAGCTTCATCCTCTTAGTCGTCCATCTAAGTTTGTGTATCTAAACACTCCCCTTGTCCCCAGATTGACATTACCAAGGATGAATCCAATACTCCTCCATCTAGGATGGAGGCACCCTAGAAGGATGTGTGTTACTGGCTAAATTACCAGGTGAAAAAAAGTGAACAATTCTAAAAAAGAAACTAGTAAAGCAGCCACCACATTTAGGGCTCGATCACATGGGCAGCCAGGATGCAATAAGAGCGGGTGCTTGAACCTCAATTTTACCACACCCCAACAGCCCACATAAACAAGGACATTCAGCCACTTAAAACTGTACACATGCTGCGGCCAAGATGCTTTGCTTCGTGTCGTGGCAAAAATCAATCAAATCTGTCGCGCTTGGCAAGCAGTACTGCTGCAGAATGTGACCCATGCAAGTAAATGGGGCAACACTGCACACAGTTGCACCTTTTTCAGGGATAAAACAGGCAATGAGGAGGTGACATATTGCCTGCCAACCGCCTTCTGAAGGCTCGTTCACACTAGTGGGGCTCTCTGAAGAGTAATGTGCATTGGAGCATTGGACAGGTGGTGAGGAGGCATTGTATCACCTTCTCACCAGTTTGGGGGGGGGCATAAAAACGTGGCTCAACCATTGTGTTTTACCACCCCCAACCTCACATTGGGGGGGTGCATAAAAACGTTGCTCAACCATAGTGTTTTACCACCCCCAACCTCACGTTAGTAAACTCTGAAAAGCAATTTACCATCTGAACGAGCTCTTAAGGATAGGTAAACTGCAATATATACAATGTTTGTTTTTGGGTTTAGCTTTGCTTTAAAATAAATACACAACATTTTGGTACTTATACTGAATAATTTTTACAGAGATTTGAGGGACAAAAAAGGAGGGACAACTGCAGAAAAAAATGAGTATCTTCAAAGCATATCAACCTACTTGCAGCAGAATAGCTTAATGGTTAGCACTTCCACCTGGCAGCACTAGGGTTGTTCGTTCAAATCCCAACCACAGCACCCAGCTGTTTGGAGTTTGTATGTTCTCCCTCTGCTTGCATGGCATTCCTCCGGGTACTCTGGTTTTCTCCCACACTCCAAAGACAAACTGATAGGTTAATTGGATCCTGTCTAAATTGGCCCTAGTATGTGTATGTATGAATGTGAGTTGGTCTAGGTTCACACCTTAGTGTTTTCCACAGCATTTTGCAGAAACGCACTACAGTCCATTTAACATGATTTCCTATGGGACACATTCACATCTCCACATTTTCATCTGGTGCGTTTTTTGGAAAGGGTAAGAAACTTTTTTAAAATGCTAAAAGTAGCCTTTTTGGTTCTATAGACTTCAAGGGAGACGCTGTAGAAAATGTGCCGTGTTTTTGCTGCGTTTTGCATTTTAATCTGCCTAGCAACAAAAAAAAAATAACCCAAAACGCATCAAAAACGCATATGCAAAAACGCAAAATGCACTGTAGTAACGGATCAAACGCAAACTGCATAACTGTGAACATAGCCTTAAAGACCTTAGATTGTACACTCCTTGAGGGTTAGGAATTGATGTGAATGTACAATATAAGAGCTGCATAAATTGACAGCGCTATACAAGTACCTGTAATAAATAAATTATTAAACCTGTGCACATCAATCTGGGCATAAATCTGAAACTGATGTGAAGGTACTCCATTTAAATAAATAGTTCCAGAAGTGTTAGCACCCCTCGGAGAACGACCACCACGATGAATTAACCACTTGCCCTCATGAGGATTTACCCCCCTTCATGACCAGGCCATTTTTTGCATTATGGCGCTGGTTTACTTTAACTGACAATTGCGCGGTCATACTATGCTGCACCCAAATGAAATTTACGTACTTTTTTTCCCCACAAATTGAACTTTCTTTTGGTGGTAAATTGATTGACTATGCGTTTTTATTTTTTGTGCTGTAAAAAAAAAAAAAAAGTGACCGACAATTTTGAAGAAGAAAAAAAAAACAAAAAAAAACACAGTATTTTTGACATTTTGCTATTAAACATGTCCAGTAAAAAAATCAAATTACATCATAAATGTGTGCCAAAATCTATTCGGCTACATATCTTTGCTAAAAAAAAATCCCAATACGTGTAAATTAAATGGTTTACGTGAAAGTTTTAGAGTTTACAAATGGCGGTATAGTTACTGGAATTTTTTTATTTTTACTAGTAATGGCAGCAATGAGCGACTTATAGCAGGAGTGCGACGGGCATTCTGACACTGGGAGGGAGCTGCCTTGGTGTCACTGACATCCCCAGTGACACCAATACAGTGATCGAAAAAGAAAAAAAAAAAAAGCACTAACTGTACTAATGGCACTGGGCAGGAAGGCGTTAACATGAGGGGTGATTAAAGGGTTAACCGTGTACTGTTTTACTTGCATCTATGCTTCACTGTGATCACACTGCTTTGCATGGCTGTGCTAACCATGGCAGCCATGCAAAGCAGTTTGTAGGAGCTGCATTTCATAAAGTTCTACTCCTGTCTGAGATGTTCAGCAATCACCGGCCGGGACCCAGTGATTGACAGCTGCGGCCGCACATGGCGGCGTGGGTAGGGCACACGCCCCCTACCTGGAAATGCAAAATCACGTATATATACACACGTGATTTTGCGCACCCGTGCCGCCCTGTAGCAGTATATCTGGGGAAGTGCTTAAAAACGTACATTGCTGCATCTATTGACATTGATGCCAAGGCTTATTTTCCTCTTGCCCAGGGGTGGACTGACAACTCATGGGGTCCCCAGGCAATAGGGGATCATGGGGCCCCTGTGTCCTTGCCCAAACTCAAAAAAGCCTATGTAAAAGGTACCAGGGGCATCTCACGGGGCCCCCTACTGACCCCGGGCCCTCGGGCAGTGCCCGAGTTTCCAAATGGTCAGTCTGCCCCTGCTCTTGCCTTCCCTGTCCACACATTCAGTGAACACAGACCACAAATCCAGTGCACCAATATGAAGGACAAGAGTTGGGTTTGTTGTATAATACATTGTATTGGTGACATAACAGGGTTAGAGGCTCTGCTTCTCCCCCCACTCATCCTTCTGTGCACAAAGCTTTGACATCTACTTTACACCTCTCCATTGTAACCTGAACCTTCAGTAAACATTGCCCCAGACACAGCACTGGGAGAGCATTTAAATGAAATGCATACAGCCCATGCAGACTGAGGTAATCAGCCCACTAGAAACATATGCAGCATGGCTTGTGCTAACCTTTGTCTGGATCCTAAGGGAACTGGCAGCTTATCATCACACTATCAATCTTGATAGGCTTATATTTAGCAAGGCTATATATCTACAACTGCAACAAACACAGGATGCAATCCAAATATACATATCAAAAAGTAAGCAGGACAGGCAAATGGCTACAATGCAAAAAAATAAAAACATATACAAACTGCAAGTTAACCCCTTTCTGTAACTTATACAAGCAAGACAATTTCAATGAAAAATGCATTATGCCTAACCACAGGACACAAGGGCAATAACAAAAGCTGGCTATACATGGTTAGATTTCTTTTCGAACGTTCGTAGAAAAATCTCACTCTTGCCATCTATTCGCAATCCCTTAAAATTTCATCCAGACCTGCTATTTGAATGGAATCCCAGTCATATTAACTCAGTTTCATTACACTACGTGCAATTTTTCTCGAACAAAAGCCACACTCACAGTTAATATTTAGGTTTCTATCCTGCTCCTCTGAATTTTCTGGTTACTGTGGTCAAAAACAAACATCAGTTTGACCCACTAACCATTACAAAGTCAAAACGAAAGTTCAGAAAATGTTAATTTTTTTAAAACAAAATTCTACTGGTGTATGGCCAGTTTAAGGTTATGTTCCCCATCCTCAGCTAGATTTGTGAAGAAATTGATTTCAGGAAAAGCGTAGTGTTGTAAAGGAAAAAACATCAGATGACACCAAGGACAATAGACATGGGAGGTTACATGAAATAATATTTCTAATTAGCTAAAATTAAGTGGCTCAGCAGCAAAGTCTCTGCTAACGTTGCATGGAAATTAACTAAAATTCAATGGCTCAGGCTTCCATAGAAATTCTTTGAAATGGTTAACGTTCCATGCAATTTGCTGAAATTCAGTGCCAACAGCAAGGTGGAAATTATTTTAAATTAGTTTTGCATGAAACAGCATCACATGTGATCAGCTAAAATTTAGAAAGTGTTTATGAAAATTATTTAAAATACCATTAACATTGCATAAAACAGTTTCGCTTATTAGCTGAATTTGATTGGCTCAGCAGTCCCTGGAAATGATTTAAATTGTTGCATAAGGCAGCGTGCCATGTAAACACTATGAGCAATGTATTATTCTTTGTATACAGCTGTATGATTTGAGATTTAGGGGCTTTACAATAAATGCAGTTGCAAAACTTGAGCAGTAACTGTAATGCTACTCACCCCGGTTCGAAACCCGATCCAGTGTTTCCTGTAGCCGAGTCACATATGACAGTGATTAAACCCCCATATGCATATCCATCCTTGCAGGAAATATTTTGGGCCCATAGAGGACAGTTGTCCACTTTCTTATAGTCCACAATTCAGCTAATCCTCCCAATCTGAACGCAGCAGCTGTTATTCCCACTCTTTTGTTAGACAAAACCCAAGCTGAGCATTACATGCCTTGCAGAGAGGGAGGAAAAAAAAAAACCAGGAGAGAAGAATAGGCCTTATGTCTGGGTTGGACATGAGAGCAAGGGGACCCTTGGGGGTCTCAATAGGAAATGCATTTCATTGGATGAGGGGTATTATTAGACTGTGAAATCCCTCCCAGTCCCCTGTGTTTTGCCATTCTTTGAAAACCAATCATAGGCTTTCTAGAGTTTATAAAGAGAACTGCCAGGGAACACAGCTCCCCCACAAAAGAATTAACATGTTAAGCTCTGCTTTTAATGAAGAATACCCATTTCCTGCTCAATTAGTTTGCAGGAGAGGTGCGAAGGCTAAAAAGGGTCTCAGCCCAAATAATGAAGGTGCCGTTTCATAGCATACATATGATCTATTTTTGTATAGCTTCTGAATTAAAATTCAAATAAACTTTGTTGGTGGTTAGAAAGTTTTTTTCCCATGAATCTAGAGAATATTGTATAGGCTTAAGGTGGTCTGAATTTGCCTTCAAGCAATGCAAATTTCAGAAACTTAGTACAGCACAAATTTACTGTGATCTAGGATTGGATCTGCTAATTCCTTTTAATATATAGTATTTAATAAATCACATCATTATTTGAAAGGTAATTACAGATTAAGGATTGCAAATGCCTCAAATTAGTAATGTGTGATTTGGAGTTACACCTTTTAATGAATTTCTTCATTTAGCCAACAATTATCAGTTGCATTCAACTATCAGCTAACAATCATCAGTTGCATGCAACTGGACTTGTTCTGTAAAATTTCACGCAGGGGGTCCATTAGTTCGTTTTTGACCCATGATTGCATGAATCAAAAACAGACTGCAATCTCTTCCTATGGGTGACCAAATGTAATCTTATGTGCATCTGCCTATGTCAACCAACATCCAGGTGTGTTCAGATTCATTGGAACGAGCAAAAATGATTATGTCCAGGTCCCCTTTTAATGAGTTGGGTGGATATAAGCAACATGTGTCCACTTACATCTGTCCACCTATAGGGATTATACAAGCCTGTTTTTTCCTAAAACCACAAGATGTAGGAAAAATTGTAACGGATGTTACATAGGTGACATCAGTTTCTGTTCTGGTCTGACTTATCAGTCTAGGATCCCCTGCGGAGATGGAACGAATTGTGAAAGGGGCCTTAAAAAGGATAAGTTCATTTTTAAGAAAAATAAAATGTAAAAGGAAAAAAAGTGTATTTTTAATTTTTTCCTGGAGCCTGCAGAGCATTGCACCCCTGATCAGCAGATCGCAGGTGCAATGTCACGCTCCTGAAGAATTTCAGCACAGTTGTCTGCCTATACGTCCCATATTGGCAGAGAGTTACTGCAGTGCAGGAAGATCGATGAACTACGAGAGTGTTCACAAGTGCACATTGAGAACTACAAGCCATCTGCTGAGGTGGCAGACAGTAGTTGTAGTTCATTGGTTCACAGATTGCTGTGAATGAAGGACACGGCCCTGTGGGCATAGCCCTGCATGGCCACACTCTTTTCAAAGGGGGGGGGGGTTAGTTTCCCCTTCTGCTGTCACAGCAGGGAATCAGAGGGGCTCAGGCAGTTACTGTTTGGTAACATGCTACACCCTAAATACAGGTGTAAAATGTTACCAAAAGTGAATTTTGTCTTTTAAACAGTCTAAACTTAACAAAAAAATAAAAAAAAGTCCAGTTAAATGAAACCAACTACTACCAGCTACACTACTTACCAAAAGTATTGGGACACCTGCCTTTACACGCACATGAACTTTAATGGCACCCCAGTCTTAGTCTGTAGGGTTCAGTATTGAGTTGGCCCACCCTTTGCAACTATAACAGCTTCTACTCTTCTGGGAAGGCTGTCCACAAGGTTTAGGAGTGCGTCTATGGGAATTTTTTTACCATTCTTCCAGAAGCGCGTTTGTGAGGTCAGGCACTGATGTTGGATGAGAAGGCCTGGCTCACAGTCTTTGCTCTAATCCATCCCAAAGGTGTTCTATTGGGTTGAGGTCAGGACTCTGTGCAGGCCAATCAAGTTCCTTCACCCCAAACTCGGTCATCCATGTTTTTATGGACCTTGCTTTGTGAACTGGTGCGCAGTCATGTTGGAACAAGAAGGGGTCACCCCCAAACTGTTCCCACAAAGTTGGGAGCATGAAATTGTCCAAAATGTCTTGGTATGCTGATGCCTTAAGAGTTCCCTTCACTGGAACTAAGGGGCCAAGCCCAAACTATGAAAAACAACCCCACACCATAATCCCCCCTCCACCAAACTTTACACTTGGCACAATGCAGTCAGGCAAGTACCTGGCAACCACCAAACCCAGACATGTCTATCATATTGCCAGACAGAGAAGCGTGATTCATCACTCCAGAGAACACACCTCCACTGCTCTAGAGTCCAGTGGCGGTGTGCTTTACACCACTGCATCCAACGCTTTGCATTGGACTTGGTGACGTAAGGCTCAGATGCAGCTGCTTGGCCATGAAACCTCATTCCACGAAGCTCACTGCGCACTGTTGTGCTACTCTGAAGGACTCATGAAGTTTGGAGGTTTTCAGCTATTAACTCTGCAGACAGTTGCTGACTTCTGTGCACTGTGTACTTCAGCATGCACTGACCACGCTCTGTCATTTTACGTGGCCTACCACTTCGTGGCTGAGTTGCTGTTCCCAGTTGCTTGCACTTTGTTATAATACCACTAACAGTTGACCGTGGAATATTTAGTAGCAAGGAAATTTCACAGATGGACTTATTGCACAGGTGGCAACCTATCACGGTACCATGCTTGAATTCACTGAGCTCCTGAGAGTGATCCATTCTTTCACAAATGTTTGTAGAAGCAGTCTGCATGCCTAGGTGCTTGATTTTAAACACCTGTGGCCGTGGAGGTGATTGGAAAACCTGAATCCAAAGATTTGGAGGGCTGGCCCAATACTTTTCGCAATATAGTGTATATCATGAGTCTTCACAGAAAATTACTAGGCATGTAATGGTTTATAAGAGATGCAGGTGAAAAAAAAACCCAAAACAAAACATTCTGATAAATGGATAAGCAATCTTTCAAAATCTTGCCAACCTTAAAGTGTTACTAAACCCAGTACCTGCATTCACTACATCTGGTCTCCTACAGAATACAGAACATGGAAATGCAATTATTTTAGTAAATATAAACTGTTAAATACCTTTTCTCACCAGCAGTATATAGCAGTGACCTGTGACTTCTATCAGTGTCCAGCATATAACTGGTTAAAGCTTGTAGGAGGGGTTTTCATTCTCCCGATTGTCCTATGAGGCTGCAGGACCCCTGACCCTCTGTCTGAACAGTGCTAGTTGGACCTGTGCTGATCACATGCACTCTCCGAAGGAAAAAAAAAATCTATAGCAATACACACCACATCGAGCATGTGCAGTTTGCCCCCATGACTCCGTGCTATCAGCAGATGGATTGGGGACTGTGGAAGAAGGAGAGGATCCTTTTATGCAAATGTGAAGGATTAACCCCTTAGGATCCACAGTGAGTATAACAAGCATGCTTTACTGCGTATACAGACTAATTTTACGGTTTGTTTAGTAACACTTTCATTTCAAAACTGCATGAATATTTGACATTCTGAATACAATTCCAATTTTAGAATTCAGTTTGCTCTTGTTCCCTTTTGATGTGACAAATTGAGGATCATTTAAAGCTGAACTTTAGGCATGGCAATTTTTACATATTAAACATTGGTCCAGCTTGGTTCAATGTAAGTATGTATGTTCCATACCTCTGGAATCTCCATGGAAGCTGGAAGTCACTGTAGTAGAAACAACTATTTCAGTGATCTCCACTAACTTTCAGGTTCTGTGCGGAACACAGGAGGTGGCTCACTTGGCATAGGCACCATTCCAGGAAAACTTTGCATTTTCTCAGTGAATTCAAAGCATTCTCTTATTGGGGGAGGTGGAGAGGCTGGCTGGTGACATCACAATCTTCACCTTGCCCAATTAGAGAACATGCTGCATTCATTGAGAAAATGCAAAGAATGGTGCTCATGCCAGTAAGCAGCAAGGCAGCCGCATAGGACCTCGAAGCTAGTGGCAATCACTGTAGTATTGATGCCTACTAGAGGCCTTTCCAGCTTCCATGGGGATACCCCAGGTATGGCACACACACGCTTACATTTCTCCAAGCTGGACCAATGTAACTATGTAAAAATTGCCATACCTACACTTCCGCTTTAAGATAATTACACATTTTACTGAATGAGCATGAAATGATATGACCATACAATGAAAGCCGATATTTCTCCCAGCATGCAGGATATTTTTGAGCTTTTAGTTATGCTTGTTAGAATGCAGAAGTAAATTAAGTAAGATTGAGGCAGAACTCACAGCCTTGGCACTTTTTATGAGTTGGAAGAAAGATTGCCAAATACTGTAGTCAATATGTAATGTATACTCTTCTTTTTTGATCTGGCTAGTGAATGGGGGCGCACTTAGGCACTGGCTTATGTTGAGAGAAAGCTGTGCACAGTGGCTGAGTGATGTCTTTTCTGATACACCTGCATAGTTTCAGAGTGAACAGCATATCTGTAAGGGTGACAAAACATGGTAAGAAGCATTTTTCCCACTGATTCACAATGAAAATACACATTCTTTCCACTGACTACCATTGTAAAGGGTGTGTTTGTGTTACTGATCACAAGTTTAACCCAGCTACTATAGTGGAAGTTGGTAAACTTTTCTCTAAAGCCCACCTAACCACCTATCCCCTGGACCCTGCTCCCTCACAAATACTACGGTCACTCTCTGGCTCTATCCTTTAACTCATATCTTCAATCTCTCCTTTTCTACTGGCATCTTCCCCAACCCTCTAAAACATGTGCTAGTCACCCCCATACTTAAAAAAAAGCCCCCCACCACTCATCCCCCACAGCTATTACCTTTTGTATCACTCAACCCTCCCTCTTAAATTGTAAGCTCTAACGAGCAGGGCCTTCTGTTTCCTCTTGTACCAAATTGTATTGTAACTGTCTACTTTCATTTGTAAAGAGCTGCACAAACTGTTGGCACTATATAAATCCTGTATTATAATAATATAAGGGGAGCCTTTACTAAACACTAAGGAAAGGAAGCATTTCTTCAATTACCACAAAAGTAAATCTGGCCATAAACTGAGCAATTTTTTTTCAACTTTCAAATGAAGCAGCCAAAATGCAAACAGTGGGTGCCTGCTCTATCAGCACCACTCTGCCTGACAAGGAAATGCTGACACTGTTTGCTGGCAAGGTAAATAATATGCCCTCCGCTTTCCATTTGCAGCTAGATTTACCTTCATTCTTCTTGGAAGACATGTATCTATGGGAATGTGTGCCCATTCAGCCAAAAGAGCATTGCTTGGGTTCATCCCATAGGGATGTAGTTGAAGTCAGCGCTCTGTGCAGTCCACTTGAGTACCTCCAAACAGGGGCGGACTGACCATTTGGAAACTCGGGCACTGCCCGAAGGCCCGGGGTCAGTAGGGGGCCCCATGAGATGCACCTGGTACCTTTAACATAGGCTTTTTTTAGTTTGGGCAAGGACACAGGGGCTCCATGATCCCCTATTGCCTGGGGCCCCATGAGTTGTCAGTCCGCCCCTGCCTCCAAATCATTGTCATCAAACCATGTCTTTAAAGACCTAGCTTTATGCACAGGGGCACAGTCAAGTGGAAACAGAAAAGTTCCATCTCCAAAATCATGTCACAAGGTTCGAAGCCCACAAATGTATGTAAAGTATTTGTATTTTGTAGCATTAACAATATTTCATTGGAAACACCTGAAAGCTCAATACATTTGGATGGGTGTCCACGTACTTTTGGCCTTACAGTATATGTGATGGTTAGGAGTCCACAAACATATGGCCATATCTAAAGCCAATTTGTTTTTTTAAGTTTAGAAGTAGGAATTGGTAAAACCCTGTCAAGTTTTCATTCTACTGGGAAGAATTTCCTACATGTCCTCTCTTGAAGACACAAGGAATGGGAAAAAATGTCTCCAAAGTAAAGGATATTCCTTCTTAGAACATTGCCACTGGAACAAGTGCCTCCATTGGAAGATTTTTCCTATATGCATGTTCCAGTAATAACTCTAAATATTGGTTTTACCATTAACTTTTGGCAGCCATGGACACCTGAACAGAGAGTGATGAATCTTCCCAGTGGGAAGACAGTTATAAAATCCTAGCAGAGGTTCTAACCCCTATCAAAAACAAAAAAAGAGATACTCTAAGATATCTACAATATAGATGTGAGACAGCAGTCGGAATATTAGATGCTTGTGGCACAAACATGCAAATGTGTTTTAGCCAAACGTGCTTTCTTATACTCTTTGCAGACACTCTAATGCTGCTTATGTTTGTACAAATTGCTTCATCTTCACGGCGTCAACAATTACTCACTGTTCTGCGTTTGCACTGTAAATGGTACTCAATATATTATATGAAGCTTTCCGCAGTAAAGAATCAAAGCAACGATGGTGCAGTAATACTTAGGTCTTAAATGTCCCTCATTTCGAGGGACATTCCCTCTTTTGAGACGAAATCCCTCTGTCTCTTGTGCAAGCTCAGATGTCAATCTTTTCTGTCTGATGTGTACATCTCTATAAAAAAAAAATGTACTATTTTACTATCAAAAGTATTATGCTGCACTAAACTTTTTATCCAGCCTCTACATTACTGCATTTGCCATTTTTAAAATCCAAAATCTAAATGTAAAAATAGGTGAAAAAACACTTGTGTGGTTTAGCCGATCATTTTCTACAAATCTTTGCGGTCCATGTAACCAGGGCCATGACAGGGACATGTCCTTTGCTTACATACTGTGTGCTAAAAGTGTCCATTTTTATCATTTCAGAACATTGGGAGGTATGGTAATACAATCCAAAATTCTGATCTTTATCTTCTAGGCGGTTTCATTGTAGGTGACCTGTATTCTGAACACAAGATATATTCGTGTCTCCTATTTCATAAGTACAAGTCAGTTCACGCATACATTTTATGTACCTTAGTTACAAGTAGAATCAGCAATCTGCCCAGTCATACTAGTAGTAACTAGGATGAAATATTTTTAACATTCCAGAACTATTACATGATTTCTAGTTGGCATGATGGGATATGTAGTTCCACAATAGTCATTGACTGAATGTGTACTAAAGTGATCATCAAAGCAGTACAATGAACAGCTACAATAAGCGACAGTCAATTCTCACTTCACAAGTCACAGACTTTCCAGTTAGTAATCATTTTGGATTGGTTTTTAGGGGTAAAACTTCATCATGTTCTTTATTGCCTGCCTGAAAACCAGACTTGGAAAGAGGATGATTGCCTGGAATAACTGATCTAAGATTTTAGTTTGAGAAGATGAAACATAATCAGACTGGTTGCTATGCACAACAACAGCTCTGCCTGTCCTATGTACAACTTTTCATAAATCAGACCCTCCACTTCTGCTCCTATGACTTGAAATTCCCATCTGATTCAATGGCCGCAGCTCTAAATGAGATGCATTGTTGAAAAGCTCATCCCTTCAAAAAGCAAGCCTGGTTAATTGTCTAGCTTACCTTGCTCTTGACTAGAATATCAATGCATCTGGGCTTTGGCCAGCTGCTCTCTTTCAGTGCTAGCCCAAACCACTGAAAGCCTGAATGTAGAGCAGAAAATCCTTCAGGAGTGGAGGCAGAGGAACAATGTGGTTCTTCTTTCTGCTTATTTTCACTTCTTAGGAGAAGAATACATAGCCATAGAAAAGACATAGGATAGTTTCCTAACTCATAGTCATAGACTGTGGGACGAAGGCAAACACAGACCCGCCTCTTCATCCACATCATGTGTGGGGAACTTCAAGACTTTTCATTAACCTCACTTGTGCCAGGGAGACACAGGGAGAGTCTCTGCTGCTGTAGATCATGAATGAAGATAGAAATGCAGGGTTGCTCAGGAAAGCAATTCAAATAACTGGCAACCAATTGGCACAAGTCGCTAAGCTATAATGCATATGTTTTTGCCATTGCAATAGTTATGCTAATATTGCAGAATATAACATAACATAGGTATGGCAAAAAAAAAAAAAAAATCTTTATAGTTTAGTATATTAAAGTGATATTAGATAAAAAGATGGTATACTTACCTGCTCTCTGCAATGATATTACAAAGAGCATTCCTTTACCTCCTCTTTAGCAGTCCCCTACTGGCGCTGTCCACTTCTCCTACCTCCAGGTGCCTTCTTAGCAAGCTATGTGCTATGGAGGTACCCATGCCTATGTGCTCCTGAGCCTGGATGTGCGTATCCAGAGACACACACAGCGCCAGTAAACCATGTCCCCACTCCCTCTTGTCAGGAGTTTGACTGACAGCAGTGGGAGCCTATGGCTCTCAGTGTCTCATGTGGGACCAGAAAGAAAGAAGAGCAGTGCTGCAGTCGGGACAGCGTGGAAGCGATGACAAGTAAGTGTTTAGGGATGGGGGTGGGTAGGATACGTACTAGGGAGTTTTTTTACTTAAAACGCAAGTAGGCAAGTGCAGCTTGTTTTCCGCACTGCAGGTGATGCTCATCTGCAGCAGTGCAAAGGGAGATGTCAAGAGGAATGTGGTTACTCTATGGTTTTCTGAGTCACTGGAGCAGCGATCTGGTTGGATGCTGGCCGCCCATGTTACTCTGGCGGCCCTCAAGACCCTGGCTACTGGGTTTGGCATGTATTCGCATGTGGGTAGTGTAGGAACAATATTTGCAGTAGGGAAAGGCTCTGCACTCTCCTTGGGCACCTTTGCTGTAGTGTTTGAACGGCCAGGCCGCATTCTGCCCCCTGCAGACAGACGCTGTCAGTTTGGTTGAAACCTGCTCCGCTGCACACTGTTGGCTTCTGTGAGTATTCCCAGTTGGGCTACCTTCCACCAGGTTTGTTCTGCCTTTACACCAATATAAGTTCCATTATTTGCATTTGAACTGTGTGTGTGTGTTATTGCTGCCACACCACACTGAACCCACCCAAACGTGGCTGCAGGCTATGTCATTTCTTACAGTGGGTACAGATATCAGAGCAGGTACCATCATGGCTCAGGATCAGCCATGGCTCTGGTGCCTAAATAGATTGGTGCTAATATGCCACTGGTAGAGTGGGAGGAGAAACTAGAGAGCGCTGCACGCCTGTACCAGGTTCCCAGGCTAGCCATTAACTCTTTGGAAAATGATGCCCAACAAGTAGTAATGGCTCTGCTGGCAGAGGACTGGGCCACGCTGAAGCAAATCGTGACACACCTGGAGGAACTATTCAGAGAAAACTTGATGGTCTAGAAGCTGAGGCGCATATTCTTTGTCTGGAGGCAACAGGAGGACGAGAGCACCATGCACTTTGCAGTGGCGCTCCATCACCCCTGGAAATGACTGGAACAGAGGGATGCACATGGCAGTAGGAAATCGCAGATTCAGGCCACATTCTGAGCAGCCAATTCTTGGCAGTAATGAAAGAAGGACCAGTCAGGAGGGCCCTGAAAGAGCAAATAAGTATACAGCCCACCATCTCTTTCATGACCTTGTGGAGAACATGGTTGCATGGGAACAGGAAGATGCAGAGGCAACAGTAGCTATAACCAAAAAGTATGATCCTTTGCATATTCCAGAAGAAGCCTTGGCCCCTTCACCACTGTCTGCTTTACAATCAACACTAAAGGAACTCACCCTGGACATGGCCTCTCTGAAGCAGCAGATGTCCACACATCAAAGGGATTTGGCCCCTTCACCTAAGGGTGAGAATCCGTTTCAGAGGGACCCAGAAGAAGGCCATAAATGCCGGCGGTGTGGTCAATATTGGCATGTGAACAGGAACTGTGGCAGGTCTGATGTCAAACACACACAGGCACAACCCCAGGGACCATAAACACTAAGTCCCAGCTATCCACAGACCATGGTTTCTCCAAGTCCAGTGGTGTCTGCTTTCATCAATAGACTGGAGGTCTAACTGACATTGGGTTGACGTAACAGTCATGGAGTATAACTTTAATATCCATCAGTTCAGGATGTGAGACCAACTGGACCCCTCCTGACTATCCCTTAAGGCAGCCAATAACTTGTCCATCCTAGTGGAGAAAGAAATAGAGCTTCTTCAGGCCCATTGGTGCTGAGCTGATGATAATCACATACTGCTGGCCTCTACATTCACTACATCATTTCCAGTACATTTATTTTTAAACATTTTTCTCCACTAAAAAAATTGATTTTTCATAAACATTTACATAAAGGGAAAAGTAAAGTGCATTTTTAGAGTGCATATTTTATGTGCAGTGTTTATCTTGAAACTGAACTTCAGCCTTACCTTCAGACTTGCAGAGTTGTACAGGATCCTCTTATATACTGAAAATGCCTACTCTGATTTCACCACACACTGTGCATTTCTCACAGTGTGCTTTAGAAGCTGTAGCAAGTCGGAAAGAGTCTGCCTGATTTCTTGACCGGAGGACATCCAGCATCATTTAGCCTGGGTGTATTGAATTAAAATTCACAGAGCTCCAGTCAGTAACATTTTCTTCCAGCAGATGTCCGAATTGTATGCGTATGATGGCTCAGACCCCTTCTTACATCAGTGTCTTTACCCCCCCTCTCTCATCCTGTTTACATCAAGATCTCCCTACTTTGCATTACAGCCCCTCTGTACTAAAATCCCCTTCACATCTGCCCTCTTTACATCACAGTCCCCCTCCCTTTACATCACAGCCACCTCTTCACACCATGATCTCCTCACTTTGCATCACAGTCCGCCCTTCACATCACGTCAGTCCTCTTTACATCACAGTCGTCCCCACTCCTCGCCTTTACATCACAGGCACCCCCTTCACATTACAGTCCCCAACAACCCTTTTTATCACAGACCCCTTCACGTCAGTGTCCTCCTTTCACAGTATTGTCCTCAGCCCCCCTTCAAACTACACCATGTCTTGACAACCATGTACCTGCTGGTTAACTTAAAAGTTAACTTGGGCCACTGCCACCCTCCATGATATTTTCAAAACTTCTCCCAAGAGCCAACCCAATGCTTGTATCAGGGCTTAGGGCTCTTGAGAGAAGTAATAAGACAGAAAGCTATGTACACCAGCCTGCTGGTCCCTCCCATCAGCCACGATCTGCCTGCATTGCACAGAGAATCACAGAGGCCTAGTGACAACATTACTGGGTCAAAAAAATCTACACTATATTGCCAAAAGTATTGGGACACCCCTCCAAACATTTAATTCTGGTGTTCAATAGCCGAGCAGCTGCATCTGAGCCTTGCATCACCAAGCGCAATGCAAAGCATAGTATGCAGTGGTGTAAAGCATGCCACCACTGGACTCTAGAGCAGTGGAGATGTGTTCTCTGGATTGACTAACCACACTTCTCTATCTGGCAATCCAATGGACATGTCTGGGTTTGGCGTTTGCCAGAAGAACGTTTGCCATTGCCTGACTGCCTTGTGCCAAATGTAAAGTTTGGTGGAGAGAGGATTATGGTATGACATTTTTTTTCAGGAGTTGGGCTTGGCCCCTTAGTTCCAGTGAAGGGAACTCTTAAGGTGTCAGCATACCAAGACATTTTGGACAATTTCATGCTCCCAACTTTGTGTGAACAGTTTTGAGATGGCCCCTTTTTGTTCCAACATGACTGCGCACCAGAGCACAAAGCAATGTCCACAAAGACATGGATGAGCGAATTTGGGATGGAGGAACTTGACTGGTCTGCACAGAGTCCTGACTTAAACCCGATAGAACACCTTTGGGATGAATTAGAACAAAGACTGTGAGCCAGGCCTTCTCGTCCGACATCAATGCCTGACCTCACAAATGCTCTTCTGAAAGAATGGTTAAACATTCCCATAGACACACTCCTAAACCTTGTGGACAGCCTTCCCAGAAGAGTTGAAGCTGTTATAGCTGCAAAGGGTGGGCCAACTCAATATTGAACCCTACGGACTAAGACTGGGATGCCATTAAAAGTTCATGTGTGTGTAAAGGAAGGCGTCCCAATACTTTTGGCAATATAGTGTATGTACAAGTACACAATGCAGCAATGAAAATTATACAACCTTTCGAGTTTGGCAGGCAGAACCATCACCAAACATGGTCTATTCAAGTGCATGGGACTTCATCAAAACTACAATACAACTCTGTGTAATACAGGCAGATTCGAAGTGGTGCTGCAGGCTTTCAGTAAGTTAAATATTTGACTTATTGCCTCTGAACTGATTGTCAATTACCTTTAAAAGCAATTAATTGTGGATCACTTTTCAGTGCGGGCTGTAAAACAGCCACACATGTAAACAAGCACCTCAGTTAATTTGCTTTCATCTATAATGTATATGTCTTTGCGGTCTGGGAGCCCTAGCTATAGGAGTGAATTACAAAATCTGCTGTATGCTAGTATACATGTCTAAATACCAGTACTTTAAAGGTGCATGTGTATGGATGTATTTTCTCACCTGTAAAATGCAAGTACACTGTATTTTGTAATTAATTCCTATGGGCAGGATTTTGGCGCAGCGAGGGATCCCAGGCACCACAAATACAGGTGTATTTCATGCTGTATTTCCATATGTCAGCAAACATGTCCGTGTGCATGAGTCCTAAAAAGGTAGTAATAAATAAAAAAAAATCATAAATAATTTTTCATTTTTGCCATCTGCCTTAAAGCATATCTAGGCCCAAAAACAAAAATGTGATCTGTGGCAGCTTACCTGTCTGTAGATGAGGTGGCTGCATTATCTGGCATTTTCAGGGTTTTTCTCTTAATTCTCATTTGGTAGTCTTATAAATAACACATGTTCTGCCTCAGTATGGTTACGCTCACTCACATCACTGTATGTATGGAGGGAGTTATACTGTAGTTGTCACCCAGGCAGGACTTTAAAGTGTTACTAAACCCACCACAGTAAACTCAATCTGTATATGCAGTAAAGAAAGCTTGTAAGTCCTCATGTACACTGGACGATTATACAGCGGCTGTTTTTTTCTACAGTCAGTAAACCCCCCAGCATGTTATCCTATGTGTCCATGCACACAGACTGTAATCAGCGTTTTTTGGCAGGAAAAAACCCCAGAACTAGTGGGTTTATAGAGGAGTGTTTATCTGTAAAAATGCTCTAATGCTCAAAAACACAGCAAAACGCAGCAAACCGGCATTTTTGGACTTTGAGCAAAAAATAAATAAAAAATGCTACAAAATGCAAACATGAAAAATTGTGGCTAAACGCTAATAAACGCTGGAAAACTCACATTTTTAAAGTGACTTTACCAGCGTTATTAAAATGCCCAGTCAGCATGGAGCCTTATACTCACTGTAGAACCTAAGGGGTTAATGTAAAAAGGATGTTTGATCCAATCTTCTTTGATCCTCCCCTGCTTACACAGTCCCCAAACCATCTCCTGATAAAACAGAGCTGCACATGCTCAGTATGGTGTGTATTGCTGCAGAGGTTTTTTTTTTTTTCTTCTTCTTAAGACAGTGCATGTGATCAACACAGGGCCAATCAGCACTGCCCATACAGAGGGTGCTACAGCCTCATAGGACAATCAGGGAAGAATGAAAACTCCTCCTACAAGCTTTAACCAGTGCTCTGCCGGACACTGATAGAAGTGATAAGATTGATCGAACTGCTGATGTGAAAAGGTATTTAGCAGTTTATTTTTACTAAAATAATTGCATTTCCATGTTCTACGTACTGTGGGAGGCCAGATATAGTGAATGCAGGGTCCTGGGTTTAGTAACACTTTAAAGCAGGGTTCTGGCCGCCAGCCTCCCCGCCACAAAAAATTAAAAGTCAGCTGGTGCAAATACTGTAGCTGCTGACTTTTAATATTAGGGCACTTACCTGTCCAGGCATCCAGCCGTATCCTCACCCAGAGCCGATTCTTCAATCTGCTGTTGGGTGCTGGCACTGCCATCTTGACTAAAGGAAACCAGTAGTGAAGCCTTGTGGTTTCACAGCCAGCTTCCTACTACGCATGCTTGAAGCGTGCTGCCCTTTGTGAATGGGCCACAGTTTTCTGGGACCTGTGAAATGTCCCGGAGGGCTGCGAAGGAGCATTGTCTGTACTTGCTAAAAATGTCCTTAGCCTGAAAAAAGAATACTAATACAGCCATCACATCTAAGGACTGGTAAGCTGGTTTATATATAAAGACCAAATGAACCTTCAGCATAAATCAACTAAATACATTCCAGGTGCATCAAAACAAATGGTGTGCAAAGTTTACAGTTTATTTTATTCAGAAAGGAGCTACGGCCTGAGTAGAAAAGCCAGTCCCTTGCTTGAAGCTGCAAAGGAGGATCCTTGCTCTCTGTGGGGAAGCAGTGGTCTCATTCCTGAGGTCCGACATGTCCCCTACAGAGTCAGCCCTATAGCTCTGCAATTATCAAAGTTTATGCTCCCTGTTGATTGGAGAAGTTCTTGTTCAGCAGGGGGAGTGTCTGACTTCTGCAGAGAGACCAGTGTAGAGGTTACAGAGACAAGAATCCCATCCTGCAGCTGCTGGCAGGGACAGGCTTTTCTACTCAGGCTGTGGTTGCTTTTTTGGAAAAATTTTATTTATTTTAACTGACAATTGCGCGGTCATGCAACGCTGCACCCATATGAAATTTATATCCTTTTTGTCCCACAAATAAAGCTTTCTTTCGGTGGTATTTGATTGCCTGTACGTTTTTTATTCTTTGCCCTATAAACAAAAAAAGACCACCAATTTTAAGAATAAAAACAATATTTTTTGCTATTAACCCCTTGGCGTCGGCGCCTCCCGGCCCTTTAAAGGTTCCAGAAGCCAGGTTTTAGGGTCGTGTGACCGCCGTGATTCGCTGTCACGGCGGTTACATGATCGGGGAAGGTCCCGATCGAAAGAGGAGATCGGGACCTTTCCATGAGTTCCAAATGTGTGTGCTGGGAGCGCGCAGGGCGCAGGCTCTCAGCACATATGGTTTTCTTAATACTTCGGTGTCTAGGCCCAGATGCCAGGAGGCCGCACACTTGTGTTCGGCAGATGCCAAGAGGTTAAACGTGGCCAGTAAAAACATTTTAAAAATAAATAATAAATAAATAAATAAAATAAAAAGTATTGTTTACATACAGGTCTCTCCACCGTCGGAGATACTCGGCGATCACCAGGAGCCAGCGAGTAATTACCGGCCAGGACCCAGTGATTGACAGCCGAGGCCGCGAATGGCGGCACGGGTAGGGTGCGCAAGCCCCTTACTCGGAACTGCAAAATCACAAATTTTGTGGACCCGTGCCACCATGTAGCAGTATTTCTGCTATAGGGCAGTGCAGAACTGGTTAAAGTTTGAAAGGTAAAAGCAGCTTGGTTATTACAAGGCACTGCATCTAGCAGATTATAATGGTTCTTTCTACAGCCTTCCTGTAAAAACCACACAGACTGTAGCGTATGGATTGCACATAGCCAAGGCATGGCCTGAGGTTGATCTACTCTGGTAAAGTGCTATTTTAACTACAGCTAATGGAAATCTCACATGTTGGGAATTGGGTTTTAGCCTGACACGCATCAAATTGATCAAAGACAAAGTCTGTTTGGTTGCCAATTTAAACCTAACCTTTAATGACGGAGTAACTACTGCATGACAGTTACAAATTACCGAGACTTGGCAATTAACGCTTGCTAATAGTTAGCTTACAGAACAGAAGCCACAAAGTGAAACATTTCAGAAGTATTTTCTTAAAAGATTTGCTCAAATCTTTAAAATGATTTGAAATGCGCCACTAGCCAAAACATTTTTTTTGCAGTTTTGGATAGCCTAAGGACCAGTTGGAACCCCTTCCAAGTTTTTTATTTATTGCTGTGTATAACCCTTCTGGTGAGATTTACCCTCTCTATTTATCACGGTGAGCATCATCTAGGACAAACTAGATAGAAAACTGATGAAAAAAAGCCAGCATTTTACAGTTGTCACCAGAACAGGAATAGAGGGGAAAGCTTACAATGGGGACACCTTTTCAGTTTTCATCTGTTTAAAAGGGGATACCGTCCCCCAATTTGGAGAGATTTTTTTTTTCTTCTTGTTGAGTCTCTGGGACAAAAAGTAAGAAATGCACTGTAATAGGAAATGACTCCTTAAAGTGGTTATAAATCAGACATGAAATGTGAACAAATCATATCCCTCTATAGTGTGCATGTTTTAGTTAAGAGCACTAACTGTCGCTTCTGCCTGCTGCTTTGTTGCTCTGCTATCAGCATAAATCACTTCTGACAAGTTTTCCTGACAGAACAAGAGGGAAAAAAAAAGTGTCAAGTGAGAGAGCTCCAGCATGCAGCCTGTGATTGACAGCCTCAGCTCCATTCATGTGTGCTGTGTGAAGGGGGGAGGCTGTCTTTTCCTTCCAATCAGTTCTCAGAGCTCTCCTCACTGAGCTCTATAGTGTGTGATTTCAGCTCTCCACCCAACTGTTTAACTCAGACAAGCATTATAATTTCTGGACTTGGGATGTAGAGAAGAGAAGACTGCAGATACACAAGTACAACTAATGTAGGAGGATTTATTTAATCGCCTTGTTTCATGTATCACCTGTGGCCAGTTACTTCATTGGGTATATGTAAGGGTTTACAACCACCCTAAAAGTATAACTAAAAGGAAACTTTTTTAGTTTTAGATGGAATGGAGAGGGGTTATAACACCTGTCAAGTTTTTATTGCAGTCTGTACCCCATTAGGGAGATTTGCCCTCTCAATCTGTCCTGTTTACCATTATCACCAAGAGTGAAAGTAAAATAAAATCCTAGAGTTTGGGTTGTTACCTGAACAGAAATAGATTGGAGATCTACCGTTGGGGCACTAGCACTGGTGACAACCAGGGATTCTCTCATTTTGGAAGGATTTCCTACCACTATCTGGTAATGGCACAGGTAGTGGAAGGAAATAATAACCCTTCCTCACTTTATCTACAAATAAATTCTGTACTTTAAGCTATTCAACTACTTAAAGCGGAGCTCCACCCAAAAGTGGAAGCTTGGCTTGTTTGCCTCCTCCCCCCTTCCACTGCCATATTTGACACCTTTTGGGGGGAGGGGGGGAGCAGATACCTGGTTTTGACAGGTACTTGCTCCAACTTCCAGCTCAGTTTGCCGTGGCAAAGAGGGCCAGAAGTTCACTCCCCCTCCTTCCTTCTGCAGTCTCCTGGGAACCTTCACAGGACCTAGAAGATTGCCGGGCCAATCAGGATACGCAGCGCAACTTGCGCATGAGCAGTGGGCACCCGTCTGTGTCACAGCTGGTGCCCACAGTTGAAATGCCGGCACTGGGGAGAGAAGAAGGAGAGAAGGGACGGTGCGGTTGAGCACATCGCTGGACCCCGGGACAGGTAAGTGTGTGTTTATTAAAAGTCAACAGCTACAGCTTTTGTAGCTGCTGACTTTTAATAAACACAAAAGCGGCTGGTTTTACAAGGCCAGTAACACAATTCCTGTTTTATAGAGTGACAACACTCACTGTACTCTATCTGTGGAGGAGAAGCATTGTCACCCTAGTTTGCTTTCCTAATTTGGTCCACAAAGACCTTGTCCTCGCTTCATCTCAAAAACATTGAGAGGAGGCGTTCTATAGTTCCACAGAAAATAGCTTGATGATAACATGGTTTGAGATTGCCTTTCAATACACAGAAAATTACAAAGACAGGATTAACAGGTAGTTTTCTGTACTTACAGAAAATGTTCTAAGCCTGAAAAAAGAAAACTAAATTAGCCACAACATCTATGGGCTGGTAGGCTGCAATATATTACATTTTTTTTCAAATGCACTTTAAATCAGAAATCCACCCTAAAACAAGATAACAACAAACAGGCTAGTAAAAAAATAAAATGCAAAACCACTTTTTGGTAAAAATATTCAATTTAAATCCAATTAAAATCTCCAACAGTACTTTTTTCTGCCTGATTTCCTCAGTCTGATAGCCAGCATCATTCGAACTGCTTCCTCTGACCCTGGGTCATCCTGGACCCACCCCAGGCTGTGGCTGGACAGTGTAAGGAGAAGCTACTCTGTGATTAGCTGATCTCTCTGTCACTCTGCTTCCTCCTCCTATTAGCGTGTTTTCTTGTCAGCAAATGAACTCTTTGGGTCCTTGTGATGCTTATTCCTCCCATACTCTAGCCATTATGTACAAGGACTGGATGAGAATGATACAAGGTCAAATTCAGGTACCTACATCTAATAATGTATTAATGATTACAGAGCAGACTTAACCCGCCCATTGGCTATAAACGGCTGACGGAAAGCAGTGCCGATGCAGACTAACACACCTGTACATCAGTGGCATTGATGGCTGATATGCAACTCACAAAACACATACCCGGAAGCACGTCAATCTGTGTGTAACTGGGACACAGCAAATCACATTACCACTGTGTCCGGGTGCTCACATGGTATTTTACCATGTGATTGCTGTGTCCAATCACAGCAAACACATAGCATACAGTAGAAAATGAAAGCAAGCATCAGTTCTCTCTTCTCACTGTGAGAGCAGAGAACCAATACTGCAGCCTGTGAGTGTTACCCCCCCCCCCCCGAACATCCAGCCAAAAATCAAATGCAGGTTATCACTGCTTTCCTGCCGGCTGCACATGGCACCAGTGACAAGCAGCACAGCGCAGTCAGCTGCAGAGTGTAGTAATGTAATAATGCAGCTGCAGCAAGCAAGGGTCAATCCACACTCACACTGTATTACATGGGCAGGATGTTGGGCTCGGGCTGAGGCTGACACAGATCTATTACAACCAGGCAGCACACTGACCAAGCACAGCCTGTCCCGCCCACCATTCTCTACACTCCTCTATTGTCATTGGCTTGCAGGACCACTTCTCACCTGGGGCTTGAGGGGAGGAGCTTTGTCTAGGCCCTGAAGCAGCCCTGGAGGAGCACTAAACACTGTGCTATGAAGCTGCTGGCCCGCTGTGTGGATGAACTGCTGCTCTATGTAAGGGGGGGCTCTAGGGACCTTACTGTAAAGTGGGGGTGGCACAGGGGATCCTAAATAAGGAAGGAAGCTCTGGGGACACTGATGTAAGGAGGGCGAGCTCTGAGGAGCCTGGTGTAAAGAGGGGGGCTCTGGGGATTCTGATGTAAAGAAGAGGGCTTTGGGGACCCAGATGTAAAGGAGGTGTCTCTGGTGACCCCAATGTAAAGAGGGGGGTGACTTTGGGGATCCTGATATAAAGAAGGTGGCTCTGGTGACCCTGATGTAAGGAGGGTGTCTCTGGGGACCCCAGGGTAAGAACGGGGGCTCAGGGAGCCTTGATGAAAGTGGAGTGTCTCTGAGGACCCTGGTGTAGAAGAGGTGGAGCTCTGGGGACCCTGATGTAAGGAGGGGGGCTCTGGGAATTCTGATGTAAGAAAGAGGGCTCTGGGGACCCAGATGTAAAGTGGGTGTTGCTAGAGACCCTGATGTAAAGAGGGGGGCTCTGGGGAGCTTGATGTAAAGAAAGGGGCTCTGGGAACTCTGCTATAAGACAGGGGGCTCTGGGAACCCTGATGTAAAGTGACTATCCTCTGCCTCACTTACTACTGACCCCTGAACTCTGTGTCGCTATAAGACACAACCAATATTCAACATAATGAGAACCACACACAAAATTTGCTGCATTACACTGCACGCACCACACATTCGCTTTCTCTATAGCAGAAGACGTATGACCTTGCCCACTGCTTTCAGAAAGCACCCCCATACTGAGCAGGTGCAAGAGGCACCATCTTGTGTCACTCTTGCAGTTTGAGAGAGCTGAACCTCCCCCCCCCTTCCCCCAGGAAAAACATATCTATGGCCCTGTCCCTGATCACTGCCCTAGTGTAGTCATAATAAAAAATGCAGCCAGCCCGTTACCTGTCCCAGTGCTCACAATAACATCGCCATACGCAATACCAATGTCCTGTGTGAAAGTTATAGAGTCTACAAACTATCGGATATACAGTCATGGCCAAAAATATTGGCACCACTGCATTTCTGTCAAATACAGTAATATACCACTTCACCCAGAATATTGTTGAAATTACAAATGTTTAGGCATTCTCATCTTTATTTCCTTTGTTTGTATTGGTATGACACAAAAAAGTGGAGAAACAAAAAGCCAAATCTGATACATTCCATGCAAAAGTAAAAAAAATGGACTGGACAAAATTATTGGCACCTTCTCAAAATTGTAAGAAATAATTGCATTCCAAGTTTGTGATGCTCCTGTAATTTGTAACTAAACTCATCTGTATCAATTAACAGGTACTGACAACACTGTATAGAAACCACACTGGCAACCAGTTAAAATGGTGAAAAATTGATTCAACCTTTCTATTGTGTGTGGCTGTATGCCACGTGGAGCATGGAAAAGAGAAAGAGGAGCAAAGAATTGTTTGAGGATTTGAGAACAAAAATTGTGGAAAAGCATGGACAATATCAAGGTTACATGTCCATCCTCAGAGATCTTAACGTTCCTGTGTCCACTGGGCGCACTATTGTCAAGAAGTTTACAGTCCATGGTACTGTAGCTAATCTCCCTGGATGTGTACAAAAGAGAACAATTGATCAAAGATTGCAACGAAGGATTGTTTGAATGGTGGATAAAGAACCTCGATCAACTTCCAGACAAATTCAAGATGACTTTCAGGCACAGGGTACAACTGTGTCAGCTCGCACTATATGTCACAATCTGAATGAAAAGGGACAATCTGATAGGAGACCCAGGAGGACACCACTACTGACACAGAAACATAAAGAAACCAGTTTGGAGATTGCCAAAGTTTACCCAAAATGCTTTTGGATGAATGTGCTGTGGACAGACGAAACAAAATTAAAGCTTTTTTGGTAAAGCCCATCATTTTACTGTTTTCAGAAAAAGAAATGAGGCCTTTAAAGAAAAGAATACAGTCCCTACAGTCAAACATGGTGAAGGTTCACTGATGTTTTGGGGTTGCTTTGCTGCTTCAGGCACTAGATGTCTTAACCGTGTGCATAGCATTATGAAATTTGAAGATTATCAAATAATTCTGGGGTGCAATGTAGGGCCCAGTGTCAGAAAACTGGGTCTCCATCAGGGGTCATGGGTCTTACAGCAGGACAATGACCCAAACCACATTTTAAAAAGCACCCAGAAATGGTTTCACACTAAGCACTGGAGAGTACTGAACTGTCCAGCAATTAGTCCAGATCTCAATTCCATAGAGCACCAGTGGAGAGATCTCAAAACAGCAGTTGGGAAAAGGAACCCTTCCAATCTGAGAGACCTGGAGCAGCTGGTGAAAGAAGAGTAGTCCAAAATTCCAGTAGAGAGGTGTAAGAAACTCATTGATGGTTACAGAAAGCGACTGATTTCAGTTATTTTTTTCCAAGGGGTGTGGAATGTGTCAGATTTGGCTTTTTGTTTCTCTACTTTTTTGTGTCACCAGTACAAACAAAAGAAATAAACATGAAAATAGCTAAACATTTGTAATTGCAACACTTTTCTGGGTGCAGTGGTGCATTATCTGACAGAAATGCAGGGGTGCCCATATTTTTGGCCATGACTGTATATCCCATAGTTTGTATACTCTATAACTTTCACACAGGCTAAATAATATACACTGTTTTGGGTAATTTTTATCCAAAAAATGTGGCAGAACACATTTTGACCTAAATTTATGAAGAAAGTTTATATATTTGCAAATGGACCTGGAGAATCTGGATGGCTGCACTCCTTAAAAGATTTATTATGAAATACAAGCTTAAAAACATCAAATAGCAGTAGGGGGAAGAAAGAATCTTGATGCATTTCACGTTTTTGCAGATTTACAGTTGGTAGATTTGGTGGCTGCATTAGTTTTCAATTTTTTTCAGACCATGAACACTTTTAGAAAGCACAGAAAATAACTATTGATCTTACATGAAATGCAGTGTTAACTGTTTATGAGTGGAACTAAAATCACAATGTTATCATCCTTCCAAGTTATCTTTACTCAACTACAATTCTCCCTGCTCTCGTAATGGAAATAAAGAGAGAAAACCCTTTTTTTGTAGTCTAAATCAGGAGAACAGCCTAGGGTGACATCTAGAGATGAGCGAATCGAAGTAGGCGAAGTGGAATTCGAGTCGAATATTGGAAAATTTTCCTAAAATGGCGGCGGACATGTGCGGCGACGGAGCGGGGATGTCTGGGAAGGCGCGCAGACAAGGCGCGCTGACCCATAATGCATTCCATAATGACATGTGATCGCATTAGCCAATCAGCAGCCAGGCAGCCAGCACTGTGTAATGGTCGAGCTATAAATAGCGGCCATTTTAGAATTCTTCATTTGCCTCCAGTCATTCAAGAGAGGCAGACCGCTCTGTATTAGGGACAGAGTTAGGGCCACAGAAATGTTACTTGGGGACAGAGAAACGTTACTTAGGGACAGAGAAGCATTACTCAGGGACACAGAATTGTTAATGAGGGCCACAGAATCGTTACTTAGGGCCAAAGAAACGCTAGTTAGGGCCACAGAATTGTTACTCAGGGACAGACAGAATTGTTACTGAGTGCCAGAGAATTGTTACTTAGGGCCACAGAAACGTTAGTTAGGGCCACAGAATTGTTACTCAGGGACAGACACAGAATTGTTACTGAGGGCCACAGAACTGTTACTTAGGGCCACAGAAACGTTATTAGGGCCACAGAATTGTTACTCAGGGACAGACAGAATTGTTACTGAGTGCCAGAGAATTGTTACTTAGGGCCACAGAAACGTTAGTTAGGGCCACAGAATTGTTACTCAGGGACAGACACAGAATTGTTATTGAGGGCCACAGAACTGTTACTTAGGGCCACAGAAACGTTAGTTAGGGCCACAGAATTGTTACTCAGGGACAGACACAGAATTGTTACTGAGGGCCACAGAATTATTACTTAGGGCCACAGAAACGTTACTCAGGGACACAGAATTGTTACTGAGGGCCACAGAACTGTTACTTAGGGCCACAGAAACGTTAGTTAGGGCCACAGAATTGTTACTCGGACAGACACAGAATTGTTACTGAGGGCCACAGAATTGTTATTGAGGGCCACAGAACCGTTACTTAGGGCCACAGAATTGTTACTCAGGGACACAGAATTGTTACTGAGGGCCACAGAACCGTTACTTAGGGCCACAGAATTGTTACTCAGGGACAGACACAGAATTGTTACTGAGGGCCACAGAATTGTTACTGAGGGCCACAGAACCGTTACTTAGGGCCACAGAATTGTTACTCAGGGACACAGAATTGTTACTGAGGGCCACAGAACCGTTACTTAGGGCCACAGAATTGTTACTCAGGGACACAGAATTGTTACTTAGGGCCACAGAAACGTTACTCAGGGACACAGAATTGTTACTGAGGGCCACAGAACTGTTACTTAGGGCCACAGAAACGTTACTCAGGGACACAGAATTGTTACTGAGGGCCACAGAACCGTTACTTAGGGCCACAGAATTGTTACTCAGGGACAGACACAGAATTGTTACTGAGGGACACAGAATTGTTACTGAGGGACACAGAATTGTTACTTAGGGCCACATAATTGTTACTCAGGGACACAGAATTGTTACTGAGGGCCACAGAACCGTTACTTAGGGCCACAGAATTGTTACTCAGGGACACAGAATTGTTACTGAGGGCCACAGAACCGTTACTTAGGGCCACAGAATTGTTACTCAGGGACAGACACAGAATTGTTACTCAGGGACAGACACAGAATTGTTACTGAGGGACACAGAATTGTTACTGAGGGCCACAGAACCGTTACTTAGGGCCACAGAATTGTTACTCAGGGACAGACACAGAATTGTTACTGAGGGCCACAGAATTGTTACTTAGGGCCACAGAAACGTTACTCAGGGACACAGAATTGTTACTCAGGGACAGACACAGAATTGTTACTGAGGGCCACAGAATTGTTACTTAGGGCCACAGAAACGTTACTCAGGGACACAGAATTGTTACTCAGGGACAGACACAGAATTGTTACTCAGGGACAGACACAGAATTGTTACTGAGGGCCACAGAATTGTTACTTAGGGCCACAGAAACATTACTCAGGGACACAGAATTGTTACTCAGGGACAGACACAGAATTGTTACTCAGGGACAGACACAGAATTGTTACTGAGGGCCACAGAATTGTTACTTAGGGCTACAGAAACGTTACTCAGGGACACAGAATTGTTACTCAGGGACAGACACAGAATTGTTACTCAGGGACAGACACAGAATTGTTACTGACGGACACAGAATTGTTACTGAGGGCCACAGAACCGTTACTTAGGGCCACAGAAACGTTACTCAGGGACAGACACAGAATTGTTACTCAGGGACAGACACAGAATTGTTACTGAGGGCCACAGAATTGTTACTTAGGGCCACAGAAACGTTACTCAGGGACACAGAATTGTTACTGAGGGACACAGAATTGTTACTCAGGGACAGACACAGAATTGTTACTCAGGGACAGACACAGAATTGTTACTGAGGGCCACAGAATTGTTACTGAGGGCCACAGAACCGTTACTTAGGGCCACAGAAACGTTACTCAGGGACAGACACAGAATTGTTACTCAGGGACAGACACAGAATTGTTACTGAGGGCCACAGAATTGTTACTCAGGGACACAGAATTGTTACTCAGGGACACAGAATTGTTACTCAGGGACAGACACAGAATTGTTACTAAGGGACAGACACAGAATTGTTACTGAGGGACACAGAATTGTTACTGAGGGCCACAGAACCGTTACTTAGGGCCACAGAAACGTTACTCAGGGACAGACACAGAATTGTTACTCAGGGACAGACACAGAATTGTTACTCAGGGACAGACACAGAATTGTTACTGAGGGCCACAGAACCGTTACTTAGGGCCACAGAAACGTTACTCAGGGACAGACACAGAATTGTTACTCAGGGACAGACACAGAATTGTTGCTGAGGGCCACAGAATTGTTACTTAGGGCCACAGAAACGTTACTCAGGGACACAGAATTGTTACTCAGGGACAGACACAGAATTGTTACTCAGGGACAGACACAGAATTGTTACTGAGGGCCACAGAATTGTTACTTAGGGCCACAGAAACGTTACTCAGGGACACAGAATTGTTACTCAGGGACAGACACAGAATTGTTACTCAGGGACAGACACAGAATTGTTACTGAGGGACACAGAATTGTTACTGAGGGCCACAGAACCGTTACTTAGGGCCACAGAAACGTTACTCAGGGACAGACACAGAATTGTTACTCAGGGACAGACACAGAATTGTTACTGAGGGACACAGAATTGTTACTGAGGGACACAGAATTGTTACTGAGGGACACAGAATTGTTACTCAGGGACACAGAATTGTTACTGAGGGCCACAGAACCGTTACTTAGGGCCACAGAATTGTTACTCAGGGACAGACACAGAATTGTTACTCAGGGACAGACACAGAATTGTTACTCAGGGACACAGAACCTTTACTTAGGGCCACAGAAATGTTACTCAGGGACAGACACAGAATTCTTACTCAGGGACAGACACAGAATTCTTACTCAGGGACACAGAATTGTTACTGAGGGCCACAGAATTGTTACTGAGGGCCACAGAATTGTTACTGAGGGACACAGAATTGTTACTGAGGGACACAGAATTGTTACTGAGGGACACAGAATTGTTACTGAGGGACACAGAATTGTTACTGAGGGACACAGAATTGTTACTCAGGGACAGACACAGAATTGTTACTGAGGGCCACAGAATTGTTACTGAGGGCCACAGAACTGTTACTTAGGGCCACAGAACTGTTACTTAGGGCCACAGAAACGTTACTCAGGGACACAGAATTGTTACTCAGGGACACAGAATTGTTTAATTAAAGAGTATGTCAGACAACATGCAGAGGAGTGGCAGAGGAGGCAATGTTTTAGGAGCGAGCAGACGTGGCAGCAGAGGAAGGGGTCGAGGCAGCACTATTCGCAGCCAGAGGCTAGTGCTCCCGGTGTCATCCAGTACAGTGAGGAAGAGCTAACAGAGGGCGGTCAGGAACGGGGGGAGACATCCGCCTCTTCAGCAGCCAGGCGAAGAAGTAGTGGCGAGGAGAGTGGCTCGGTAGCCGGTGTAGAGACAGGTCTGTCTCCTGACCCACACGCAGCCGAGGGGGCTAGTAGTGAGGCGGAGACCCTAATTGATGATGATGAGGCTGATCGCACTTGGCAGCCTCGACGTCATCAGGCTATTGCTTCCGCATCATCAGGAGAAGAGGGTGGCAGCTTGGCAGCGAGCAAAACAGTCGGTGGGTTGTCTCCATCGCCACACTCTGCCATGTGCCACTTTCAGGTCTCCTCACACACTGCTGGTGTGTTGAATTTTTTGACATAGGGTGCTGGCAGATTACGGGCCTCCCATAGCTGCTGCCAGGCCCCTAATCTGCCATGGGCCCCTATATACCGCCTCCTCATGCTGCTGCCAAGTCCAGAGTCTCTCATGGGTCCCTGTACGGCCTCCCATTGCTGCTGTCTCCATCGCCACACTCTGCCATGTGCCACTTTCAGGTCTCCTCACACACTGCTGGTGTGTTGAATTTTTTGACATAGGGTGCTGGCAGATTACGGGCCTCCCATAGCTGCTGCCAGGCCCCTAATCTGCCATAGGCCCCTATATACCGCCTCCTCATGCTGCTGCCAGGTCCAGAGTCTGTCATGGGTCCCTGTACGGCCTCCCATTGCTGCTGTCTCCATCGCCACACTCTGCCATGTGCCACTTTCAGGTCTCCTCACACACTGCTGGTGTGTTCAGTTTTTTGACATAGGGTGCTGGCAGATTACGGGCCTCCCATAGCTGCTGCCAGGCCCCTAATCTGCCATAGGCCCCTATATACCGCCTCCTCATGCTGCTGCCAGGTCCAGAGTCTGTCATGGGTCCCTGTACGGCCTCCCATTGCTGCTGTCTCCATCGCCACACTCTGCCATGTGCCACTTTCAGGTCTCCTCACACACTGCTGGTGTGTTCAGTTTTTTGACATAGGGTGCTGGCAGATTACGGGCCTCCCATAGCTGCTGCCAGGCCCCTAATCTGCCATAGGCCCCTATATACCGCCTCCTCATGCTGCTGCCAGGTCCAGAGTCTGTCATGGGTCCCTGTACGGCCTCCCATTGCTGCTGTCTCCATCGCCACACTCTGCCATGTGCCACTTTCAGGTCTCCTCACACACTGCTGGTGTGTTGAATTTTTTGACATAGGGTGCTGGCAGATTACGGGCCTCCCATAGCTGCTGCCAGGCCCCTAATCTGCCATAGGCCCCTATATACCGCCTCCTCATGCTGCTGCCAGGTCCAGAGTCTGTCATGGGTCCCTGTACGGCCTCCCATTGCTGCTGTCTCCATCGCCACACTCTGCCATGTGCCACTTTCAGGTCTCCTCACACACTGCTGGTGTGTTGAATTTTTTGACATAGGGTGCTGGCAGATTACGGGCCTCCCATAGCTGCTGCCAGGCCCCTAATCTGCCATAGGCCCCTATATACCGCCTCCTCATGCTGCTGCCAGGTCCAGAGTCTGTCATGGGTCCCTGTACGGCCTCCCATTGCTGCTGTCTCCATCGCCACACTCTGCCATGTGCCACTTTCAGGTCTCCTCACACACTGCTGGTGTGTTGAATTTTTTGACATAGGGTGCTGGCAGATTACGGGCCTCCCATAGCTGCTGCCAGGCCCCTAATCTGCCATAGGCCCCTATATACCGCCTCCTCATGCTGCTGCCAGGTCCAGAGTCTGTCATGGGTCCCTGTACGGCCTCCCATTGCTGCTGTCTCCATCGCCACACTCTGCCATGTGCCACTTTCAGGTCTCCTCACACACTGCTGGTGTGTTCAGTTTTTTGACATAGGGTGCTGGCAGATTACGGGCCTCCCATAGCTGCTGCCAGGCCCCTAATCTGCCATAGGCCCCTATATACCGCCTCCTCATGCTGCTGCCAGGTCCAGAGTCTCTCATGGGTCCCTGTACGGCCTCCCATTGCTGCTGTCTCCATCGCCACACTCTGCCATGTGCCACTTTCAGGTCTCCTCACACACTGCTGGTGTGTTGAATTTTTTGACATAGGGTGCTGGCAGATTACGGGCCTCCCATAGCTGCTGCCAGGCCCCTAATCTGCCATAGGCCCCTATACCGCCTCCTCATGCTGCTGCCAGGTCCAGGCGAACGTAGTCACACAGGGGAGGAACTTCTCAGTGTAATGAACAGAGAAATCGACAGATGGCTGTCTCCGCGCAAACTGAAAATCGGAACCATGTTGACCGACAACGGAAAGAACATGGTGTCTGCTCTGCGTCAAGTAAGGTTGTGCCATGCGCCATGCATGGCTCACGTGTTCAATCTGGTTGTCAAGCGGTTCCTAAAATCCACCATCCCACTGCAAGACATCCTTAAAATGTCACGTAAACTTTGCATGCATTTCAGCCATTCCTACACCGCAAAGCACACCCTCCTTGAGCTGCAGCGGCAGAACGGAATTGCACAGCATCGCCTGATCTGCGACGTTGCAACAAGGTGGAATTCAACCCTACACATGTTAGACCGCCTTTACGAACAGCGAAAGGCCATCACCGATTTCCTGATGTTACAAGCGGATAAAGGTACTCCCTGTGTAACTTAGATGTCAGCCATTGGCAGCTCATGCGTGACACCTGCGCTTGCTCAGGCCCTTTGAGGAGGCCACGCTATTCGTGAGTCGGCAGGACTATGGGATGAACGACGTCATTCCTCTGTTGCACGTCCTGGAATAAATGCTGTTAACAATGGCTGGTCAGGGTGCGGTAGACGTGGCGCACAGATCTCAACGCCACATGACCCCTGTGGGGGCAGGACAGGAAGAAGAGGAGGAGGTAGAGGAGGACATTTGTGCTCAGGAATTATTGAGTGAAATGGGTGGTTTTTCCACTCAGCGGACAGGAGTGGAGGAGCAGGAGCATCTGGTAGAGGAGGAGGAGGAGGAGACAGAGGACCCAGACGCACCGTGGCAGTATGCTGTGGAGATGGAGGCAGGGAGTTTCTTGCATTCCTTGGCACAAATGGCCCATAGCATGCTCGCTTGCTTGCGTAGCGACAGCCGAATAATAACCATCAGACAGAGGGATGACTTTTGGCTGTCCACCTTGTTGGACCCTCGCTACCGTTCAAAAATGGTGGCCTTTTTCACACCTGCTGAGAGGGAGGCCAAAATAACGTACTATAAAAACCACCTATGTAGTCAGCTGGTCTCTGCCTGTCTGCGCCAACGTCCATCCTCAGACACTGTGGGCCCTGTGCGCTCGCGTTCTGCTGCCATGGCAGCAGGGGAGGGGTGGGGTGGTAGGAGCAGTGGCAGCTCTACCAGCAGCGGCTGCCTCAGTCTGCAGTCGATGATGAGTAGCTTTCTTCACCAGCGCAGTGAGGAAACTACTAACCAGCCGCAGCAGCAGCAGCAGCATCAGGTGGACCTGGAGCAGGACCTCAAACAACAGGCTTAGGCCTACTTGGACAGCACCCTGCCAACCGAGGTAGACAATCCCCTTGACTACTGGGCAACGAAACTTGACCTTTGGCCCCAAGTAGCTGAATTTGCCCTTGAAAGGCTGTCATGCCCGGCCAGTAGCGTGGCATCGGAGCGCGTGTTTAGTGCGGCAGGAGGTATTGCAACTCCGCGGAGGACACGACTGTCCACCCAACGTGTGGAGAGACTCACGTTTGTGAAAATGAATCAGGCGTGGATTAGTCTGGATTTCAAACCACCAGTTCCTGACACAACTGACTGAATCCGCCATGAATCATGCCTCAAACATGTGCCACTTTCAGGTTTCCTCACACACTGCTGGTGTGTTCCATTTTTTGTCATAGGGTGCTGGCAGATTACGGGCCTCCCATAGCTGCTGCCAGGCCCCTAATCTGCCATAGGCCCCTATATACCGCCTCCTCATGCTGCTGCCAAGTCCAGAGTCTGTCATGGGTCCCTGTACGGCCTCCCATTGCTGCTGTCTCCATCGCCACACTCTGCCATGTGCCACTTTCAGGTCTCCTCACACTGCTGGTGTGTTGAATTTTTTGACATAGGGTGCTGGCAGATTACGGGCCTCCTATAGCTGCTGCCAGGCCCCTAATCTGCCATAGGCCCCTATATACCGCCTCCTCATGCTGCTGCCAAGTCCAGAGTCTGTCATGGGTCCCTGTACGGCCTCCCATTGCTGCTGTCTCTATCGCCACACTCTGCCATGTGCCACTTTCAGGTCTCCTCACACTGCTGGTGTGTTGAATTTTTTGACATAGGGTGCTGGCAGATTACGGGCCTCCTATAGCTGCTGCCAGGCCCCTAATCTGCCATAGGCCCCTATATACCGCCTCCTCATGCTGCTGCCAGGTCCAGAGTCTCTCATGGGTCCCTGTACGGCCTCCCATTGCTGCTGTCTCCATCGCCACACTCTGCCATGTGCCACTTTCAGGTCTCCTCACACACTGCTGGTGTGTTGAATTTTTTGACATAGGGTGCTGGCAGATTACGGGCCTCCTATAGCTGCTGCCAGGCCCCTAATCTGCCATAGGCCCCTATATACCGCCTCCTCATGCTGCTGCCAGGTCCAGAGTCTCTCATGGGTCCCTGTACGGCCTCCCATTGCTGCTGTCTCCATCGCCACACTCTGCCATGTGCCACTTTCAGGTCTCCTCACACTGCTGGTGTGTTGAATTTTTTGACATAGGGTGCTGGCAGATTACGGGCCTCCTATAGCTGCTGCCAGGCCCCTAATCTGCCATAGGCCCCTATATACTGCCTCCTCATGCTGCTGCCAAGTCCAGAGTCTGTCATGGGTCCCTGTACGGCCTCCCATTGCTGCTGTCTCCATCGCCACACTCTGCCATGTGCCACTTTCAGGTCTCCTCACACTGCTGGTGTGTTGAATTTTTTGACATAGGGTGCTGGCAGATTACGGGCCTCCTATAGCTGCTGCCAGGCCCCTAATCTGCCATAGGCCCCTATATACCGCCTCCTCATGCTGCTGCCAAGTCCAGAGTCTGTCATGGGTCCCTGTACGGCCTCCCATTGCTGCTGTCTCCATCGCCACACTCTGCCATGTGCCACTTTCAGGTCTCCTCACACTGCTGGTGTGTTGAATTTTTTGACATAGGGTGCTGGCAGATTACGGGCCTCCCATAGCTGCTGCCAGGCCCCTAATCTGCCATAGGCCCCTATACCGCCTCCTCATGCTGCTGCCAAGTCCAGAGTCTCTCATGGGTCCCTGTACGGCCTCCCATTGCTGCTGTCTCCATCGCCACACTCTGCCATGTGCCACTTTCAGGTCTCCTCACACACTGCTGGTGTGTTCAATTTTTTGACATAGGGTGCTGGCAGATTACGGGCCTCCTATAGCTGCTGCCAGGCCCCTAATCTGCCATAGGCCCCTATATACCGCCTCCTCATGCTGCTGCCAAGTCCAGAGTCTGTCATGGGTCCCTGTACGGCCTCCCATTGCTGCTGTCTCCATCGCCACACTCTGCCATGTGCCACTTTCAGGTCTCCTCACACTGCTGGTGTGTTGAATTTTTTGACATAGGGTGCTGGCAGATTACGGGCCTCCTATAGCTGCTGCCAGGCCCCTAATCTGCCATAGGCCCCTATATACCGCCTCCTCATGCTGCTGCCAAGTCCAGAGTCTGTCATGGGTCCCTGTACGGCCTCCCATTGCTGCTGTCTCCATCGCCACACTCTGCCATGTGCCACTTTCAGGTCTCCTCACACTGCTGGTGTGTTGAATTTTTTGACATAGGGTGCTGGCAGATTACGGGCCTCCCATAGCTGCTGCCAGGCCCCTAATCTGCCATGGGCCCCTATACCGCCTCCTCATGCTGCTGCCAAGTCCAGAGTCTCTCATGGGTCCCTGTACGGCCTCCCATTGCTGCTGTCTCCATCGCCACACTCTGCCATGTGCCACTTTCAGGTCTCCTCACACACTGCTGGTGTGTTCAATTTTTTGACATAGGGTGCTGGCAGATTACGGGCCTCCTATAGCTGCTGCCAGGCCCCTAATCTGCCATAGGCCCCTATATACCGCCTCCTCATGCTGCTGCCAAGTCCAGAGTCTGTCATGGGTCCCTGTACGGCCTCCCATTGCTGCTGTCTCCATCGCCACACTCTGCCATGTGCCACTTTCAGGTCTCCTCACACTGCTGGTGTGTTGAATTTTTTGACATAGGGTGCTGGCAGATTACGGGCCTCCTATAGCTGCTGCCAGGCCCCTAATCTGCCATAGGCCCCTATATACCGCCTCCTCATGCTGCTGCCAAGTCCAGAGTCTGTCATGGGTCCCTGTACGGCCTCCCATTGCTGCTGTCTCCATCGCCACACTCTGCCATGTGCCACTTTCAGGTCTCCTCACACTGCTGGTGTGTTCCATTTTTTGTCATAGGGTGCTGGCAGATTACGGGCCTCCCATAGCTGCTGCCAGGCCCCTAATCTGCCATGGGCCCCTATACCGACTCCTCATGCTGTGACGTTGCAACAAGGTGAAATTCAACCCTACATATGTTAGACCGCCTTTACGAACAGCAAAAGGCCATCACAGATTTCCTGATGTTAAAAGCGGATAAAGGTACTCCCTGTGTAACTTAGATGTCAGCCATTGGCAGCTCATGCGTGACACCTGCGCTTGCTCAGGCCCTTTGAGGAGGCCACGCTATTCGTGAGTCGGCAGGACTATGGGATGAACGACGTCATTCCTCTGTTGCACGTCCTGGAACAAATGCTGTTAACAATGGCTGGTCAGGGTGCGGTAGACGTGGCGCACAGATCTCAACGCCACATGACCCCTGTGGGGGCAGGACAGGAAGAAGAGGAGGAGGTAGAGGAGGACATTGGTGCTCAGGAATTATTGAGTGAAATGGGTGGTTTTTCCACTCAGCGGACAGGAGTAGAGGAGGAGGAAGAGGAGACAGAGGACCCAGACGCACCGTGGCAGTATGCTGTGGAGATGGAGGCAGGGAGTCCCTCGCATTCCTTGGCACAAATGGCCCATAGCATGCTCGCTTGCTTGCGTAGCGACAGTCGAATAATAACCATCAGACAGAGGGATGACTTTTGGCTGTCCACCTTGTTGGACCCTCGCTACCATTCAAAAATGGTGGCCTTTTTCACACCTGCTGAGAGGGAGGCCAAAATAACGTACTATAAAAACCACCTATGTAGTCAGCTGGTCTCTGCCTGTCTGCGCCAACGTCCATCCTCAGACACTGTGGGCCCTGTGCGCTCGCGTTCCGCTGCCATGGCAGCAGGGGAGGGGTGGGGTGGTAGGAGCAGTGGCAGCTCTACCAGCAGCGGCTGCCTCAGTTTGCAGTCGATGATGAGTAGCTTTCTTCACCAGCGCAGTGAGGAAACTACTAACCAGCCGCAGCAGCAGCAGCAGCAGCAGCAGCAGCAGCATCAGGTGGACCTGGAGCAGGACCTCAAACAACAGGCTTAGGCCTACTTGGACAGCACCCTGCCAACCGAGGTAGACAATCCCCTTGACTACTGGGCAACGAAACTTGACCTTTGGCCCCAACTAGCTGAATTTGCCCTTGAAAGGCTGTCATGCCCGGCCAGTAGCGTGGCATCGGAGCGCGTGTTTAGTGCGGCAGGAGGTATTGCAACTCCGCGGAGGACACGACTGTCCACCCAAAGTGTGGAGAGACTCACGTTTGTGAAAATGAATCAGGCGTGGATTAGTCTGGATTTCAAACCACCAGTTCCTGACACAACTGACTAAATCCGCCATGAATCATGCCCCAAACATGTGCCACTTTCAGGTCTCCTCACACTGCTGGTGTGTTCCATTTTTTGACATAGGGTGCTGGCAGATTACAGGCCTCCCATAGCTGCTGCCAGGCCCCTAATCTGCCATGGGCCCCTATACCGCCTCCTCATGCTGCTGCCAGGTCCACAGTCTCTCATGGGTCCCTGTACGGCCTCCCATTGCTGCTGTCTCCATCGCCACACTCTGCCATGTGCCACTTTCAGGTCTCCTCACACTGCTGGTGGGTTCCATTTTTTGTCATAGGGTGCTGGCAGATTACGGGCCTCCCATAGCTGCTGCCAGGCCCCTAATCTGCCATGGGCCCCCGTACCGACTCCTCATGCTGCTGCCAGGCCCGTAATCTGTCATAGGCCCCTGTTGTCGCTTGTTGGCATATTCCGCTCGTTCAGATGCTCCTTCTCCTGCTACTCCTCTTCACGGATTCCGTCAGCAGTCTTTCTTGGAATCCGTTTCCAAGAGACAACAGTTTGCGAGCACGCACCCGACGGTGCAGAAGCTGAACGTCCTCCTGTCCAAGTTGCTGCTGCCAGGCTCGTAATCTGTCATGCGCCCCTGTACCGCCTCCTCATGCTGCTGCCAGGTCCAGAGTGTGTCATGGGCCCCCGTACCGACTCCTCATGCTGCTGCCAGGCCCGTAATCTGTCATGGGCCCCTGTACCGCCTCCCCATGCTGCTGCCAGGTCCAGAGTGTGTCATGGGTCCCTGTACGGCCTCCCATTGCTGCTGCCAGGCCCGTAATCTGCCATGGGCCCCCGTACCGACTCCTCATGCTGCTGCCAGGCCCGTAATCTGTCATGGGCCCCTGTACCGCCTCCTCATGCTGCTGCCAGGTGCAGAGTGTGTCATGGGTCCCTGTACGGCCTCCCATTGCTGCTGTCTCTATCGCCACACTCTGCCATGTGCCACTTTCAGGTCTCCTCACACTGCTGGTGGTTTCCATTTTTGTCATAGGGTGCTGTATGGCCTCCCATTGCTGCTGCCTCCACCGCCACACTGTGGCTCCACACTCTGGTTTTGGCCCCGTGACTGCCCAAATGAGTGAAGTGTGCGGTGATTCTAAGATCGACGGCACTCATCTGCATGTCATACTGACTGACAGTATTATTTCTCTTCCCCAGCAGACTCCAAGGGCATTTAAATTAAAGGTACAGTGTTCTGCACTAATATTAAGTCTCTCTGAAGCCTAGAAACACCCTTTTTTAAGTTAAATTCACAGCGAATATATTCGACTCGAATCAAAATTTTTCCACGAATTCGCCGAATCAGTCGAATCGAATTTTTGAATACTTCGCTCATCTCTAGTGACAACCATGACTCCTTCTATGGAATGGATATAGTGCATTGATTGAACATAGCCACCTTAGGACAAGAAGTGTGTTACTGTTAGGTCAAAATAAAGATACACTTTAATAAAGTTGAACTCCACGATTGATGAAGACACACTTAGTGTAATTCATAAAGTATACACTCTTTAGAATCCCCTCGAACCTCTGCACCCAAATTGTCAGTTTTTGATTCATGTACCAGATTTGGTACCAGACACTTTGTCCTCAGTGCAGCTCAGTAGTACTGAGCCGCATCCTGATCACACAGACAGACCCATGGCCAATATGTTTTATAGTAGGATGGGTGGAGCCTGATGGGAAACTGGCAGAGTAGTTCTTCATCAGGTCCACTTTACTTTTGATTGACAGAACTGTAGCCATGGAGTTTGGTGGGACAACTCTGAGACTAGTTCCCCATCTGTTCCACCTCCACAGTGCCTCATCATTGCCCAAATATAGGCATTGCAATAATCGATTGCAATAATGATGTCAGCCAATAAGCCACAAGGCTGGAATGGGCTACAAGCTTGGTTAAATGGAGACAACTGTTGGATCGATTATTCGCAAATGGAAGAATTACAAAATAAAAATGAATTGCCCTTGGTCTGGAGCTTCATGCAATATTTTGCCTCATGAGGTAAGGATGATCATGAGAGAAGTGTGGGATCAGCCCAGAACTACACGGGAGGAGCTTGTGAATTATCTCAAAGGCAGTTGGGACCACAGTCACCAATCAAACCATTGGTAACACAATACGTTGCCATGGATTGATATCCTGCAGCGCCCAGAACTACACGGGAGGAGCTTGTGAATTATCTCAAGGCAGTTGGGACCACAGTCACCAATTAAACCATTGGTAACACAATACGTTGCCATGGATTGAAAACATGCAGTTCCTGCAAGATCCCCCTCCTCAAGAAGGCACATGTACAGGCTCGACTGAAGTTGGCCAGTGAATATCTAAATGATTCAGAAAAGGATTGGGAAAAAGTGCTGTGGTCAGATGAGACCACAATTGAGCTCTTTAGCATTAACTTGACTCGCCGTGTTTGAAGGAAGAAAAATGCTGACTATGAATCTAAGAATACCATTCCTACAGTCAAGCACAAAGATGGAAACATTATGCTTTGGGGCTGCTCTTCTGCTAAAAGGTACAGACTGACTTTACTGCGCTTAGAGGCCAATGGACAGGGCCATGTATTGTAAAATCTTCTTCCCTCATCCAGAACACCGAAGATGGGTCATTGATGGGTCTTCCAGCATGACAATGACCCAAAATATACTGCCAAGGCAATAAAAGGGTGGCTCAAGAACAAGCACATTAAGGTCATGGAGTGGCCTAGCCAGTCTCCAGACCTTAATCCTATAGAAAATTTATGGAAGGAGCTGAAACTTTGAGTTGCCAAGAGACAGCCAAGAAGCCTTAAGGATTTAGAGAAGTTCTGTAAAGAAAAGTGGACCAAAATCCCTCCTGAGATGTGTGCAAACCTGATAACCAACTACAAGAGATGTCTTACCTATGTACTTGCCAACAAAAGTTTCTCCACCGAGTACTAAGTCATGTTTTGCTTGGGGATCAAATACTTCTTTTACTCACTGAACTGCAACTCAATTTGTAATATCTGTATGATGTGCTTTTTTTCTGGATTTATGGTTGATATTCTGTCTCTATCATTTAAAATACACCTATGATCAAAATTATAGACCCTTCATTTCTTTGTAAGTGGGCAAACTTACAAAATCTGCAGGGGATCAAATAATCATTTTCCCAACTGTATATGCAATGAAAATAATTTTTTTTTCCCTTTGAAAGAAATGTAATATCAGTAAGAAGTATCTGATGGAGTGATTAAGAATTATGGTGCACTACTGACTGTGTTAAATGTGTCACAGTGGCCGTCAGCACACATAAAAGGAGATTACCAGACACTGTATTGCTAGATTGATAACATGTCTCTTAGTAGTGCATAATTTATGAACAAATGTACTGTAGAGACTAAATTAAATGAAGGAATATATTAATTTGTTTTAATGATGTAGTACACTACATTAATTTGACTTCTTGTTTAAAAATGTATAGATTTTTCTACTAAATGCAAAAATGCAGGCCTTTTTATGTGTTTTTAACAGTTTATTCACACAGACATACTGTATATTCATATTTTCTCACAGAATGCAAGTTCTTGCTGGCAGAACTAGGAGAAGATCCTGTGTTTAGAAGCATACAGTACTTAGACATGCACAATTCTTCTAATGACTTTATGCTCTTACATGCATTTACATACAGTTGTGACCAAAATTATTCAACCCCCAATGCTGTAAAGGGGTTTAGGGACTATAGTGTACATTTGGAATTGTATTCAGAATCAAATCCTACAAGGACGTTGTAACTACCCAAATGCAACTAAAATGACATCAATTGTTTATGTAATACAGTAGTAAATGGTTCTTATGTGGTTTCTTCATTGCCACAATTATTCAACCCCTTAAAGACTACCACTCTGAAGAACAGAGGTTCATACAGGTGCTTTCCATCAGGTATTGAAAACACCTGTGGATGTCACCGAGCAGCAATCAAGCATAATAAGCACCAATTAGGCAGCTTTAAAATGACTGTGATACTCAGCTCCTTCTAGACATTTACTGGTGTGGTTACAAACATGGTGAAGGCAAGAGAATGGTCCAGGAAGACAAGAGAAGAGGTGATTTCTCTTCACAGGAAGGGCAATGGCTATAAGAAGATTGCAAAGATGTTAAACATACCAAGAGACACCTTAGGAAGCATCATTCGCAAATTCAAGGCAAAGGGCACTGTTGAAACGCTACCTGGTCGTGGCAGAAAGAAGATGCTGACTTCGACTGCTGTGCGCTACCTGAAGCGTAGAGTGGAGAGAAGTCCCCGTGTGACTGCTGAGGAACTGAGAAAAGATTTGTCAGATGTGGGTACAGAAGTTTCAGCCCAGACAATAAGACGCACACTGCGTAATGAAGGCCTCCGTGCTTGAACTCCCAGGCGTACCCCCTTGCTGTCTCCAAAGAATAAGAAGAGTCGACTGCAGTATGCCAAAAGCCATGTGGACAAACCACAAAAGTTGTGGGATAGTGTTCTGTGGACTGATGAAACAAAATTAGAACTGTTTGGGCCCATGGATCAACGCTATGTTTGGAGGAGGAAGAACAAGGCCTATGATGAAAAGAACACCTTGCCTACTGTGAAGCATGGTGGAGGGTCAATCATGCTTTGGGGCTGTTTTGCTTCTGCAGGTACAGGGAAGCTTCAGCGTGTGCAAGGTACCATGAATTCTCTTCAGTACCAGGAGATATTGGATGGAAACGTGATGCAGTCCGTCACACACCTGAGGCTTGGGAGACGTTGGACCTTTCAACAGGACAATGATCCCAAGCATACCTCCAAGTCCACTAGAGCATGGTTGCAGAGGAAAGGCTGGAACATTTTGGAGTGGCCATCGCAGTCACCAGACTTAAATCCGATTGAGAACCTCTGGTGGGACTTAAAGAAAGCAGTTGCAGTGCGCAAGCCTAAGAATGTGACTGAACTGGAGGCCTTTGCCCATGAAGAATGGGCGAAGATACCCGTAGATCGCTGCAAGACACTTGTGTCAAGCTATGCTTCACGTTTAAAAGCTGTTATAACTGTAAAAGGATGCTGTACTAAGTACTAAGATTGAATGTCACTTGGAGGTTGAATAAAACTGATAATGCTGTGAGCACAGAAAAGACATTTGTGGTTATTTCATTATAACTGTTATGTTATATTTGTCTGACCTACAAGTGCCTCTTTAATGTAAATGTAAGCAAGATGACTGAATGATCAAAAGCAATGTCAAACTGGCCAAAACACTCAATTTCAGTGGGGGTTGAATAATTTTGGTCACAACTGTATGTACATGCCTACAATTTGCTGCTCTCTAGCTTCCTTCTCACCTCCTTCCATGCTCTCCTCCAGGGCTTCTCCCAAGCCTCTCCCATCCTATGGAACATCTTACCCCAATCTGTCTGACAATCTCCTAATCTATTCATCTTTAGATGATCCCTGAAAACCCTTCTCTTTAAAGAAGCCTATTCTGCTTTTAACTAATACAGGTGTTTTTACTTTCTCCATCAGCTCATCCCCCACAGTTATTACCTTTTGTATCACTTGAGCCTCCCTCTTAGATTGTTAGCTTCCTCTAACAAGCAGGCCCTTTCATTCTTCCGGTACCGACTTGTATTGTAACTGTAATGTCTGCCTTCATTTTGTAAAGCACTGTGCAAACTGTTGGTGCTATATAAATCCTGTTTAATAATAATCACAGGCATCATAAGTTTCATGGACAGGCTAATGTCTGTGTGGACCCAACGCAGCGATGGCCTGACCTTTTTCCTCTGTTGGAATTGCTCGTTAAAACAAGCCAAGCCACACCGCCATAAACCCTCTGAGCCTCACTAATAGCATCCAGAGAGCAGAAAAGAGTTCTGGATTCTTTTCCCCTTTGACATTCCTATTGGCTGCTGCGAAGCCCAGCAGCCAATAGGAAAAGGTACAAGGAATAAGTCTGTACGAACATTCTCCTTCTTGCTATCCTCCAGTTTCAACCTAAATTTAATTTTTCCAAGGGCAGAAGAGTGAAAGTCTCCAAATACTTACCTTTCCAAATTTTCCCCTTAATTTCCGGTTCCAGGTGAGCACCTAAAGGGCGTTCAAAACATACATAAACTTCACAATTAGCAGAGTTGGCTAAGCGTATAGAGTCCACCTTTTTCCTTCACTGACTCCTATTTGTCCGTCACAGAAGAATCTGAAGAGGACACTATTGCTGGAGCCATTGCAGGATTATCTCCATTACCTGACATGGTCACAGTTGATATAGTGCTAACCACCCCTTCATCCCCCCCATACTTACCTCTCTGCTATGTGGTAGATTGTAAGCTGCAACCAGTGGTGCACACACCCACCTCCCAGCCTCAAGTTTCAGGAACCAAATCCCATAAATCCACTACCAAGTCCCTTAAGCAAGTGTCTGACCCCAACACAGTGGAGACTAAGTCCACTACCTGGGGGGCAGACCCTGCTCCTGAACCAGTATTGCCATACAACCTGCCTGGGAGACCCCCACCCAGGAAATCTTTTAAGGCGGACAATGAAGAAAAAGCAGGAAACACTCGCCAGGCTGCACAGGACTGGGTCCAACAGCCGCCTCTCTCGAATCCCTCGCTTACAGTTGGCCACTCTTATCTTCCTCCTCAGAATGGAATAGTTTTCCCTGTGATCTATCTTCCACCCTACCTGGCCTCATTGCCACAGAATGCACCTGACCTGGCTGCCGAGGTTCTGTGCCGCAAATATTGGACGCTCCTCCTGGATCGTTGATCCCAAGCACCAGACCTGCCCACCGATGTCCTGGCCTTCCTGCTGTTGCAGCCTACACCCTGAACACTAGCTGTAAGGTCTTTAAAGCTGCTGCTCTGTCCACTCATGGCTTCTGGGGATTGAACCTGTGTTGAGATGAAACCATCAGCTGCATCTGGAGACAAGCCACAGGCTGTTGCTGACACTTTCCCACTCCAGGCTGCCTACTGGACTGGAACATCATCAGGAGAGGTGGCCACATGCTCCTGAAAATGCTGCTGAATGGGCGGGCATAAAAAAATGAAAGCCAACACCGGCTCCGTGCCTGCAGAGCTTTGCCTCTGTAGATGATTCCTCCCAGGCTCCACACCAACAGAAGCTTGCAAGTGCTAATGAGGTGCTGAGCTCTGGGGGAGAACTCCAGAATGTAGTGCTCCAAAGGACAAGACCAAGATGTGGGATCTCCTGTCCCCTAGAGGCTGTTCCAGAGTCCTGCTCCCTCAACAGGAAAGACACCTGACCCTGCATCCAGCCAGTGCCTCTCTTGGTGGCAGCAGCCTGAAGCTGCAAAAAAAGCTGGTCCAACTTAGTCCTGTGCTCTGGGACAGCAGAAGCCTGAAAAAACGCACCAAACTCTTCAGAAGTTTCTTTTTCATCTCTTGCACACCCACTGGACTTGCAGCTATTTACCCCCTCCTGAAGTATCCAAGATCCCTCCCAGCCATGTAACCATCATCAATAATGTAAGCATCTGCCACATTCAACCCCCCCTTCAAGTTCTTAAACCTTTTGAAGCATCTGTCCACTTCACACAGTCAAGTGTGCCCTCTGCTTATTTTTTTTATTTTGTTTTTTGGTTCTGCTTCTGTCTATCTATTGCACAGTGAATCAACACGTCTGTGTAGATAGATGTTTGCCTGAAGTTCAGCTGTAAAGAGCCAAAGTCCAATTAAAGAGTACAATATTGTTTGAAAACGAAATGGCCTTAGATCTACAAATTTGGGAGAAAAAGCAAGCCAAAACACTACAATGAGTTCCTTCTCCAGCTTCTCTACACAAAACAATGGAACATTTTTAAAATTTGAGGAAATTATCAGTAAAAGTGATTTTGCTGGGTTATTTTCACCTTGAAATATTGTGAAAGTCAGTAGAAAAAATCGGAAATATACAGTATATATGAAATAAAGTCATTTGCAAATAACAGAATTTTTTTTTAAACATCTTGTTCCCGAATGTGAATGACACAACTTCCTTACAGCTGCACCCAAGTGAGAAGAAGTCACACGTGCTAAATTCTGATTTCTGTTTATTGTCTGCAAAGAAAGAAATTATATGTAAAACCCTTGTGAATGGGAAAAGGGATTGGGAGATCAGATGAAAACTGGATGGATGTAGAAGTGCAACAAGGAAGAGGAATTGACAAAAAGAGGATGTAAGCAATATCATCCATGTCATATGAAATTATCTTCTTCCGCTGCTCGTACACACTCAAACTAGTCCTAGACTGTCCATAGATTAATCATTTCTTTCAATTAGCCATCTGGCTGAACAGAAATAAATGGATTCCCCCATCCACACAAGCGAGGCAGATGGTCCTTCCCGCTGTGCCTTTGTATTTTGACAGCAGGATGCTACGCTTTTAGAATACATGGATCAGCGGCTGCAGTTGGCTGTTGAAAAAAAATTTCCAATATTCCCATTCAACAGAAATCAAATGTTCCATTGACTGACTTGAATGGCCACACATGGATCAAAATTTGGTCAGTCTCTGCTGAACCAGCCAAAATTAGATCCATCTATGCCCAGCTAAAGGACTAAGGGCTCATTCACACCAGCTCTGTTGGGCAAAATTGATCAATGCAGTCCCAAAACTTAAATAAGGCAATATGCCTGGAGTCTTATTGCTTTATTAGACAGCAATGTGCTGCACTGGTGTGTACTGAAAGAAAATAAGAATGAGTTGCATCTTAGAGTAGCATGCTCGACACCACCATGCAGAGTTAAATGAAATGTCAAGTTAAGCACTTGCCCTTCTGAGGATTTACCCCCACCCCCTTCTTGACTAGGCCTTTTTTTTGCTATTCGGCACTGCACTATTTCAACTGGTTATTGCGCGGTCATGCAATGCTGTACCCAAACAAAATTTTTGTCCTTTTTTCACATAAATAGGACTTTCTTTCAGTAGTATTTGATCACTTTTTAGTTTTTGCACTATAAACAAAAAAAGACCGAAAATTAAGAAAAAAAATGATATTTTTTACTTTCGGCTATAAAAAATATATAGTAAACTCAAAGTTAGTCATAAATTTAGGCCAAAATTTATTCTGCTACATGTTTTTGGTAAAAAAAAATCCCAGTAAGTGTATATTGATTGCTTTGTGTGAAAGTTATAGCATCTACAAACTATGGTATAGATACTGCAATTTATGCCATTTTTTGCTAAACAGCGCTGCACTAGTTTAACTGACAATTTCACAGTCATGCAATCCTTTATTCACACAAATAGAGCTTTCTTTTGGTGGTATTAGATCACCTGTGTGCTTTTTATTTTTTGCACTATAAACAAAAAAAGCCAACAATTTTGATAAGGAAATTATATTTTTTACTTTCGACTATAAAAAATATATAGTAAACTCAAAGTTAGTCATAAATGTAGACCAAAATGTATTCTGCTACATTTCTTTGATAAAAAAAAATCCCAATAAGTATATATTGATTTCTTTGTGTGAACATTATAGCGTCTACAAACTATGGTATAGATACTGCAATTTGCTATACAGCTCTGCACTAGTTTAACTGACAATTGCGCAGTCATGCAATACTGTACATGAATGAAATTTATGTCCTTATTTCACACAAATAGAGCTTTCTTTTGCTGGTATTTGCTCTCCTGTGTGCTTTTTATTTTTCACACTATATAAAATAAAGGCCGACAATTTAGAAAAAAATTATATTTTCTCATTTCTGTCATAAAAAATATCCAAAAACTCAAATTTAGTCATAAATTTGGGACAAAATGTATTCTGCTACATGGTTTTGGTAAAACAAAAAAATCTCAATACGTGTATATTGATTGCTTTGTGTGAAAGTTATAGCATCTACAAACTATGGTATAGATCAGGGGTGGGCAACTGTGGCCCTCAAGCTGTTGGTGAACTACAAGTCCCATCATGCCTCTGCCTTTGGGAGTCATGCTTGTAACTGTCAGTGTTGCAATGCATCATGGGACTTGTAGTTCTACAACAGTTGGGGGGCCACAGTTGCTCATCCCTGGTATAGATAATGGAATTTACACAGCTTTTATTTTCTGACTGTCTATCATATTTCTTGAAATGCTAAAATACCAGGACAGTACAAACACCCCCTAATGACCCCTTTTCGGAAAGTAGACACCCTAAGCTATCTGCTGAGAGGCATGTTGAGTCCATGGAAGCTTTATTTTTTTCCACAAGTTTTTGGAAAATTACAAAAACATTTTTTTTTTAAGACAAAGATGTCACTTAAATGATATATTGCTCACAGAAGCCATGGGTATATGTGGAATTACACCCCAAAATACACTCTGCTACTTCTACAGAGTATGAGGATACCACATGTGTGAGACTTTTTGGGAGCCTAGCCACATACAGCAGCCTGAAATCCAATAACCACTTTGAAAGCCTGAAGGTGCGTAACTTCCTCATTTCACTTCCTCACAACCTATTACAGTTTCGGAGGCCCTGAAATGCCAGGATAGCACCAAACCCCCCCCCCAATTACTCCTTGGAAAGTAAACACCCTAAGGAATTTAAAAAGAGGCATGGTGAGTATTTTGCAGATCTCATTTTTTCTCACAAGGTTTTGAAATATAAAAAAAAGAAAAAATATGTTTTTGTTTTCTTTCTACATTTTCCATAAAATGGCAACAAATGAGATCTGCAAAATACTCACCTCACCATGCTTCTTAACAAATTCCTTGGGGTGTCTACTTTCCAAAAAGGGGTCATTTGGGGGGGTTTTGTGCTATCCTGGCATTTCAGGGCCTCCGAAACTGTGATAGGTAATCATGAAGTGTAATAAGGAAATAAAACCCTTTAAAAGCCCAAAGGTGCTTATTGGATTTTGGGGTCCTGTACTTGGCTAGAATGCCAAAAAGTCTCTCACATGTGGTATCCCCATATTCGGGAGAAGTAAAAGAATGTATTTTGGGCAGTAATTCCACATATATCCATGGCATGTGTGAGCAATAAATCATTTTACAATTTTACAATTTTGTGTAAAAAAAAAAAAAAATCATTTCCCAAAAACTTGTGGTCAAAAAATAGATTCTTGTATTGACTCAACATGCTTGGGGTGTCTACTTTCCAAAAAGGGGTAATTTTGGGGGGCAGGGGCATTTTATGCCCAGCATTAGAAGTTTATTCCACATATCACTCACTCTTCTAACCACCTGAAAACCAAGCCTTTTTTGACACTTTGTTCACATTAAAAAAAACTGTATTTTTTACTAGGAAATTACTTTGAACTCCCAAATATTTTATATTTAAAGCAGGCACCTTAGTGAATAAAATGGTGGGTGCTGCAATTTTTAATGTAACATTGTACTCGCGCAGCGATTTTTCAAACGCAGATTTTTTTTACTTTTAATGCACAAAAACACAATATATTGGCCAATTATTTGGTAAGATATAAAAGATGATGGTATGACATGTAAATAAATACCAAACATGACATGCTTTAAAACTGGGCATGCCCCCTGCAATGGCGATAAACTGCATACATATTTAATATCCATAGGCAACACTTTAAAAGCCTTTACAAGCTACCATTTTAGATTTACAGAGAAGGTCTAGTGCTAGAATTACTGCTCTTGATCTAACGTTCGCGGCGATACCTCACATGCATGGTGCAACCGCTGTTTACATAATGGCATGGGGCCAATGCTTTTTTGTTTAATTTATTATTAATAAAGTTATTTTGATTTTTAAAATTATTTTTACATTGTCCTTTTTCAGTTTTTTTTATCACTTTTAATGCTATCACAGGGAATGCAAATATCCTTTATTCTTTTTTGAGAAATCTGGCTTCTATCAAACTCTTATATATCTCCTCTGCCCTTACATTGTCTAATCTCACCAAGATCGGTGTGATCAGATGCTTTCCCAATTTACAAATGGTGCTGTTTATATCCTGCGAAACTGAAGTGATGAAATGCTCGTAGCTTCCGATTTCTTATAGAGACTATAGAGATGGCACCATTCTGGTCTCCAATCAGCTCTATGGTCAGCTGGCAGAAACCAGCTACATTCTCAGGTTCCCCCGATGGCACAGGACTGCCCAAGAAGGCCTTGGAAGGTAGCGGGGGCATCCTCTCCCGCTGCTTGCAAAAGCAATTCTGCAGCTAATTAGCCACTAGGATTGCTTTTACATGAAAGTCAATCGCTGGACCAAAGTCCAGTGATGTACCAGTACGTCACTTGTCCTTGTTGGGTGTATATGCTATGTTAATTTTTTTTTATGCAGCCTGTGGGCTGAATAAAAAAGATAAGAAATCTCTGCAAGAAAAAGTGTGGTGTGGTATGCCCACCATTAGAATATACTGCCCTGCATCCATCCACCCACTTCTAATGGTGGGCACAAATTAAATGTTATTTTTTTGTCGTTCAACCCATGGGCTAAAAAAAAAAAAAAGAACCTAATAGATTCCTCTATTCACATCGGTCAATGTGGATGAAGAAATCTCTGCCAAAATTTTTTTCCTAAATATATTCCGAAGCATAGGGCCATCCACCCACTGGCCACCCCAAGCCCCCATGCTTCGACATATATGCTCTTTTTTTTTAACTGCAAATGAAAAATCTCATACAACAGCACTGCACACACCTACTTATCTATATTCTGTGAGCAAGAACCTGTTGCTGTCAGAATAAACAGGTGGGTGCTGCAGCTGAATGGCATTCCTGCAAAGAAAACCACAATGGTTAACAATAAAACAGTAAAATTGTAACAGTAGAACAGTAACAATGACAACAACAAAAACAACTACAACTATTTTTGGTTTTTAAAATTTAAATTTTTTGGGTGGACTTGTACTGTTTAATTTTTGTTTTTTTAACTTTTTTTTTTTACAGTTTAACTTTTTAAACCAGATCGTAGTGTCTCTCAAAGTGCGATAGCCAGTTTCCTGACTACCTAACATCTTTCGAGATCCTGTGTAAATATGTGCCCTGAACTGTGCCATTCTGTACCCTATACTAATACTCCATTAGTGTGTGGTAGTGACAGAAGCAGTCCTTGAGGCATAGACCAGGTTTGCCAGGAAAGGAGGGACAAAAAAAGCAGGTGTCATGCCTAATTCCATGTCTGCTACAGACACATCTTTTTTGGGGTGTCCTTTGGGTTGGGGTACCAGGAATGGCATCGTGAAAATGCCTCTCATTCATCTGGGTTGGGGGTTTGGGCCACAGAACCTTCTGGATACAAAAGGGCTGTGATGATCTCTTCCTGGAATTTTAGGAAGGATCCACTTTGTCCAGTTGCTTTGTAAAGCACAAAAGCATTATATAGAGCCAATAGAAATAAATAAACAGACACTTTTTTTGTACTAGCGTCTGGCTTTTTGTGAAACTAAGTATGGCTTCATCATCTGGTCAGTGAAGTCCACCCCTCCCATGTTAAGGTTATAGTTGTGGACACAGAGGGGCTTCTCAGCAACACCAGCTGCTGTGGCAATTTGGATGGTCATGTCTGCATGAATGGAAGACAGGATGAAAACATCCCATTTGTCCTTCCACTTCACTGCGAGCAATTCCTCATTTCTCAAGCAGGCTTTCCCCCCTTTTCTAAGATAAGTATTTACAAGCCATTGGGGGAAGACCCGGCAATTAGGTTGCACGGTGCCACATGCGCCTATTCCAAGATTGTACAAATGTCTAAATAGTGGCATGCTTGAATAAAAGTTGTCCACGTATAAGTGGTACCCCATATGGAAAAAGGATGACACCAAGTCCCAAACTATCTTGCCACTGCTCTGCATGCAGTCTGGGCATCCGGGGGGCTCCCCATGACTATCTTTTCCGGTTTAAATCTGAAACATATGTATAACCTGTTGCCCTCTCGCAGGTCTTATACATCTTGACCCCATATCTGGTACGCTTGCTAGGGAAAAATAGTTTTAATGCAAAAATTAATGAGGGGCTCATCAACACAGATGTTTTGCTGGGGAGTATAGACATCTTCAAATTTTTGGTTAAGGTGATTTATGAGGGGCCGAAATTTGTGGAGTTGGTCAAATTCAGGGTCACCCCGAGGACTACAGAGTGTATTGTTGAAATACTTGGCCATGGCAGCAGAGAACATGGGCATATAATGAATCGGGTCTGTGGACCAATACAACCACAATCAATTTTTTTAGTAATACCCATGTTGAGGGTTAGGCCCAAAAAAACTTTAAATTCGAAAACCGTAATGGGTTTCCATGCAAATGCACTGGCAAGGTTTGAATTTTGGGTTGGCGGCAATAAACTGTTGTGCATATAAATTGCTTTGATCCACAATCAATGCATACAGATCATCCGTGAAAAATAGCTCCAAAAAATCAAGTAGTTAAATTTGCTGTTTCCACCTGAATTCCGGGTTGGGCAGTGAATGGGGGAAGTACGGGTGCTGCCGAATTTGTGGGCTGCCAATCTGGATTTGCAAGCGCATCCGGAAGGATACTAGGGGCTCTACAGGCCTGTGTGCGAATTCTTGGTGGCTGCAGGACACTACTTGTGATCGCTACCAGCTTGTACTGTACTTATAGGACTCGCCACGTCACCAAGTGATACTGCAGTGCTGGTATGTAAAAGACCAGGATGTACTAGGCCGATGGTGCTCACCAGTTCACCAAGAGGTAGAGCGGCACTAATACTGGCACTGTACTGCATATGAGAGTCATCATGGGATTGTAACATCTCGGCAACCTGGGAATGGGGTCGGGTATGCCTGACCTTAGCGGGACCTCATCTCCATCGTCTGAGCTATCTGTCAGGGTGCTGCTGCTGTCTACAGGTTTGTATTCTGAGGCTGATTGTGTCAGGCAGTCTTCCCCTTTGCTCTCACCTGACATGCTCAGAATCCTGTAGGCCTCTTCACTAGAGTACCTTTCCATTGACATTTTGGCAACTAAATTTATAGGTACCTAGTGCGACTCATGGGAAAAATAGCACCTGGTTGTCAGGGACTGCTTGAACCACTACAAAAAAAAATTTCCGGCTACAGAGATCAGGCCTGATTCTGTGAACACTGCGGTTTTGTGTGTAATGTATCAATTGACAGTGATCTACTAACACTGCACTTGCTGGGGGAGAGGGAGGGGAGGAGGAAGTAAGCGTAGGGGCTAAAAACTCAGGTGCTGGCAGGTTCTGGGGCTGATCCCGCTAACACTGCATTTTTGGGCACACTATACTAATGTGAACGCTGGTATAGTGCTGATCTGATCAAAGATATTGATCTGTTCAGGTATTTTTGTTATCTGTTTATACTGTGTGAAACTGAAACTACTGTGTGGGCAAGTTGTGGACATTTATTTAATCTGTTTTAATTAAAAATGGGCTACCGGGCCCTTCAAACACAGTTCAGACTGGCATGGACTTCACTGAAAAATGCATATACCACTTAGCTAACCAACCACATGTCACAAAAAGTTGAATCACCCTAATAGGGACACATCAATAAACTCCCCATTTGATGTTTTAAGCCTTCACCATTATATAAAAAAAAGGTTTTGTCTTTAGATTAGATACACTTTAATGAAATGCACATCAATACATTACAAACCTATTCATATTAACAATTGTGTGAATGCAGTCTAAATATATTTTAAATTGACATAAAAGAAGCAAGGAGCTCCACACCATTTGTTAATAGTCCAAAATAGAACATTTATTTCTTCTTATCACTTACATCAATGCTCTTTTGGGGAATCCTCCCCAAACATGTTGGCTTATATGATATGGAAAAATACATATTTAGTGTTAGACCCAACAAACAGTATGACATTCCATTCCTCTTTTCTGTGGATTTGACCCAAAGAGCCTCCTTATGGTCCTCTGTAGCAGCTTTGACTTGATTCTATACATCCAAGAGGGACCCAAACACAGTGCTTGGATCCAGCATCTCCCTTCTATAGTTTCATACGTATAAATATATTTTATTGGTGGGGTTTTGGGAATACTTATGTCACTTTGTTAGGCATGACGTCATCTTCCCTGCAATAACAACAAACATTTTTCTACTCGGTTATCATAATGTGTTGCAGAATGTTGATCCTTGCTCTAGTTTGTTCTAACATCGTTTTTGCTGTAAAGGGCCGCATAAGATTCCTTACTTGTGGTTTTCAGTTCTGCTCTGTGGAAAGTGCATTCAGCTCATTCTTTTCATAAATACTTTTCAGCACTAGTATGGAGGTTCATTCATACGATGTGGAGATCTGGCTGCAATGCTTTTATTTTCCTTGGAAACAACTACTTCTGCAACAAGAATTCCTGTAAAATCTAATAGAAGGGGCCTCAAAGGTGGAAGGAACACTGGAATGCTTTTCTGTGGTTAGGGAAAAAACACAGCAAAATGTATAAATAGTAACTAAACAAAAAGTTCCTTACAAGGAACACAAATGTAAAGAATAAGAATGGTCATAGATGATTTGTTCTCTCTGGGGTCTTTAAGACATAAGAAGGTCAATGAAGGAACATCACTATTAAAGTCATACTAAACAGAGAAATGTTAATGGCCATAATTTATTCACATAAATCATATAGATCATTCAGCTGTATTTAGTTTTATTTAAAAAAAAAATCCTCTAGGTACATAGTACAAGTCTGTCTGCGCAGTCCTGATTGGTGCTGTGCCAGTTGTAATAATTAAAAAAAAGTTTCAGAAGAGCAATTCAAATGAAATTATAAGTATCCAAAGCTCCCTATACATCTTTATTGAGCATCAGATGTGTATTTCATGTGCCCCAATATGGTGTAGGCTGACATGCTAGCTTGACACTAGCTTTCATTTTGTACAGATGACATCTGTATCCAAGGCTTTTTTTCACTTGACAGGTATAAGCAATTATATTTGATATATTTAATACTAATCTATAATAAAACTAAGCTTTTTTGTGAGTTTCTTAGTGAATGTAAATCAATCAGCATACTATATCCCACCCCCATAGTGTCAAGCGATAGTAAGACCTGGAGGAGGAGGAAGGGAGGGAAGTGTCGTTTACCACTGTCAGATTAATATATATCAGGCAATATATGTGTTTTTTCTTAAATCAGGTGATCTCGGTACCCACAGCTTGGTGCATGTTGATCCTGGAGTAGATGTTCATATGGAATCATGCTGGTACGTGGGGCATCTACAAGGCAAGTATAGACTGGAAATGGTTATCCTAGAGGTTAAGATAAGGATAGGATTAGGGTCAAGAATTAAAGTGGAATGGCAGCTAAAGCTTTGTTTTTCTTTTTGAACAGAGAGGGGAAGTATTAAAACTGGTGGGCTATTATTACTGTCTGTATGTTGGTGAAATTTCCCACCACTTTTTTGTGGCAGGCATACAGTAGTAGAAGCCTAAGAGAGGTCCTATCCCTTCCCCACTCTATTTAATAGCTGCATTTCCATTAGGGATTAAGGGTGTTATGAGCCAGGGTAAGCTTTATGGTTCATTTAAATACTTCATGTCTGCAAACTGTGCAGTCATTTTCTTGTTCTCGTGCACAGTACCTCCTACAGAGGGAATGCTAAAGCGGAGTTCCACTCAAAAGCGGAAGCTCCACTTATGTGCCTCCTCCCCCCTCCACGGCCATATTTGGCAACGTTTGGTGGGGATGGGGGAGCGAATACCTGTTTCTGACAGGTACCCACTCCCACTTCCGGCTCAGTTCACAGCGGCGAAGTGCGCCAGTGGTTCAGACCCCTCCTTCCTCCCATAGTCTCCTGGGAACACTCACAGGTTCCAGAAGACTGCTGGACCAATGAGAATGTGCAGCGCGACTCGCGCATGCGCAGTGGGCACCCTGCTGTGAAGCTGTAAGCTGTCACAGCCTGGTGCCAACAGTTGTGATGCCGAAACTGGGGAGAGAAGAGGCAGAGAAGGGACTGCCTGGGTGAGCACGTTGCTAGACCCTGGGACAGGTGAGTGTGTGTTTATTAAAAGTCAGCAGCTACAGTTTTTATATCTGCTGACTTTTAATAAACACAAAACTGACTGGAACTCCACTTTAAATCGATGTTCTTATTTACAGGCAGGAGCTACCAGCTCTGTGTGCTTCTGACTCAACTTTCATTGACAATTACAAGTCTTTACTAATGACAAGGAAGCAATCAATGTAGTTCTCCATCATGTGATAAACATGGCAGCTATAATATGGTAATCATGTGGCTTTGTTTATAAACAAAGCCACATCAGTGACAACTGTTGCTGTGTTTCTCTCTAGAAACACTGGATATGTGAAATTCTTTTTTTTTTTTAAAAACAGTATATAGCTTAAAAATATATTTTTTAGAAATTAAAAAAATATTTATTACAGGTACATATATAGCCCCGTTGATTGACATAGCGCTTTTGCATATATTGTACATTCATATCAGTCAATCAACCCTCAATGAGCGTACAATCTAAGGTCCCTAACTCACATTCATACATACACATACTAGGGCCAATTTAGACAGGAGCCAATTAACCTACCAGCATGTCTTTGGAGTGTGAGAGGAAACTGGAAAATACCCGGAGGAAACCCACACAGGCACAGTGAGAACATGCAAACTCTATGCAGGTAGTGCCGTGGTTGGGATTTGAACCATTGATCATAGTGCTGCTAGGCTGAAGTGCTAAACAAAATTTTGTCCATTTGTCAGCCTAAAATAATAAGAAATTTGAACAGGAAATTGATTAAAATTTTACACCTTTATAAGCCTTTTATGTCCTCTAAAAAACATTGTAAACATTTTATAGTTGTGAAATTAGCCTTAGAATTGTTATAAAGGAAACCAGTGCATACCAACATTGCTAAATTTGGTCTGTTCATCTAGGCATCAATGACTTCTGGTTACACAAGGGTTAGTTTTTTCCTTGCTTTTTTTTTTTTGTACCTGGAGATCCTGCTAGTAACGCCTGTCTTAGGGTGACAGGCGACATTCACTTTATTGTATTTATCAGTGTTACCTTAAGTCAGGAAGTGTGCTAGGACTACAGAACACCTCTCTCTCCTCTCTCCTCTCTCCTCATCACACATATTGTAACAGATGACACTTCCAACTGCTGCAGATATAATTAGTCAGGAAGCCCAATTAAAATTTAGCTATGGGTGCCATAATTTTTAGTTACATCCCTCGTAAAAATGTTAATACATAGATACCATTCACTTGACAGATTAAGGGAACAAAACAGACAAGCTCTTTGCGTCTGTTTTTAAATAATATTTTTAAGCTGATGCAAAGAGAGCATTGCAAATTTTATGGACTAGACTCAAGCAATTGTTGGAATATCTTTGACTGGTTTATCGTATTTAACAGCCCTAACTTTCCGTTTATCAGAAGGCTGCTTTGTTTTACCTTATCAAGACCAGCTGTTACAACTGTGGTTTGAACAATACAGCCCAAAATATAATTTTCACTCTGCATGCTGACACACAATAGCTTTAGTTGATTGAATGTGAATTTTATTTAACACAGCTACAGTTCAAAGCTTTCCAGACTTGTTTTCATCAGCTAAATATCTAGCTATTGTTTCATGCACACTGCTAAATTTAAAGGGACACAATGGCTAAATGGTTAGCACTTCCGCCTGGCAGTACTAGGGTCGTTGGTTCAAATTCCAACTATGGCACCACCTACCCGGAGTTTGCAAATTCTCCCTGTGCCTGCGTGGGTTTCCTCCGGGTACTCCGGTTATCTCCCACACTCCAAAGACATGCTGGTAGGTTAATTGGATCCTGTCTAAAATTGGCCCTAATATGTGTATGTATGAATGGAAGTTAGGGACCTTAGATTGTAAACCCCTTGAGGGTTAGGGACTGATGTGAATGTACAATATATATATGTAAAGCGCTGCGCAAATTGACGGCACTATATAAGTACCTGAAATAATAAATAATAATAATAATAATACTCAGAAGATCCATTTTTCAGCCAATATGCACATTTACTCTTTGGCACATAGGGTGCCAGTTCCTTGCAGGTCGTAGTGTGCAGTGGTAATAGTAGGACACTGCTTAACTATTTCTAAGCTATTCATTAAAAATTGCCAATCTTTTAGGTGACCAGTTGTTGTCACAAACGCTAGGTACTACCAGTTTGTTTTGACTCAGGGCAAGATTTATATCAATGGAGCCTGTAGACACATTTGTTGAACAATATAAAATTCTCATACTCTAATAATCTTTTTAATCAGAACATTTTCTTGATTTACTGGTCCTATTCTGGCTTGGAATATTGCAACAAGGTATAAATAAGTTTGTATCAGATGACTGTATTTTTATTGATGATGGGAATACAGGAAAAAGTAATCTTCTTACTTTTGTTGCCTATAGGGCTACAGCGCCTTATGGTAATTCAAGCCTTTGCTAGACCCATTTATATTCTGAAGCTTTAGAAGCAAAATAAACAACCTTCTGTTCTAGAGGTGGATGTACCAGCAATGGAAGACCTTAGGTCTTCAGCAACTTAAATCTAGGCATGACTTTGCAGCCCCCTGAGGACTTAGGAAGCCCAAAAAGAACACACTTGCAATGGCTGCCATATTTCAAGGGGAGCTATCAGAGTTGGCTCTGAAGAAGAGGGTACCTTACATCGAAACATGTCAGTCATTTGAAGTGTCCTCGCTACGCTTGGATTGTTCCATTGGACCAGTGTTTGCAGGTCACTGTGGATATTGATGAGCCTGATATCATGTGCTGTTTGTGAGTAGACATCTGTTTTATTTCTTTATTAAAAATATTTTACGCTAAACCCCTGCCTGGGAAATCATATGTAAAGGAACTTTCTTTTAAATAAAAGTGGTCAAGAAATATTTAAGCGCAATTGGGAAAGTGGAGTCTTTGAAGTTCTTACCCTGAAGCTAAATCTTTACAAATGATGTGGATATGCAAAGGGCAAACCTGGCATCTGCTGATCCCTGCTAAAGAAGTCCTTCAAGGATGAACTGTACTCCCTGTGCTAAGATACCATTTACTAAAATGGCACATTGTGTATAGCAAGTGTTCTGTGCCTTCAAACGTTAAAGAGAGAGCAGTCCTTGGAGTGACATTTATTATCATTATTATTATTATTATACAGGATTTATATAGCACCAACAGTTTGCTGGACCCGTGCAAGTTGCTGTGTACCTAGTAAGCAGTGTGTCTGCAATATGGGGTGCTCAAAAAAGAACATTTCTAAAATGGAAGACAGAATTCTTTGCCTGAAGGAGATTTCACCTGGGTCAGCCCAACATGTGCCCAAACAGAGTCAGTCAGTAGACTAATGTAAATGTAATTTGGCAACAGTGATACAGAGAGTGACATGTCAACGCTTAGTGCTGTGAAAGAGCAAAATCTGCCCAGAACACGAGGTTAGTGCTGTTGACTGTAGCAGATTGAAAGTGGGTGGGTTAAAAGAATCCCCCCCACACACTCACACCTGTGGGACCATTGCAGACCCAGGAGCTTCAAAGAATTTTGACAGTTAGGATTAATTTGCATACTTACCACTTACCTGTAGTTGCCTGTGTGAAGGTCACATATTCTGGATAAATGGTCTTTGCAAGAGCTGTACCTGTTAAAACAAAAGAAACTACAAGTTAAACATGTCAGTCAGCACTGGACATCAGGAGTAACAGGGCTTCCGACCTTCCCACCCCTATGTTGCAGCTGTTTTGTTTGTGGTCTTCACCCCTTTCCTCTGAAAGGGATGAGAAGAGGAGCAAGAGAGAACATTGGAAGATATTTCTGCTTTTGAGGTCTGAGGTGTTGCTGACCAGCTGAAGGTCAAGGCTGCATCAGAAGATACCTCCCACAAGACAGAGGGGACAAAAAACCATGAAGTAGCAGAAAGCCTCTCCATAGCACAGGCACAGATTAGAAAGTCGTTATTGGAAAGCAAAGAAGTATTGGCGAAAGTGTCAGAGTGCTCAGATGTGAGTGTAGAAATCAGGGTTACCGACTGTCAGGGCAGGAGCTGAGGAACGGACAGGCAGGCCTAACAATGTAACGCACTGGCTGACGACAACCACCACCCACAGACCGAAGTCCCTCAGGGCGCGGAGTCTAAGTCCCAGGCTGCCCTTCACCAGGGCCCCTGATGGTGGGGATGGACTTGACGCAGCCAGGAACCAGGTCGCGGCCCCCGAGACACCTCAGCTGCGGTAATGGCCGCCGCCAATGGCGTGTAGCTGGTGGAAGAGACAAAAGAGTAGTCAGACAAGCCGGGGTCAACAACAACAGGACAGAACAGTACAGGACAGCAGACGAGAATCACAGGTCACGAGCCGGGTTCAGCAACAGAGGGTCAGATCAAAGGAGAATACAAAGAATAGTCAAGACAAGCCGAATCAGATACCAGGAGAGTCACGAGAGTCAGAACAGAGTAACAGCAACACAAAGACACAAGACACAAGTGCAAAGAGCATGTGCGGGCCACAGGCTTATATGTCATCAGCCACACCCCTCTGGAGGATGGACCACAGAAACCTGAAGGCATAAAAGGGCTCCCATCATGCACAGCAGAATCCAAGATGGACACCAGCACATGAAGTAACATAACCACAGGGAAAAGGTAGGACCTTGACACCGACTTAGAAGTGAATTATCTGGTAAACCTGATAAAGCCCACAAAGAGCAAGGAGACATGTTAAAAGGTGAATGTGGAGATTAACAAATCATGCCAGAAAGGATCTCAAGTATAGATCTATATAAAAACCTGATTGCCAGTTTTATATAGATATACTGTATATAGCCAGGATTGCCAGGATAGGCACCAACATCCAGACCTATATTAAAATTACATTCACTTACTCAATTTGGATAAAAAGCATGTAAAGTTAAACATATAAGGGTATGACATGTTTCCACATAGCATGGCCTTCCTTTGTACACAAAACATATAGTACATGAAGAACTTTATACAAATTTGTTTCACAGCTAATTGTTGTTCTTCCCACCCTAATATATACCACTTGACTCATTTATTTCAATAGTGAATACATGATGATGAATAGTGCATGGCTCAGAAATGTCCCTGTCGGGGGGGAGTCCATTTTAGTCACAACGCGTTTCATGGGTCCCAAGTATCCCACATCTTCAGGTTCTGTAAAACCTTATTAAACTATTATTAGTACTCTAATCAGGAACCTGGGGACCACCAACCACACCAAAATTTCCCCCAGGGAAAGTGCCAGACAGCTAAATACCAAGGGCCTAACTGGCATCCCCTTGTAATGGAGGGAGGGGGAGAGAGATAGAGACGCTATTTTATATTATCCTCCTCTGTCGGCTTCCAAAAACATGCATAACATGCATATTCCCTGTATGTGTGTGTGTGTGTGGGCATCTGGGGCTGTATATCACACCTAGTTGTGCAGTCAAAGAAACTGCCTAACGTGCATCCTACCAGGTGGAAACAACAGGTGGAAAAAAACAACCTGTTGGTATGATCAAAGTTAAAACTGTCAGACATTGGTCTTGGAAACATACCAGTTGGAAGTCTTTAAAATGTCTCTTGGATATCATGGCAGAGTAACAGTGGGCCAGTGCAAAAGGGACCTTCGGAGGCATTCTGTATCGTTCCTCTCTGGAGACCATAAAGGCAGTGGCACTAGAGGCGTCACATGAAAAACAATTCGGGAGGGAAGCCATACACAGTAAGTGTTGTAGGAGGCAGGCTGATTTTTTCTGGGATGGATCAGGCAAGAGTGTGCCCATAAGGGTGTTAGGTGGCACAGGTGTCCTGTATAAAAGGGCAAGAGTTACTCTCATTGGGTATACATAGTAGAGCTAAGACAGGTTGGTTATGACTGGTGCGTTTGAATCCCCAGGTTCAGCAATGAAAGGGGTGCTGGATTAGGTGTACAACACAGTTAAGACAGGTGTGTGTGTGTGGACCCACAATAGGGAACTTGTGTAGCTAGGCAGGTCTCCTCCTTCACCAGTCATTCTGCAAGAGGCAGAATCAGATACAGACACACTAGTATACTGGATTGTCTGGTGGTAAGGACAAGCAATCTGACCAGGCTGATACCTGAGTGGTGAAAGTCTCTGTAAAAGCAGGCTGAGGACTAAGTAGTCCGAATAGCCAGGAGGCTGAGTTATTGTAGTCTCCGTGAAGAAAGACTGGATCTGAGTAGAACAAAGTTGCTTTGCAATGCTGAACCCCTGTCTGGGACACAAGATGTAAAGGAGCTTTCTTTTGAATAAAAGTGTATGGAAAAGCCCTAAAACACAAGTTGGCCATGAAGTACTACCCTTGATGCTAAATCTTTACTCTATCTACCTGCCTGTCTATCATGGCACTGTCTGGAACTTCATTGTCAATATATATTTTTGCTCCATAATGGAACTGATATATAAATAAAAAATCGGTGATGCAAACAAAACATACAGTATATTAAATAGTATCTGTTTTCACAAACCGTTCTTGAGAGGTGTTATACATTAAAGTGATAATGGTGTTTTTCCATATGTTGTGTGTCAGCATCTGCAATGAAACAGCTTGTTTCCATCTGCCATACAGGAATGTCAAGAGCCATGTTGCATGCATCTCATGGCTAACCGAAGCACCATTTGTAGCCTTTGCCATGAGAGCATAAATAACATAAATTATCTCAAATATTTTTTTTTAAGAGGCTTAATCACTGCAGACTGTCGGCATAGGGTTTTTAGTCAGGAATGTTTTGGGAATTTCTTTACTCTGTCATGTAACCTCAGCTGTTCACTTTTCTATCTTACTGTTTGGATAGGGTTCAAGTTTGTCGTGTGACATTAAAGTGCCTGTCTGCACAGATAGGGAGAGAAGTAGCCACAATGGAGGTTATTTTAAGAGAGAACACTGGGGGAGAGGCCTGCAGAGCTTTCTAAGAGTAGTCCTGTTTCAGGAAACTCTTTCAATTGTCAATTGTGTGTTTAAGAAAAATAAGGGATAGCAAACATGTAAAATAATAATGAATTCCATCCAGAACAAAGGTTATACTGTAATACTGTGTGCTAATAAAGAAGGTAATATAAATAAAAAAAAATGCAGTGGAACATCTATGCATACAATGTGTAGACCAGGGGTCAGCATCAGATGGATCATGATCTACCCATCAATTAAGGCCATGGAAGGGGTCAGCCAGCACAGCCGCCAGGTCATATGACACAGACAAGAGGAGACATGGGACAACTTCCTTTACTGTGCCAGATGTCACTGCATCTAAGGTCGATTTTAGCTTGGAGGGGAGATGTTTGTACTGAAAGAGGGTGTGTAGGGGGGAATTAGTGTTTTTTGTTTTTACAACTGTATGTTAGGTAACGCTAACCTCTGCATTGTGTGTTACATACCACTGACTCTTGTACTGTACATTATATGCTACTTACCTTTGCACTCTGCATTACTTACTCCTGACCCCTGCACTCTACTTCTCTTACTAGTGACCTCTTAACTCTGCTTGACTTCTACTGCCCTCTATAGTTAAAATCACATGACCAAATACCTTGGCATCAATTGCACTGAGAATAAGGAACAGGATATTCTACAGGACAGGTAAGTTTTTTTGTTTTTTTTTGCAAGGTGATAGGATGTCAATAACTGCTTTTATAACCTATAAAAATATTGGAATGTGGATACAAAGAAATATTAATGCTTTTTATTTAAAAAAAAAAATAAAACCTTAAAATATATTCATGGTATAAATCACTGTATAACAAAAGTTTTAGTTTTTATTATGGCAATTTCATGACACCACCTATCAGGCAGATAGTGGAGATGTTAGCTCCTGACCTCAGTTTATTTCCAGCTGTCAGTTACAGGACATAAAGGAAGTATCTGGAAGAGTGTACTGTCCTTGAACTGGAACTGTGACACCAGTCGAAGTGATGTACAGAGAGACAAATGCATTTGTTCTGTTTAAAAAAGCAGATATTCTGGTTAAAGGGCACACCTCGTTTCATCATGAACACTGAGCAATAATGTAGAGAATGTTCTTGGCATTTACAGAAGACTTTTATGCGCACTTTACATTTTATCACTGATAGAAATATAAAACACTGGTTTCCGACTATCTTTCACACTGGGGATGGTGCAGGGAAAGGGATCGAGAAAATTAGACAATTATCTCGGGCTCATTCACATATGTGTCAATACCCTGTGGTTTTATGCTTAATTTATTCAACATTTTTAAAGCCTAATAAAAGCCCTCCAATGCCTGTTATGAATATAACAATGAGCACCACACAATGCTGTACACACAGGAGTAGTAGCATTGTGTTGTGTTGTCCTACAAATTAGGAAGCATGTTGCTTTCATAAGGCATTGATGCTTGTAAGTCACCTCTATTGATTTCAATGGTAATGCTCTGCAACCACACCTTAACAGGACCTATAGCATTCATGTCATGTTAGTGAAGCATTTATAAAGTGTTTAATGGGCACTGGTGGAGAGGCCATGGAGATTGCAGTATCCCAGAATGCACTGGGAAATAATAGCGAACTAGGACAGAGCAGATCCAGACACTTTGTACAGAGCAGACGTGGTAACACCACTTGTGTGCAGTCAAAAGCATCAACCAGCCAGTAATACTGACAGTGCCAGGTAGGAACAGAGACATTAAGCATTATTGTCAGTGACAAAGCTTTTTGTTTCAGAAAAGTTGGACTGGACCAAGCCAAGTATCAAAGAGATCAAAGTATATGAATCTATTTTGCAGAGAAATCACAAAAATTATTATTATTATAATAGAGTATTTATATAGCGGCAAAGGGTTTGCTCAGCGCTGTACATTAGAATGGGGGGCAAGACATGAGACAATACAGTAGAAAAACAATACACGAGGGTTAGAGGGCCCTGCCCTTTCGAGCTTACAGTCTAGGAGGGAGGGGATGGTGGTACAGGAGGAGATGGCTGTGGGGGATGGAATGGAGTGAGGAGTGGAGGGGATCGGCTGTTAGGTGAGGGTGGGGTAGGCTTCCCTGAAGAGATGGGTTTTCAGGGTGCGCCTAAAGGTGAGGAGGGTAGGGGACAATCTGATGGATTGGGGAAGTGAGTTCCAGAGACCAAGGAGCTAGAGAGTAGGAGGTCTTGCGAGGAGCGAAGATTACGGGTAGGGTGGTATTTGGGTATCAGGTCGGTGAGGTAGCCTGGGGCAGCGCCATGAATGGCCTTGTATGTCAGTGTTAGTAGTTTGAATTTGATGCGTTGGGCAATCGGGAGCCAGTGGAGGGAATGACAGAGGGGGGTGGCAGAAGTGGATCGGCTGGTAAGGTGGATGAGTCTGGCCGCTGAGTTCAGGATAGACTGGAGCGGGGTTAGCTTGTTTTGGGGTAGGCCGGTGAGAAGGGAGTTACAGTAGTCCAGGCGTGAGATAATAAGGGAGTGAACGAGTTGTTTAGTAGTGTCTGGGGTTAGGAACGAGCGTATTTTATAGATGTTGCGGAGGTGGAACCTGCATGCGGTAGTCAGCGATTGGGCATGGGCTTGGAAGGACAGGTTAGAGTCTAGGATGACACCTAGGACCTTGGCTTGCGTGGTGGGACTGATGGTAGTGTTGTTGGTCGTGATGGAGAGGGGGGGTGAGGGAAGGGGGGAAAATTAGAGTTTGGTTTTGGAAAGGTTCAGTTTGAGGAAGTGGAGCGACATCCAGTCCGATATGTCGTTCAGTAGGTGGATGATACGGGCGGAGAATGAAGGGGTGAGGTGAGGGGTGGAGAGGTAAATTTGTGTGTCATTGGCGTAGAGGTGATAGTTGAAGCCATGGGAGTGTATCAGTTTGCCGAGGGAGGAGGTGTAGATGGAGAAGAGAAGGGGCCCGAGGACAGAGCCTTGGGGGACCCCAACAGAGAGGGGGAGAGATGGGGAGGTGGCAGCGTTATAGGTAATACTGAAGGAGCGTTGGGATAGATAGGAGGAGAGCCAGGAGAGAGCGGAGTCTCTGATGCCAAGGGAGTGTAATTTGTTAAGGAGGAGGGGGTGGTCAACTGTGTCAAAGGCCGTGGAGAGGTCGAGGAGTAAGAGGACAGAGTAGTGTCCATTAGCTTTGGCGGATAGCAGGTCGTTAGTGATTTTGAGGAGGGCGGTTTCGGTGGAATGTTGGGGGCAGAAGCCGGATTGTAGGAAATCGAGGAGGTTGTTGTCGGTGAGGTGGGCGCTTAGGCGATTGTAAACTAAGTGCTCAAGGAGCTTGGAAGTGAATGGCAGCAGGGAAATGGGTCTGAGGTTGTTCAGGTCATTGGGGTCCAGGGACGGGTTTTTTGAGTATGGGAGTGATGTGGGCGAGCTTTAGGGGGGAGGGGAATGTGCCAGTAGAGAGGTAGAGATTGAAGATGTGGGTGAGGGAGCGCAGGATGGAGGAGGAGGGTGTTTACTATCACTCCATGACCTAACCCCCGCCTCAAGATAGATCATTTTCTTCTACATCATTTCCCCTTTAAGTACTTTTCGCTAGAAAAAGAACACTTTTTTATGGGCATTTATCAACCATTCTCAAAGCCTTTTCAATGCTTTATAAACGCAACTCCCTATACGGTTGTGCAATGTTGAGATGATCGTCAGTAAGGGTAAAGTCTATGTATTCTGTATTTTCTAACTTGATTGTTAATATAAAATACATGTTGCTATATGAAGCTAAACATGATTATCTATATAAATTACAGTATATGCTTTACATCAACGGTGAATCCCTGAAGAAGTCCATCCGGTGAACCGTGTCTGAAGATGACACCTTCATCCTGTATCATCTATTCTAACATACTATCATTATTGCATGTTACACAGAATTTTTTGATTCAGGAAGGTGTGTTGGGGCTCACTGTACTGAACGTTTTGTGATATCATACATTTATTGCTTTTATGGGTGCATTCCCTGGTTTTAACATTTTGTAATAAAACTTGATGCATTTTACAGTCATGGCCGAAATTGTTGGCACCCTTGATATTTTTCCTGAAAATCAAGTATTTCACACAAAAAAGGTATTGCATTAACACATGTTTTGCTATACACATGTTTATTCCCTTTGTATGTATTGGAACAAATATAAAACAGAGGCAGAAAAGCAAATATGACATAATGTCACACAAAACCCCAAAAATGGGCTGGACAAAAGTATTGGCACCCTTAACTTAATATTTGGTTGCACACCCTTTGGAAAACATAACTGAAATCAGTCGCTTCCTATAACCATCAATAAGCTTCTGACACCTCTCACCCGGAATTTTGGACCACTCTTCCTTTGCAAACAGCTCCAGGTCTCTCTTATTGGAAGGACACCTTTTCCCAACAGCAATTTTAAGATCTCTCCACAGGTGTTCAATGGGATTTAGATCTGGGCTCATTGCTGGCCACTTCAGAACTCTCCAGCGCTTCTTTGCCATCCATTTCTGAGTGCTTTTTGACGTATGTTTGGGGTCATTGTCCTGCTGGAAGACCCAGGATCTTGGACGCAAACCCAGCTTTCTGACACTGGGCCCTACAGTGCGACCCAAAATCCTTTGGTAATCCTCAGATTTCATGATGCCTTGCACACAGTCAAGGCACCCAGTGCCAGAGGCAGCAAAACAACCCCAAAACATCATTGAACCTCCACCATATTTTACCGTAGGTACTGTGTTTTGTTCTTTGTAGGCCTCATTCCGTTTTCGGTAAACAGTAGAATGATGTGCTTTACCGAAAAGCTCTATCTTGGTCTCATCTGTCCACAAGACGTTTTCCCAGAAGGCTTTTGGCTTACTCAAGTACATTTTGGCAAACTGTAGTCTTGCTTTTTTATGTCTCTGTGTCAGCAGTGGGGTCCTCCTGGGTCTCCTGCCATAGCGTTTCATTTCATTTAAATGTCGACGGATAGTTCGCGCTGACACTGATGCTCCCTGAGCCTGCAGGACAGCTTGAATGTCTTTGGAACATGTTTGGGGCTGCTTATCCACCATCCGGACTATTCTGCGTTGCAATCTTTCATCAATTTTCCTCATCCGTCCACGACCAGGGAGATTAGCTACAGTGCCATGGGTTGCAAACTTCTTGATAATGTTGCGCACTGTGGACAAAGGCAAATCTAGTTCTCTGGAGATGGACTTGTAACCTTGAGATTGTTGATATTTTGCCACAATTTTGGTTCTCAGGTCCTCAGACAGTTCTCGTCTCCTCTTTCTGTTGTCCATGCTTAGTGTGGCACAGACAGACACACAATGCAAAGGTTAAGTGAACGTCTCTCCTTTTTATCTGCTTTCAGGTGTGATTTCTATATTGCCCACACCTGTTACTTGCCCCAGGTGAGTTTACAGGAGCATCACATGCTTGTAACATTCTTATTTATCCGCAGTTGTGAAAGGGTGCCAATACTTTTGTCCAGCCCATTTTTGGAGGTTTGTGTGACATTATGTCGAATTTGCTTTCTTTCCTCCCTTTTTTTGTTTTGTCCCAATACACACAAAGGGAATAAACATGTGTATAGCAAAACATGTGTTAATGCAATACGTTTCGTGAGAAATACATGATTTCCTGGAGAAATATCAAGGGTGCCAACAATTTCGGCCATGACTGTATGTAAAGCTGTAAACAAGTAATTTTTCCTGAGGGTGAGAAAGCACCTTAAAAGTGCCATACATTTGATTTCTTTTTTGACATATTTTGATTGGTGTTGCTGATGGATCAACCATACCTTTTGGTCAGTTTCACATGGGCGTTCTGTATGTCCATTTTTCATCTGTCCATTTATGGATGAAAAACGGACATCCATAGATTTCTATGGACTAGTGGACGTAAACTGATGATCATCTGTCCGCATCCGTTAACATCCGTTTTTTATAACGGAAGAAAACCCTATTTTTCTTTTGTTAAAAAAACCTGTAACGGACAAAAAATGGATGTAAACGAACAAAAATGGATGTAAGTGGACAAAAACGGATGTAAACGGATGAAAACAGATGAAAATGGATGAAAAACTGATGTGAACTGATGAAAAACTGATGAAAAACTGATGTGAAGTGATCCGTTTTTTCTGGAAAAAACGTGACTGAACTAATGAAAAAAACAGAACGCCCATGTGAAAGGGCCTTATCTGTTAAAAACACAACGAAAACATGTCATAAATGCTATAGGTGCGTTACTGAGCATTGCTTCATTCTTCATAATCAAAACACATTTGAATGAGCCCTTACTGATATTAGCCTTAAGAAAGTGAGTAACATAAAATTATTATTATTATACAGTATTATTATACAGTATTTATATAGCGCCAAAGGGTATGCTCAGCACTCAGCAAGGGGGACAGAGCATGAGACAAGACAGTAACAAAACAGTACACGAGGGGTTCGAGGGCCCTGCTCTTTCAAGCTTACAATCTAGGAGGGAGGGGAAGGTGATACAGGAGGAGATGGCTGTGGGGGATGGAGTGGTGGGAGGAGTGGAGGAGGTTGTTAGGTGAGGTCAGGTGTTAGGTGAGGTTGGGGTAGGCTTCCCTGAAGAGGAGGGTTTTCAGGGTGTGCCTGAAGGTGAGGAGGGTGGGTGACAGTCTGATGGATTGGGGTAGGGAGTTCCAGAGGATGGGGGAAGTCCTAGAAAAGTCCTGCAATTGGGCGTGGGAGGAGGAGACCAGGGAGCTAGAGAGTAGGAGGTCCTGTGAGGAGCGGAGGGCACGGGTAGGGTAGTATTTGGGTATCCGGTCAGTTATGTTATAAAATAGTTTATTGCTGTGGCTGGTAAATATTCAGAGACATTATGGCCCTGCAAATGGACACATCGCCCACCTCCCCCAAATTAGTTAGTTCCCAGACCATTCCTTTCAGCAATAATGTTTCCATAGGATTATACACACATTTAATGTGTTTGGTTAATTTACCAGTAAAGGTCTTCCTTTGTGTAGACATCCAAAATCCCTCAGACTGTTGCTGGGTGCCGCCATCTTGGTTGTGATGTCAGTAGCCTCAGCAGACATAGAGCTGTCACTTAAGTGACACTTTATAGTATTTATCTTCTCTACTTCGCTGTTGCTACATAAAGCATTATGTAGGGAGGAGAGGAGGAACCGGGCCAGCAAAGATTATTCAGACACTCCCAGAAGCGGAGAGGGCTATTCCTGAAGAAGTTACATTTACCAGCATCTTCAGAGGCACATTGCAATTCAGTAAAAAAATAAATTAAGGAAAGAAGAATGCTGAAAGTAAGCATTCAAAATACTTGATTTGTCTGTGCTGCTATCTGAAACTTTTTGAAGTTGGTGATGGGGCCTCTTTTAAACAAATGGAGTGGCTGAGGAGCAGCATGGACATGGCAGCAGAAAAACTATAGCAGCTTTCACCAATGACTTTACCATCTCTGTCCATTCAGTTTAAGCCATAGGGAAAGTCATTAACTTACAAAACTTCTATATGCTAACCCATTTCTAAGGATTAATAATAATCTTACAAAATTCAAATTTAGGATAATACCATGGAATTGCCATCCCTTTACCTTGATGTTAGGTGTGAAAAGTATCCATGTCATGTAAAACATGTGTTATAATTCTGTGATAACAGCTATGTGTACATGTTGGTGGGCTATGATTGAAGACTTAGTCACTACTCCCTACTCTCTTTACCACTGTTCTGACACCACACATCTCCTCTAGGAGGGAACTATGGCAAGAAAGCAATGTTCTTTCTAATGCACTAATACTTGTGTAATGAAACCTTATTCCAAAAGTGGGCAATTCCTGGATGACATCACCCTTAAAGACTGAACTCCTGCAATTCCAGATTGTATGGTGATGTACAAATGGTATCACATGGTATCATGTACACTGGTCATCAGAAGAAGTCCAAGTCTCGCCCACATTTTTATCTTCCTAATGGAACCTGAACAGGAGTGTTTGCCAATTACTGCTTTAAGGTACAATGAGAGTATGTTCATTCACTGTATACAATAACCAAAGTGTCCACTGCAGGGGACCTCCCTATAGTTATAAGTGGATTCCAAAATCACTTAGTGGGGGCTGCTACAGATACATGCAGGATTGACTTAGGCAAACGTTTATTACCAGTATATGCCTCCACTCATTCAGACACTTGTGCTTTTTTATTAGCCCAGCAAGGTCAATCTCACATTCATGATTATGTCACTGGTAGCAAGTCACCATCAGCAGAATTACCAAAATAGTACTCACCTGCTCCTATGGAATCTGTCACTTGCTGGTCAAGCCAGCAAGGTGTCACTTTGTTGCTTCTGCCTCACTTAGCATTTCGGCCAGTGAGCAAGCAAAGCCATAGGAACAAGTGAATGTTCTTTAGTGATCCTGTTGCTGGCATGTTTCTGCCAGTGTGACTTGGCTCAAAGAAGGGACTGACTCCCAGACAAGCAGCTGAGAAACTGTGTATTCTGATGTCTTGAAGAAAATCTTCTAGCAAGCTGACTGTATCTATTTTAGAACAAAACAGCCCTGAATATTGTGGAAAACATGGAAAAACCTCATTGCTGTGATTTAAGGGAACAATTATAACAATGCAATTCTGGAATGTATGAGATGCTCCATTGTTTCTTAAGAAGGCAGCTGTATAGAATTTCCTGTTTGTCTCTACAATACATGATTGCCAAACGTAACGCCTTTCTGATATTTCCATCCTGTAACCTATAAAAAAAAAATTCAAGTTCATGAGACTGGCCTCTCTAGACTAACATCTGTAGATTAACCAGATAACACCTAAATATGACTCATATAATTTCACCACCCTCAATGTGTTCTACTTTCTTTGTTCTCCTTCTCTCTTTTTATCTAAAGCACAAAGCAGTATAAATGGCTAGAACAGTCGTTTTATTTTTCATATAATCTTTATTTACAGATATTTTCAGTACAAAAATAGAATATAAACTCACTACTGCTAATATAGCATGTGGCCAACAGGTAAATAAAATACAGAAAGGAACATTTTGAGGTGTCATATGTGGGATGATTTGAGGTTCACAACACTACATTACTGTACATTCTCCAGTAGAAGAAAAATAGCAAAGAGATGGCTTTTGGTCAAATGGTAGAATCGACAAGAGTAGCAAGCCCAAACATTGTCAACAAATATACAGTAAGCCCACATCCAAACAAGTGTAAATTATATCTTGTGTCTTGCTATTGGGGGCACTGGTCAAGGGGGAGGAGCCAGTAGTGCCAGTGGGGGGATCTGAGAAGAAGAGGGTTGAGGCTGCTCGGTGCAAAACCATTGCACAGACAGGTAAGTATGACATATTTGTGTTTTTTAAAAAAGCTTTAATATCACTTTTAATCTGATGAAAACCCCCCATTCAGCCTACTTCCCATATTCAAAAATACATACGGTATATTTAAAAACTATATTACTGAATCCAGCAGAATTTTAACAAGCAATGATATATACTATATTAATCTTACGTAGCCCCTTCCTAGTCAGCTTGGAGGAGCTGTTGCTTTAATTGTTAGATAGAGGCTGAGTAGCAGCCTGGGTGTGATAGCCAGGTGGGTTAAATTTGGGTCATTGCTGAGAGGCTCTGCAGATCAGCTCTCTGGAATCTCTCCCTGCTCTATGACTTTGGAGAAAGATATAGAAGCAGCGGGCGGAGGTGAGGAGTGGCTGGTCTGTACTCTTAGAGGATCCTGGCCAATCCCTAACAGGAGGCTTGGCAAGTGGCCAGGACAGCCTTTAAGAGTAACTTGGCCTTCTCCACAGCAGGAGAGTTGGAGGAGAGTTTGGGTGGAAGATGGAGAGGAAGTGAGGCTGGAGAAAGGAGCCATGGAGAGGGCCCCACCTACAGGCAGAGGACTTTGGAAGGAGGAAAGCTTGGCACTTCACTGGCCCCCTGAGAGAGGACCACCTGTGAGGCAGGGAAGGAGCTGCCCAGCTAGAAGGCCTGGTAGCAGCAACCAACCCACCATCAAACACAAGAGAATGACTGAAGGAGTAGACCTGCACCCCCTGGGCCAGATAGGGGAAGGAGCACTCTGGTGGAAAACCAGTTTAGAGACTACCTAGGACTGTTTTAGTTTAAAGTGGCAGGAACTGCCCCCCTGCTCAGGAATTACCCTCAGAACAGCTGGATTAGGAGAATCTGGGGTGGTACAACAGGAGATGCTGGCTAGCTCTCCAAGAAGAGGATTTTTTTGTGTAAAGACTTGTATATAGTTCAGGAAGATTGTCCTCAGTTACAGTTCCATTGGGCACCCTGTACACCCCTTACCAATCACAGCAGCCGTTTACCACATGATCAGCTGTATCAAATCACAGCTGATCACCATGTAAATACACTTGCAGATTATTGGCAGTACTTTCCTCATGCTAACACAGCATGGTGACCTGTCGGGCTCCAAGGGATTCCCTTAGTTTGGAGGAATTTCCTTTCACTTCCTGTTTTGGCTGTGGGACAGGAAATGAAGGGAAATCTCCCCAATGGAACACAAATGGCAAAAAAGCTGACAGGGTTTATAACCTTTCCTTACTCTATCCACAATGAAAAAAAATGCCTATAGCTAAATGTAATTTGCAATGTCAGGAGGCAGTAAGTCGTTAAGTCTAATCAGGCAATGTCAGTAAGAAACATAATTATGCTTCTTAGCTACTTAGATCATGAATGTCATATTTAGTTTGCATTATGTACTGTTGCCTCACAAACAAAAAATGAGGTTGTGACAACGCTTGCTACATTCTGAAAAAAAGCCTTGGACAAATCTACAAATTGCACAGTATTTCCCCTTAGTCACACATCTGCAGAATCTACATTTGCCAAGAAAACTATGACAATGTTTTGCATCCATACAGCAAACTTCATTGTCATGGATAGTAAACTCTAGCATTCAGAATAGTAGAAGTGACTGGACAACTCCCCAGTAATACAAGCCAATGCAACCCTTGTGACTATTTATGCATAGAGCAGTTTCAATGTATCACATCGTTTTATAGCAGGGTGTAAGATAGAAGCTTGTTATCCATTGCTTAGATTCAGCCATACTCTCAGCAGGATCAGTGAAAGATACTTGTTTATGAGTAATGGGATTTGGCAATGATTCTGTACAACTTTACTGTGTTATTCATGGTGCAGAACTGATATATCTTTGAGAATATGATGTTTTCAAGGTCTTCAGTAGAGCAGCCCTATCTTCTTCAACTCTGTTTGCTATCAAAGCACCAGTCTGCTTTTTTCTTTGGTGTACACATCTCTCAACTTTAGTAAGAGGGACTCCTTTTCTGTGGCAAAACGTGGGCACAACAATGCAAAGAAAATTGGCCTTGGTTTAGAGGCATAATTAAAAATGCTCTGGTATCAGTGTAATTAACAAATGCCTCAGCTTTGGTGGTCAGCGGGAGGAAAAATGTCCCAATATCAGTGGTCAGTGGAAAGGAACAGCTTGATTCAAAGGTGACCACCTGTTAACTTGTATGGTAAAATATGCCATGAAGCCTGGGATCCTATTCATTTAGGAGGTCATTATCACAGGACAGTTTGATGGCATGAGAACCTTTTTAACCCTTTGAGGACCGTAAGATTTTGTAACGCCAAAAGAATCAATTTTTTTGTTTTTAAAGTTCATACACTTCAGTTGCTGTAACTAAGCCATTTCATAAAATAATTGGCAAAAGGCTAGATCCATTTGTTGTTTGTTGATAAGAACTAATATTTTGACTCAAACCAAATAAAAAAAAAAAGAAAAAGAGTTTTAAGTTCTTAATCAGATGATACACGCAATTAAAAACATGGGACAAATACGTCCCTTGGTCCTCAAAGGGTTAACCCTTTGTTAATGAACTATTGGACTGACAAGCATATTTGATGGTGTCTGAAGATAGCTATGACTGCCAGGGTTGACTTATGATTGATTTTGGGGATGAACTGACAAATTTATAAACTAAAAAAGAAGTGGTGTAGCGCTACATAAATAAATAAATGCAAACTACATATAATCCATATAATGGTGAATAAAATTTAGTAAACACAGACGAGGTCCTATGACTGGACCAAGACTAGTGACCTATAAACAAGTGATAAATATTCAAGAATATAAATATAAACCCAATCCCTTTACTGGGATACAACCACAAATTTGTGACCCGTGATTCCCAATATTGGGACACAAATCTAAATAATAAATAATAACACGTATATATTGTGAATCCCTATTGAGGGATATGCATACACTCCGTGCAAAAAAAGTGTAAAACCACACTGTTAAAAAAATAATAAAAGTGAAAATTGCAACAAAGTCCAATATGTGAAAAAAACAATCCAGGTGCATCACTGCTTCTGGTCATGCAATATATGCAGTGTGGATGCACAGCACACCGATAAGTGATCCTTCATTGGCTGAAATTATTGGATTATATGTAGTTTGCATTTATTTATTTATGTAGTGCTACACAACTTCTTTTTTAGTTTATACATTTATTTTACCTATAGGTATAGGATTAGGTGTCAGCTGCTTCGTGTGGTAATTTAGGTACATATTGAGGGCAGGGGGATTTCTTACACATTTATTTGAACTGACAAATTTCTCCATATACATTGTTCTGGCATTCTTCAGAACTTCTGCATTGCTTAACCACTTGCCCTCCTGAGGATTTATCCCCCTTCTTGACTATTTTTTGAGTTATGGCGCTGCGTTATTTTAACTGACAAAAGCGTGGTCATGCAATGCTGCACCCAAATGAAATGTATGTCCTTTTTTCCTCATGAATTGACCTTTTGGTGTGCCTGAGCTGACAGGGAGGAGGACTGTTAGTAAACAAAGCAGCCCTCCTCCCCATTGGAGATGTTCAGTAATCACCAGGCACTGGCAGGTAATCGCCGTCCGGCACCCGCGGCAGCGAATGACAGCACTGGTAAGGTGCATGCCCCCTACCCGGAAATACAAAATCACGTATACTGTATATACTTGATTTTGTGTACGCCTGTCGCCCTGTAACAGTATATCTTCTATAGGGCGGTCGGGAAGCGGTTAAGGACAAAATGCATACACTGACTACAAAAATCCATATTCCAAGTCCATTTCCCCATCATTTACATGTATTGACGCGTTTCTCTGCCAGGGGTCTTCAAACTTTCTAAAAAAAGGTCCAGTATACTGTTCTTCAGACTTTAAGAGGACTGAACTGTGTCCAGTGGGAGCAAACAATGCCAATCTTTAGTAACTGGGGGGAGAAATAGTTGGTGTCAGTGGGAGGAATAGTGGCCCTATTTTGTTGTCAGTGGAAGAAATTATGTCCCATCCTTGCTGTCAGTGGACGAAATGATGCCACATTTTGTTATCAGTGGCAGGAATTATGCCCCGTTGTTGGTGTCAGTGGCAGGAATAATGCCTCAAGGGCCAGATAAAGGCAAGCAAAATGGCCACATCTGGCCCCAGGGCCACAGTTTGGAGACCACTGTTCTGTGCCGATGTTTCCCAAACCTGGCCTGAAGCCCAACCAGCAGTTTATATTTTGTTGATGTCTACACATGTAACCACATCCCATTTCTTATACAGCAATCACTTTAACTGTACATAGAGTCATTTACCTGCAAACTACTGCTAGGATTAGAGGGCAGGTTTAGGATACATTGTGTTATGCTATAGCTAGACTCACTAGTCAAATCTCTGCTAATAGCAGCCTCAAGGTTTAGCATGGGAGAAATCGGAAAGCTGAAATTTCCTGTCTGTCACGATCACCTTTCCTTTACGCGCCATTCCACTGCTGGGCACTTTTAAGCTGCAAGCCACCTAATTCGCACTTTTTTATTAAATACCTGGGCTAGCAGCCTGTAGGCTTAGCTGAACGGATGATGTAATGATTGTGGTGGGTAATGGGTTCAGCAGTGGGAGTGTAATTGAATAGTTACTATGGTTTGTAAGGTAACCATGAAATGTTTATCAAGTATTCAGGGGCGGACTGACAACTCATGGGGCCCCCGGGCAATAGGGGATCATGGGGCCCCTGTGTTCTTGCCCAAACTCAAAAAAGCCTATGAAAAAGGTACCAGGGGCATCTTATGGGGCCCCCTACTGACCCCAGGCCCTTGGGCAGTGCCCGAGTTTCCGAATGGTCAGTCCGCCCCTGCAAGTATTGTTATGTCTAGAGAACTGCCATGGAATTACCATCACATTGAGACTCTAGTCTAGTTGCTAATGGTTTTACTGGCATAAACTTGCTAGAAGATTCATTTTGAAACAATAAAATAGAAATTAGTGTAGTAGTCTTTGGTTAAAATGTGACACCATCTGCTATCACTTACTAGCAACATAGTAGAAACTTGTACATGTCACTAAGATCTGAGTCATATTTAGATTGCATATTCAATATATAACACTTGAGAGAATTTACAGGATCAATAATATCCAAGTAAGAACAGAAAGACGTTGAAAACACTGGTATTTTTAGGTCATTGAGTTATTTTAGGTAGCATGTAAAACTGAAAGTAAAATGCATTTAACACACTGTGTGGTCTAAAAGACCACATTTACACACAGTGACTGGTAAAACTACACGTTAATGCATGAGTATATTGGGATGCACTTCTATTTATTTTGAATAGCACCCAAGCACAGATAAGGGTTCAATGTGGGACATTCAAAATGAATGGCGGTCTTAATTTGGTATTACATTAATGTGTGAAAAAAACTTGCTGTAAAGTGATATTAAAGCTGAACACATTTTTTGCCTTAACTACGTCAAGTACGGACACTTTCACCTCCTTCCTGTCCAGGGCAGTTTTTAGCTTTCAGCACTATCACACTTTGAATGACAATTGCGCAGTCATGCAACACTGTACCCATATGAATTGTTTAGCATTTTTTTTTTAAGACAGATAAAACTTTATTTTGGTGGTATTTATTCACCATTGGGATTTTTATTTTTTTTAATAAAATAACATATAAATGAAGAAGCCCAAACATTTTGAAAAAAAAAGTGTTTTTCTTATAAAATTTTGCAAATAAATAATCTTTCTTCATAAATCTTGGCCAAAATGTATTCAGCTTTTTAGTAAAAAAAAAAAAAAAAAAAACCCAAATTGGTTTATAACCAAAAATTATAATTTCAAAAAGTTTTTTTCCATTTTTATTTTATTTTTTATATTAATGTTTTTTTTTATATACTGTCACCCTAGCAGTATAGTGTCACTGCATTGTCTTGCATTGAGGTAAAAAAATCTTTTATACATCTCTGTCCTCTCCCTTCCCTGTGTGAGGGGGAAGAGAGAGGAGTAGAGATCCAGCGCTGTACAGGGCTCCATCTCTTCTCCCCTCTTCACACAGGGACTCACAGCAGCAGGAGCCATTGGGGTCAATTCACTAAGAGATAAATGCATTTTTGAGTTAAAATAACTCATGAGGTATTTATCTCAAAAGTAGTCGATTCACTAAAAAACATGTTATTTACTGAATGTGTTAAATATTTACTGTATGTTTTCCGACAGTTGGAGCTTACATTTTGAGTTATTTTGGCGTTTTTTTTGTACATTTTTTTTTGCAGGCCAACACTGCACCAGAAGGCACAGAGCAATATTGTGAAACTATGAAAACATTCTTAGTGTGCTTTCATTCACAAAACCATCTATTTTTTACATTTCTAAAATACTGCCAGCAAACACCAGGTGATAAATAATGAATGTTTTTAGTGAATTAACTTTAATGATTTATCCCATTTTTTTTTTGTGGTATTCATCTCACTGTTTTAACAAAGGTACAGTATTTATCTCACATTCGATTTTTTACTTTGAATTGACTATTTTATTTATCACATGCAGTATTTCTGAAAAATTAGTCACATGATTTTCATATCGCATGCAGTAACCTTTAGTAAATTGAGCTAACTGGCTCCTACTGTTGTAAATCAAGTGCAATAAGGAGGAAGTGTGGGGGGGCTAAGTCTCGCTGTGTGTGTCTATGGAGCTGCACTGAGTTGCGCTCCATAGACACACAGCTTGAGAGTGAGCAGGCAATGTGTGCCCCCTTAGCAAGCGGCTTGCTATGGGACACATGAAGAATAAGAGGAGCCACGATTGGCATCAGGGGACCCAAGAAGAGGAGGATCGGGGCAGGTCTGTGCAATACCATTACACAAAGCAGGTGAGTATAACATGTTTGTTATTTTAACCGCTTCCTGACCACCCTATAGCAGATATACTGCTACAGAGCTGCACGGATGCGCAAAATCACGTATATATATGTGATTTTGCATTTACGGGTAGGCGGCACGTGCCCCACCCGTGTTGCCAATCACCAGGTCCCAGTCGGTGATTACTCACTGGTGCCCGGTGATCGCCAAGCATCTCCGACAGGGAACAGAGCTGTAGGTAAACAATACAGTTCTCCTCCCTGTCAGCTCGTGCACACTGCTTTCGATGGCTGTGCACAGCACAGCCATCCAAAACAGTTTGATTACAGTGAAGCACACACAGACACAAGTAACACAGCACACAGTTAACCCTTTTATCACCCCTCATGTTAACCCCTCCTGCCCAGTGCCATTATTACAGTGTCAGTGCTTTTTTTTTAGCACTGATCACTGTATTGATGTCAGTGACACCAAGTCAGTTTCCCCCAATGTCAGAATGCACACCGCAGTCCTGGTATAAGTTGCTGATTGCTGCCATTACTAGTAAAAATAATTTTTAAAAAATTCCAGTATCTATACCACCATTTGTAAATGCTAAAGCTTTCACGTAAACCATTTAATTTACACGTATTGGGATTATTTTTAGCAAGACATGTAGCAGAATACATTTTGGCCTAAATTTATGGCGAAATTAGATTTTTAAAATTTTTTCAATCATTTTTTAATAGCAAAAAGTAAAAAATATTGCTTTTTTTCTCAAAATTGTCAGTCTTTTTTTTATAGCGCAAAAAATAAAAAAAAAGTACAGGCGATCAAATACCACCGAATAAAAAGCCCAAATCATAGGAAAAAAGGATGTGGATACTCCGTAAAGCAAAAAATGGCCGGTTAGGAAGGGCAAATCCTCAGGAGGGCAAGTGGTTAATTAAAAAAAAAATAAAAAAATAGACTTTAGTAACACTGTGTGAATCAGTGCAGCAATGTTAATGGGCCTATGCCCAAAATCTAATAGGCTTATTCAATAAAAGAGTAAAAAAAAAAATAATGTTTATGTATAAAAAAGAATTACCTATAGCAGAAATTTTTTTACAGAAGATAAAAGTGCAAGTTTTATTGATAAAACAATTCCCTCTGGGTAAAGTCCAGAGATTTTAGTAAACTTTTTTTTCTTAGGTTATACCCACCTCTGTTCTGAAGAAAATGTTCTGTTTCACCAAGCCTGTTCTCAAACAGATTACTGAATAGTAAGGCTTGCTTTCATTATAGCCACATGGATGAGCCTTAGAACTTATCTCTCCATAAACTTAAAACTTCTATAGCTGGCAATGCCTGAATTCTAACTTATATTTCAGTCTGACAAAAACAGAAAGCCAAGCACATGTAGAAGAAATTAGATTTCTGGGGATTTCTGTTCACAAGCGATGTATAGAGCAATGTATAGAGGAAGTGACACTTGCATTTTGAGGACAATTTTTTAAAATAACAGCATCTGCAATTTGAAAAGTCATTATAAAAGTGACTCTGTCACCACAGAAAAAAGTAAATAAAACCAGAGCCATCTTGTAAAGAAGACATTGTTGTGATTCAATAAAGAAATAATTTGGTGTTATAGATGTACATGAAACACTTGCTCCAAGTTCATAATAGGGGTGCAAGTATTCCATAGCTAATTCTGACACATGGGTCACTATTGCTGTGACAAATTTGTTAAATACCTCCATATCTGAGATAAGGAAGCTGGAGCTAAATAAGACTTATTTCATCTTGATTAGAGATGAGCGAATCGAACATGACGAAGTGGAATTCGTTCCGAAGATTTGGAAAAATTTGATTCGCGACAAATCCGAAGATTAGCAAACTTCGGATGCACGAATTCGAATTTTCCCAAAAATGGCGGCGACATGTGTGGCGACAGGAGAAAATGGACAGAGAAGATGGGGCGGTGATCTCTGGGAAGGCGCGCAGACGAGGCGCGCTGACCCATAATGCATTCATGAGTCATGAATCATGACATGTGATCGCATTAGCCAATCAGCAGCCAGCCAGCACTGTGTAATGGTGGAGCTATAAATCGCGGCCATCTTAGAATTCTCCATTAGCCTCCGGTCATTCAAGAGAGACAGACCTGTCTGTATTAAGGGACAGAGTTAGGGCCACAGAGACTTTAGGGCCACAGAATCGTTACTCAGGGCCACAGAATCGTTACTCAGGGACACAGAATCGTTACTCAGGGACACAGAATTGTTACTCAGGGACACAGAATCGTTACTCAGGGACACAGAATCGTTACTCGGGGACACAGAATCGTTACTCGGGGACACAGAATCGTTACTCGGGGACACAGAATTGTTACTCAGGGACACAGAATCGTTACTCAGGGACACAGAATCGTTACTCAGGGCCACAGCTATCAAAGAATCGAAAATTTAAAGTGACATACACCCTTTTCTTTTTTTGGTGGCTGTCGTGCACAGTTGGTGCTGCAGTTTGCCGATTGTGCAAAATAAACTGACTTTCTGTTTCACAACCACTATTGTACGTTCAAAGAGTTAAATCCATTTACACGCCGGCTGGCGGTAATATTTTTTGGGTGATTAGTGCATTCCAGTGACACAAACGTACAGTTTCCAGCCAACGGCAAGCTGCAATTGACCGATTGTGTACAATAAACTGACTTTCTGCTTCACAACCACTATTGTACGTTCAAAGAGTTAGATCCATTTACACGCCGGGTGGCAGTAATATTTTTTGGGTGATTAGTGCATTCCAGTGACATAAACGTACAGTTTCCAGCCAACGGCAAGCTGCAATTGACCGATTGTGTACAATAAACTGACTTTCTGCTTCACAACCACTATTGTACGTTCAAAGAGTTAAATCCATATACACGCCGGGTGGCGGTAATATTTTTTGGGTGATTAGTGCATTCCAGTGACATAAACGTACAGTTTCCAGCCAACGGCAAGCTGCAATTGACCGATTGTGTACAATAAACTGACTTTCTGCTTCACAACCACTATTGTACGTTCAAAGAGTTAAATCCATATACACGCCGGGTGGCGGTAATATTTTTTGGGTGATTAGTGCATTCCAGTGACATAAACGTACAGTTTCTAGCCAACGGCAAGCTGCAATTGACCGATTGTGCTAAATAAACTGACTTTCTGCTTCACAACCACTATTGTACGTTCAAAGAGTTAGATCCATTTACACGCCGGGTGGCGGTAATATTTTTTGGGTGATTAGTGCATTCCAGTGACATAAACGTACAGTTTACAGCCAGCGGCAAGCTGCAATTGACCGATTGTGCTAAATAAACTGACTTTCTGCTTCACAACCACTATTGTACGTTCAAAGAGTTAGATCCATTTACACGCCGGGTGGCGGTAATATTTTTTGGGTGATTAGTGCATTCCAGTGACATAAACGTACAGTTTCCAGCCAACGGCAAGCTGCAATTGACCGATTGTGTACAATAAACTGACTTTCTGCTTCACAACCACTATTGTATGTTCAAAGAGTTAAATCCATTTACACGCCGGCTGGCGGTAATATTTTTTGGGTGATTAGTGCATTCCAGTGATAGAAACGTACAGTTTCCAGCCAGCGGCAAGCTGCAATTGACCGATTGTGTACAATAAACTGACTTTCTGCTTCACAACCACCATTGTACGTTCAAAGAGTTAGATCCATTTACACGCCGGGTGGCGGTAATATTTTTTGGGTGATTAGTGCATTCCAGTGACATAAACGTACAGTTTCCAGCCAACGGCAAGCTGCAATTGACCGATTGTGCTAATTAAACTGACTTTCTGCTTCACAACCACTATTGTACGTTCAAAGAGTTAGATCCATTTACACGCCGGGTGGCGTTAATATTTTTTGGGTGATTAGTGCATTCCAGTGACATAAACGTACAGTTTCCAGCCAACGGCAAGCTGCAATTGACCGATTGTGCTAAATAAACTGACTTTCTGCTTCACAGCCACTATTGTACGTTCAAAGAGTTAAATCCATTTACACGCCGGCTGGCGGTAATATTTTTTGGGTGATTAGTGCATTCCAGTGACAGAAACGTACAGTTTCCAGCCAACGGCAAGCTGCAATTGACCGATTGTGTACAATAAACTGACTTTCTGCTTCACAACCACCATTGTACGTTCAAAGAGTTAGATCCATTTACACGCCGGGTGGCGGTAATATTTTTTGGGTGATTAGTGCATTCCAGTGACATAAACGTACAGTTTCCAGCCAACGGCAAGCTGCAATTGACCGATTGTGCTAAATAAACTGACTTTCTGCTTCACAACCACTATTGTACGTTCAAAGAGTTAGATCCATTTACACGCCGGGTGGCGGTAATATTTTTTGGGTGATTAGTGCATTCCAGTGACATAAACGTACAGTTTCCAGCCAACGGCAAGCTGCAATTGACCGATTGTGTACAATAAACTGACTTTCTGCTTCACAACCACTATTGTACGTTCAAAGAGTTAGATCCATTTACACGCCGGCTGGCGGTAATATTTTTTGGGTGATTAGTGCATTCCAGTGACATAAACGTACAGTTTCCAGCCAACGGCAAGCTGCAATTGACCGATTGTGCTAAATAAACTGACTTTCTGCTTCACAACCACTATTGTACGTTCAAAGAGTTAGATCCATTTACACGCCGGGTGGCGGTAATATTTTTTGGGTGATTAGTGCATTCCAGTGACATAAACGTACAGTTTCCAGCCAACGGCAAGCTGCAATTGACCGATTGTGCTAAATAAACTGACTTTCTGCTTCACAACCACTATTGTACGTTCAAAGAGTTAAATCCGGTTTTATTTTTGGGGTGCTTATTGAATTAAAGAGTATGTCAGACAAAACGCAGAGGAGTGGCAAAGGAGGCAATGTTTCAGGAGCGAGCAGACGTGGCAGCAGAGGAAGGGGTCGAGGCAGCACTAGTCGCAGCCAGAGGCCAGTGCTCCCGGTGTCATCCAGCGGTTGTGTCTCCACCGACAACCCTGCCGTCATCAATTGGTTGACTCGGTCGTCTTCCTCTTCCCAGGTCACCTCTGACACCTACAGCCAACGGTCGGTGGGTACGTCAGACACAACCGTTAGTTGGCATGGCCCGGGAGCAAGCCCACTGAAATCACGTGTCCTCGACCTGCCCCTGTCCTTTGGTGTTCCCTCACCAAGCGAAGTATCGCATGCTGTGGGCTCAGCCCCACTGTACAGTGAGGAAGAGCTAACAGAGGGCGGTCAGGAACGGGGGGAGACATCCGCCTCTTCAGCAGCCAGGCGAAGAAATACTGGCGAGGAGAGTGGCTTGGTAGCCGATCTAGAGACAGGTCTGTCTCCTGACCCACACGCAGCCGAGGGGGCTAGTAGTGACGCGGAGACCCTAATTGATGATGATGAGGCTGATCGCACTTGGCAGCCTCGTCGTCATCAGGCTATTGCTTCCGCATCATCAGGAGAAGAGGGTGCCAGCTTGCCAGCGAGCAAAACAGTCGGTGGGTTGCCCAGGAGGCAGCAGGGTCGCAGCAGTGTCAGTGGAGCCAAACGGCCACGGAGTAGAGCACCAGCTCCACTGCAGCCTACCACCACGACCAGTAGTGGTGCCGGTGTGCACGGAGGAAGTAGCAGTCAGCCAGTGAGGAGTAGCGGGGGCAAAGTTTCCTACTCGGCGGTGTGGCAATTTTTCGTCACGCCGCCCGAGGAAGTAAACGTAGCCGTATGTCGACTATGTGGCCAGAAAGTCAAGCGTGGCCAGGGGGCCAATGTTGGGACTACAGCGTTGCGTCAGCATATGCAGCATCGCCATTCGATGGCCTGGGAAAACCGTGATAAAGATACGGCGGTTCTGCCTGCCCCAGCCCCCGCTCCATCACCCGCTCCGTTACTTGCTCCGTCACCCGACGTCAATCGCCCTCTATCAGCCAGTCAAGGCTCCAACACCTCTGCTGAGGGGAGTTGTCGCTCGTTGGCATCTTCCGCTCGTTCAGATGCTCCTTCTCCTGCTACTCCTCTTCACGGATTCCGTCAGCAGTCTTTCTTGGAATCCGTTTCCAAGAGACAACAGTTTGCGAGCACGCACCCGACGGTGCAGAAGCTGAACGTCCTCCTGTCCAAGTTGCTGGTGCTGCAGTCCCTCCCTTTCCAAGTGGTGGACTCAGCACCTTTCCGAGAAATGATGGCTTGTGCCGAGCCGCGGTGGAGAGTGCCAAGCCGGCATTTCTTCGCCAAAAAGGCAGTGCCAGCCCTGCATTCACATGTAGAAGAGATGGTGGGCCAGTCTTTGAGCATGTCGGTCTCTGCCAAAGTGCACGGCAGCGCCGACGAGCTGTAACTACGGTCAGGGACAGTACATGTCATTTACGGCCCACTGGGTGAACGTGGTGCCGGCACAGCCGCACCAGCAACTTGGACAGGTCACGCCACTTTTGCCTCCACGTTTGCACGTCCTTGGTCCAGCAAAGATGTCCGCCTCTACCACCTCTTCTTCCGCCGTGTCCTCAGCCGCCACCCCCGTGCCAAGTCCCATTACCCGACCGGCATATCACATGTGCAGCGCGCAACGGTGTCACGCTGTGCTGCACCTGGTATGTCTTGGCGAACGTAGTCACACAGGGGAGGAACTTCTGAGTGTAATGAACAGAGAAATCGACAGATGGCTGTCTCCGCGCAAACTGAAAATCGGAACCATGTTGACCGACAACGGAAAGAACATGGTGTCTGCTCTGCGTCAAGGAAGGTTGTGCCATGCGCCATGCATGGCTCACGTGTTCAATCTGGTTGTCAAGTGGTTCCTAAAATCCACCATCCCACTGCAAGATATCCTTAAAATGTCACGTAAACTTTGCATGCATTTCAGCCATTCCTACACCGCAAAGCACACCCTCCTTGAGCTGCAGCGGCAGAACGGAATTCCACAGCATCGCTTGATCTGCGACGTTGCAACAAGGTGGAATTCAACCCTACATATGTTAGACCGCCTTTACGAACAGCGAAAGGCCATCACCGATTTCCTGATGTTACAAGCGGATAAAGGTACTCCCCTGTGTAACTTAGATGTCAGCCATTGGCAGCTCATGCGTGACACCTGCCGCTTGCTCAGGCCCTTTGAGGAGGCCACGCTATTCATGAGTCGGCACGACTATGGGATGAACGACGTCATTCCTCTGTTGCACGTCCTGGAACAAATGCTGTTAACAATGGCTGGTCAGGGTGCGGTAGACGTGGCGCACAGATCTCAACGCCACATGACCCCTGTGGGGGCAGGACAGGAAGAAGAGGAGGAGGTAGAGGAGGACATTGGTGCTCAGGAATTATTGAGTGAAATGGGTGGTTTTTCCACTCAGCGGACAGGAGTGGAGGAGCAGGAGCATCTGGTAGAGGAGGAGGAGGAGACAGAGGACCCAGACGCACCGTGGCAGTATGCTGTGGAGATGGAGGCAGGGAGTCCCTCGCATTCCTTGGCACAAATGGCCCATAGCATGCTCGGTTGCTTGCGTAGCGACAGCCGAATAATAACCATCAGACAGAGGGATGACTTTTGGCTGTCCACCTTGTTGGACCCTCGCTACCGTTCAAAAATGGTGACCTTTTTCACACCTGCTGAGAGGGAGGCCAAAATAAAGTACTATAAAAACCACCTATGTAGTCATGCAGTATATAGCCCTATCGGCCACTTTCTGGCATCCAGTTGCTGTAGCCCCCATCACCACACTGTGCCACGGGCCCCTGTACCGCCTTCTCATACTGCTGCCAGATCCATCCTCTGCCATGTGCGTCTTTGTCGTCTGCTCACGCTGCTGACGGCTTCCGCTTTTTAACCTAGGCCTGTGTATGGCTTCCGAATACTGCTGCCTCCACCGCCACCCTGCGCCATGTGCCTCTGTCGTCTGCTCACGCTGCTGACGGCTTCCCCTTTTTAAACTAGTCCTGTGTATGTCTTCCAAATACTGCTGCCTCCACCGCCACCCTGCGCCATGTGCCACTTTAAGGTCTCCTTACACTGTTGGTGGGTTCCATTTTGTGATAGGGTGCTGTATGGCCTTCCATTGCTGCTGCCTCCACCGCCACCCTGCGCCATGTGCCTCTGTCGTCTGCTCACGCTGCTGACGGCTTCCGCTTTTTAACCGAGGCCTGTGTTTGGCTTCCGAATACTGCTGCATCCACCGCCACCCTGCGCCATGTGTCTCTGTCGTCTGCTCACGCTGCTGACGGCTTCCGCTTTTTAACCTAGGCCTGTGTATGGCTTCCGAATACTGCTGCCTCCACCGCCACCCTGCGCCATGTGCCTCTGTCGTCTGCTCAAGCTGCTGACGGCTTCCGCTTTTTAAACTAGTCCTGTGTATGTCTTCCGAATACTGCTGCCTCCACCGCCACCCTGCGCCATGTGCCACTTTCAGGTCTCCTTACACTGTTGGTGGGTTCCATTTTGTGATAGGGTGCTGTATGGCCTTCCATTGCTGCTGCCTCCACCGCCACCCTGCGCCATGTGCCTCTGTTGTCTGCTCACGCTGCTGACGGCTTCCGCTTTTTAACCGAGGCCTGTGTTTGGCTTCCGAATACTGCTGCATCCACCGCCACCCTGCGCCATGTGTCTCTGTCGTCTGCTCACGCTGCTGACGGCTTCCGCTTTTTAACCTAGGCCTGTGTATGGCTTCCGAATACTGCTGCCTCCACCGCCACCCTGCGCCATGTGCCTCTGTCGTCTGCTCACGCTGCTGACGGCTTCCGCTTTTTAAACTAGTCCTGTGTATGTCTTCCGAATACTGCTGCCTCCACCGCCACCCTGCGCCATGTGCCACTTTCAGTTCTCCTTACACTGTTGGTGGGTTCCATTTTGTGATAGGGTGCTGTATGGCCTTCCATTGCTGCTGCCTCCACCGCCACCCTGCGCCATGTGCCTCTGTCGTCTGCTCACGCTGCTGACGGCTTCCGCTTTTTAACCGAGGCCTGTGTTTGGCTTCCGAATACTGCTGCATCCACCGCCACCCTGCGCCATGTGTCTCTGTCGTCTGCTCACGCTGCTGACGGCTTCCGCTTTTTAACCTAGGCCTGTGTATGGCCTTCAATTGAAGCTGCTTCTGCTCCGCCACTCTGCCATTGGACTCTTGATAGTCGTCTCCCCACGCTGCTGCTGGGGGGACTTTTTAACATAGGCCTCTGTATGGCCTTCAATTTTAGCTGCTTACGCTCCGCCACTCTGCCATGGGCCCCTGTACCGCCTCCTCATGCTGCTGCCAGGCCCGTAATCTGCCATGGGCCCCCGTACCGACTCCTCATGCTGCTGCCAGGCCCGTAATCTGTCATGGGCCCCTGTACCGCCTCCTCATGCTGCTGCCAGGTCCAGAGTGTGTCATGGGTCCCTGTACGGCCTCCCATTGCTGCTGTCTCCATCGCCACACTCTGCCATGTGCCACTTTCAGGTCTCCTCACACTGCTGGTGGGTTCCATTTTGTCATAGGGTGCTGTATGGCCTCCCATTGCTGCTGCCTCCACCGCCACACTGTGGCTCCACACTCTGGTTTTGGCCCCGTGACTGCCCAAATGAGTGAAGTGTGCGGTGATTCTAAGATCGACGGCACTCATCTGCATGTCATACTGACTGACAGTATTATTTTTCTTCCCCAGCAGACTCCAAGGGCATTTAAATTAAAGGTACAGTGTTCTGCACTAATATAAAGGCTCTCTGAAGCCTAGAAACACCCTTTTTATAAGTGAAATTCGCAGCGAATATATTCGGCACGAAGCGAATTTAATCGGCGAATTTGGCGAATCAGCCGAACCGAATTTTTGAATAATTCGCTCATCTCTAATCTTGATGTAAACTGTGCTGCATGTCTAGTGATCTGTCGACTTTTTGTGACAAATTTGTTTACATGTTTCAGACACGGTGAGTGAAGCTGGGGCACACAAAGACTTTAGTAGTGAAAACACAAAATACACTTCTACACCAGGGGCAGACTGACAACTCATGGGGCCCCGGGGCAATAGGGGATCATGGGGCCCCTGTGTCCTTGCCCAAACTCAAAAAAGCTTATGAAAAAGGTACCAGGGGCATCTCATGGGGCCCCCTACTGACCCCAGGCCCTTGGGCAGTGCCCGAGTTTCCAAATGGTCAGTCCGCCCCTGGTTTGCACCTCTCTTTACGAATTCCAGGGATTGAGTTCTAACAAGGGGTGGACTGACCATTCCAGCACTCGGGCACTGCCTGAGGGCCCGGGGTCAGTAGGGGGCCCCATGAGATGCCCCTGGTACCTTTCATAGGCTGTTTGGGGTGTGGTTTGAGTGTGGGCGAGGACACAGGGACCCCATGATCCCCTATTGCCCGGGGGCCCCATGAGTTGCCAGTCTGCCCTGGTTCTAACCATTTCAGCAAATGCTGAATCTCTTGAAAAGCTAAAGGTGTGTGGAATTGTATGTTCACTGCTTGCTGCGTGGTTTCTCCAAAAACATTCCCTTTACATTTTTAAAGTCGAAGGCCCTTTTCACGTGCATTGGATCAGGTCTGCCTGTTAGTTTTTCAGGTGGACCTCATGAAAGCTCCATGCATCTCTATGGCAGGTGGATGTAAATGGATTTGTGTCTGTTTACATCCATCTACTTCTATGTCCATCCAGGTCTGGGAGAAAAAAATGGAAAAGGCCTGTCTTTTTCTGTTTTTCTGCACCTAAACATGAAGGATCTGAGGCTTGTTGTAAACAGATAGAAGTCCATTTATGTCTGGAAGCTCATAGCTCTAACATGGATACGCCTCAATCCACTATAAAAATGCAGACAAAATGTTGAATGAGCACAGATGTCACAAAAGTAACATCAGTCTCATTCCGCTCTGATTCAACAGGGGATCTTCTCACAGATCCCCTGCTGAATGGCGCTGTACTCATCCACATGAAAGGACTGAGAAGTACACACACATGGACAGTTTGTGACAACCTCTCATTTATTTTCTCAGCTATGTCAAGTAGTGCATCTAGTTTTTCTGAATGGTTCTGCAGAATTTTCCTTTTGATACAGTAAAGTACAAGTCAAGACCACTGCAAGAAAAAGAAGAAATGTACATTCTGTAAATCCCTCTGATTTATCAGTGCTGTTTTTAATGGAGAGAGTATAGTTTACCCTTCAGCTTTGGAATCCACCGCCCAGTATGACTATGCACATTCTTTAAGGTCTTTTTTTTTTTCTTTAATAGGACTGATATTGAGCCATAATTTCAGCTTTATGGCACATTGCATTTTGTGTCTTGGAAAATATGATTTGACTGTTGGCATGCATAATAACAAGATCTCAGCAAAGTGTGATAACATTATAATCTGCTACATTTATTTTCTTCCTTTTTTAACTCTCTATGCAAAGGCAACCCCTGGCGGCTTTCTGTTTAACCCATAGATGACTTCAAAATGACAATGTGTGATTTTATAGTGAAAGTTGTGGCTAACATTTTACAGCACATCATTCTGCTTACCTCACATGATCAAATGTTGCTATTATGTTTATGTTTTATATATATTTAGTACATTTCTAAAAACCTATGCCTCCACTGGTTGTCAAGCATCCAATGGCCTGAATATTTACCTGCTGACCTGCTGTGCATTTTCTCATGATTATCTATGAGGGGGATATTTACAAGAGTTGAATCCGATTTGTCCATTCCAGCAACAGGAAATCTTTACGGAAAAAGGGGAATTGCCATTTTTAGTCAGTTGTCACTGGAATAAGTGTCCCTATTGGCTAATATATTCTCACCTCTTGTTCTGGTGGTGGCTGTTAAATTTTAAATTTCCAATTACTTTATGTCTTATGAGAATAATGACCAATGCAAATGAAGTGGGTAAATCAGATATAGACAGCAATAACAGAAACATAAATAACACCCATCCCTTTGCTCAATGAGAAAACGTTTCTGTGCAATAGTGAGCTCTTCCATAGGTCAAGAATGCTTAGTATCATCGTTAAATAGCTACATGTGACCTGCTCCATACCTTATAGTTTCAGAAACATGTCCATTGGGGTTCTAACAACCTTGTTGTTTGAAAAATCTTACCTGAAATTCTGTTTTCTGCTTCCTTGCTATAACATGTAAGTTCTGGTGACTTGCTAAGCTGAGCTTCAGTTGCGTTTTCAGATAAGGCTGTTCAACTCAGAAGTAAAGTGATAAAGGTGTGAAAATGTGTCACCTTTTAAAAAATACAATTGCTACAAAGTATGAAATTGTAGGAGGTTGACACAGGAAATGTAATGTTAACTCCAAAGACAACTATATTTTTTGTTTGCTAAAAACAATGTACTAACCTGGTAAACATAATTAGTAGAGAGTTGCAGAGCCTTTTTAAGGGTTTTGGAAGTTAAAGTGGTTGTAAATCTCAGACATGTAATATGAACAAAGCATATCCCTCTATAGTGTGTATTTGTCTAAATTAAGAGCACTAAGTGTCATTTCTGTCTGCTGCCTCATTCCTCTGCTATCTTCGTGAGTCACTTCTGACAAGTTTTCCTGACACCAAAAGAAAAATGGTGACAGAGGAGGGACCTCCAGCAGATTGACAGTCTTAGCTCTGTTTTTGTGAGCTATGTGGAGGAGGGAGTGTCTCCTCCCTCCAATCAGCTCTCAGAGCTCTCCACACTGAGCTCTGAAGAGTGTAACTTTAGTTCTCCGCCCCGGTTTCTGCACTCTTAGGTATTTCTGCATTTTGAGAGAAAAGAAGACTCAGATAAACAGGTGTAACTTGTGCAGGAAAATTTGTTTATTCTATCTATATTATCTGAAGCCAGTCACTTCACTGGGTATATGTAAGAGTTTACAACCACTTTCAGGGCTTAGGGCATACCTTGTACATCCTATAGCCCTTCTCTGGTGGGTATATACTGTATGCATCTGTCTTCTGCAGCTAAATGAACTAGATTTTCCTTTTTTCCATTTGTTTTAAACAAAAGCCCTTGTTTAGGTGCAGTTACACATATTCTGTAGGTTCTGCTACTAATCTTATATTTATCTGTCTCGGATCCTACAAGACATTAGTTGTGCAGCACATCTATGCTACATGACTGCTGGACTTACGCATGCACTGTACATGCTCCACTGAATTCTATGGAGAGCTCATACTCTGTAAGAGTGCAAACTCTCTATAGAAATGAATGTAGAGTATACTGCACAGAAAAGGTCTGATTAAGCAGGTGAGGCAATAATTCACAATGAGAGTGACCATAATAGGTAAAAATTCAAGGATCACCCCTTCTAAAAATTAAGCAATGCTTCACTGCACTGTTGGCAACTTCACATGTGTTCTTTCTCTTGAGACACCCAGGCTTCCCTTCTCTCCCATCTACTTGTTGCATATACTGCATGGTACATCACAAAATACTTAAAAATGGTAGCAGTCCCTTCAGATCATTGCCAGGCCTCAAACTCTCCTCTCCTGGTCCTCTAGCCAGCTGCAGATCCTTTAACCTCCCCATAGTGCCCCCTCCAACCATCCTCAGTGGCCTATAGTGCTCTCAGCCTCCACAGTGTCCCCTAGCCTGCTGCAGAACCTCCAATCCTTCATAGTGCCCCCAACCTCCAACAGTGTCCACAGTGCTCCCCAGGCCCCTCCAGAAACCTTATCTCCTACAGGGCCACCAAGTCAGCTGCAGAGTCTCCTAACCCATTCCTCAAACACCATCCCCCTATAGTGATATCTAGTTTCTGTCAAGGTCCTACCTTTTCCCAGAGATTATGCTGCTCCATGTGCTGGCATCCATCTTGGGTTTCTGCAGAGCATGGTGGGAGTCTTTTATGCCTTCAGGCCTCTGCGGTCCATCCCCCAGAGGGGTGTTGTTGATCACATATAAGCCTGTTGTCCGCACGTGCTCCTTGCATTCGTGTCTTGTGTGTTTTTAACGCTCGGCAAACGCCTAGCAACCTCCGCTAAACGGCGCATGCGGCGTTTGTGGAGCGTTTGCCGAGCGTTAAAAAACGCTCCGCAAACGCCGGACCAATGCTTGCCAAGCGCTATAGGGGCATTTGGCAAGCGTTGGTAAAACAGTCAAGTGTGAACGAGCCCTAAGAGTTTTAGTCAGCAATGGAGCTGAGCCATAGTAGTAAGCGATTGCTCACTGTAGCATTCATCTGCTGATGTTGAATTGCTCAGTGGTGGCATCTCTAAGGTGATATGGCACTTTGTATTTTGCCCTTAAAACAATATCCTAAGTACCAAAGAGTTAAATAACTCTGACATTTTCCACCACATTTCTGCTTTTGTTTAGCATGTTGTTAAATGAATGGAAATTTGACTGCTTGGATTGTATTGCATATATGTTTTACATCACTGGTGTATCACGCTATATCAATTAAAAAGAACTGTTTATATGTATGGCTGTCTTCATGCACTGTGTAGTGGTCGGCAAGAATGTGGCTTTGATGTAAGTTTGTGAAGTAAAGCAAAACAGTTTAAGCAAAATAAAGTGAGAGGGAGAGAGGTGTACTGGATATTATCATTGTTCTGCATTTGCTGTGGGCAATCCAGGAACATTTCAGTTACATATTGTACTCATTGGAGCAGATATATAAAGTAGGGTTGCACCGATGCCAGTTTTTTACTGGAGAGTACAAGTACCGATACTTCTGGTCAAGTACTTATTAATACCGAACACTTTGGCAAGTGATTTGAACAGAAATACAGTGCAAATCCTGTCCAAATTGCATGTGGTTTACCCCACCGCTCCTCTGTGAGCCCAGTACAGAAAGACAGGGAAGTGCCAAAGTGCAGCAATGGGCAGTTTATTCAAAAATGTTATAACAGGTCACATTAAAAATACATATCTTGCATGTCAAATCCACATCTGCATGGTCATAGTGTCCCCGTTCCGCAGACCCTTTAGTGATGGAAAACCACGGCCACCTGCGGAGCCCACAGAGCTAGAGGAGATGTATAGGCAGTTCACCCCCCCACAAGCAGACATCACTTCTGCCTATAGAAACATAAAATAGCGCTTGAGATCAATTGTAAAATCAACAGTTAGATCCACACTAGCAGCTAGCACAGTATTAAAGGTTACAAAATATAAACTATATAAAATGGAGAAAATGCAGCACTAAGTGTATGTCTAAAATAACATAAAACAAGAAATGCAACATATAGAATATAGAGAGTCCAGTGTTAAAGCAGCAGCATAAATCCAATATCTGTCCAGAAGAAACATTGAAGGGGAAAAGAAAGGTCCTTCACCAACACCAAACACACAGCCCCTTACCGAATCATTTTGACCGCAAAGGAAGGTCAATAAGTGCTGTAAGTTTCCCAGAAACAATCACTGGACTAATAGTACTTCATAAGAATGCGTCCTTCAGAACAAAACTCAAAGAGCACCTGAATTCCTTGTAGCCTCATATGGGATATTCCAAAGCAAAGAAATAATCCTCCTGTTTCATCATCTGTGACGTTGTCAGGGGCATGGCCAGCGTCAATACATTGTACCTTTTTTATGGAGGAAGGAAGAACCTCCTCCTCCTCTAATTGCTTTACCCCAGAACTGGAAGGATTTAACCTTGAGCAGCAGAATACATTACCACTTTCTGTATATGTGTTCCAAAAACCAGATTTAAATATACATAAATGTAAAACACCAAATAACAACGATTAGTACATAATAAACATAAAGAGCCAAATGATCCCTTTATAAACATATTATAATTCATTTGATGTTAAATCAGATTAATTGAAATGATCAGTGGAACATGGTCATCACGTTCACGGACTTGGCGCCATTTTATGGTTACTTAGCATACATATTATGTTAAACTATAGTTGCACACTCAAATTCAAATGTAACATAATAAAAAAACTATTTTTAACATATAAAATGTTAATACCCCTAGACAGAAGCAGCACATAGTATCAATATGCTAGACCTAAATATATATTTAAACATCCATTAGCTGTTATTTATAAAAGCGTTAATATCCCACTCCATAGTCAGGCCATAAGGTGCATATGTGTATAAAGTGTATATCCACCATGTTTCAAGCTTCTATATTTGTTGTGGCTACCCCTCCAGTTTTTAGTAAATTTATCAATACCTAGAAAAAAAAAAAAAAAAAGGGCTCCTGGATTCTTATGATGTAAAGCGTAATGCTTAGAGACACTAGGATTAGGGAAACCCTTAATAATGTTGGCAATATGCTCCTTTAATCTGGTTTGTAATGTGCATATAGTGCATCCCACATATTGGAATCCACATGGACACTGCATTAGATACACCACATTCTTAGTGGTGCAGGTCATAAATTCCTTAATTTTATAAGACTTTTGGGTGGCCACAGAACAAAAGTCCTTGATTTTCCTACATTTAAGTGTGTTATGTTTACAAACAGTAAATATTTTTTACAAGAAAAATAACCTGTATATTGCATATATAGGAAGTGGTAATGTATTCTGCTGCTCGAAATTCAATCCTTTCGGTTCCAGGGTAAAGCAATTAGAGGAGGAGGAGGTTCCTCCTTCCTCTATAGTCCTGCATAGCCAGTCAACACGCATTTCCTTCACTCAGACACATGTCTCAGGAAACAGTTAACCAGTCCTTGAGCTTTGTTTTGAAGTTTTATTAGGGGATTTAGAACTTGGATGGGGTAAGGGGTGTATGGGATGCCCAAGGGTATGGCAACAGAGGACAATCTTCCTGAACTATATACAAGTCTTTACAGCAAAACTCACCTTTTGGAGAGCTAGCCAACATCTCCTGTAGTATCATCCCTTCAGCCCAGATGACTCCTCTCCTCATCCAGCTGTACTGGCTGAATCCCTGGACAGGGGATTCAGTGCCTGCCACTGCAGTGTGAAACAGTCCTGAGTAAGACAGCAGATTTAGTCTTCAACTAGACTGCTCCTTTCCCCTTACTGGCCCAGGGGGTGCAGGTTTACTCACTATGTCACTCTCTTGTGTTGCCAGTGGGGCAGTAGCTGCTACCAGGCCTTCTAGTTGGGCCACTCCTTAACTGCCACACAGGTGGTACTCTCTCAGGGGGCCAGTAACAGTCCAGGTGTTTAGCCTCCCAAGGTCCTCTGCCTGCAGGTGAACCCCTCCCCATCTGGGCCCTCTCACAGGCTCCTGCCTTCCAGCCTCACATCCTTCTCCTCTCTCTTCCACCCGAATGCTCCTGCAGCTGAGCAGGCTCAGTTACTCTTAAAAGGTTGTCCTGATCCCAAGCCAAGCCTCCTCTTGGGGATTGGCCAAGATCCTCTAAGAGTACAGACCAGACATTCCTCAGATCTGCCCATTACTTCTAGACTTTTCTCCAAAATTCTAGAGCGGGGGGAAATTCCAGAGGGCTGGTCTGCAGAGCCTCTCAGCTCTGACCAAATTGTGAACCTTGCTAGCTATTACTCACAGGCTGCTACTCAGCCCTAGCTAACAATTGGATTCTAGCTCCCCCTAGCTACCTAGGAGGATGCTACATCTGTTTACCAGCTTAAGTGGAGCTCCAGTCTATTCTGAAAAAAAAAAAAATAACAAAAACTGTAGCTGCTGACTTAAAAGCAGACACTCACCTGTCCTAGTATCTAGCGGTGTGCTCACCGCAGCCAGGTTCAGTGACCATCCTCTCTCCTCAGTGCCACATTTTAATTGTGGGCATCTAGCTGTGCCAGCTTGCAGCTTCAAGCTATAGCCACTGTGCATTGTGAATGGTCCCATAGTCTTCTGGTGCCTGTCACATGTCCTAGAAGACTGTGAAAGGGAGAAGGTGAATGAGAACTTCCGCTTCTGATCGCTTAGGAGTTTGAAGCGGAAGTGGGAGCAGGTACCTGTCAAAAGACGGCAATTCATCATGGGCTGCGGGGTACCAGTGCTTAAAGTGGTTATAAACCAGGGTCCTCCTGCGCTTAAAAGAAAGTGTAACCTCACTTGAAGCTGCCAACACTCAAAACTGATACCTAAACAGTGTTAAATGATTCACAAATAATGCAGCGCTCACTCAAAAATAATAATATTAAATACTAAACCACTGGGTGTGAATAAATACACTCAAAAGTGCAAAGATATTACAATAAAGTGCCAAAATGAAACAATGAAAATAAGTAATTAAATATAATAAATCACTATAAATAAAGTGATTCATAAACCGTGTATACACACAAAGAATGATGTAGACCCCTTTTGAAAAAAGGGGATATCAAAAGTGCTTATGTGCCAAATAAGTGTCCACACTTTAAAACACTCAAATAATCAAAAAGTCCATACAGCAAACAATATGTGATGGATGCGTTCATGCAATGTGCAATGGTGCTTTGTAATACCGTGACCGTGTCAACACACTTCTTCTATTGCGGCTAAAATGCCTCCTCACCTCCTCCCGGTGACCCCCAGGGGCCAAGCAGCTTTCAGGATCACCCTGGATCCTTTACCATAAGGGCTGGTAACAATCCTCATGCAGTGGATCTCCTAAAGGGTTCCAGACAGGAAGTTTCTGTAGAACAATAGCTCACCAACACAGTGAGCCAAAAAAGATCCTCTATTGTGCAGTATTTCTTTACACCAAGACTCCTTTATTTAATGAAAGAATGCCACTCACATGTCAAGCAGTTCTCCCTCCTCACCAATGTATGGGTATACTGCATGTGTGTGGGACTTCCTGGGTATACCAAGATGGCCACCAATGCCTGAAGTGTGTCACCGTGCACTGGAAGCTGCATATTGGCGTACCTACGCGTTACGTCACAGACTGCTCGTGACTTCCTTGGGGTATCGCCATGGAAACACAGCTCTTTCCTTTTATACAGGACCTGATTACTAGTGACAGCTATGGCACGCCTCCCATGTTAATTAGTGGTGACCGTGGCCATTTTATTGAAGCTCAACTTGCATTTGAATGCACAGTCGACTTGATGTGGGGAATGGAAAAAGATATTTTAATCCACAGTACCCAGTATAATTATTACATGGAGGCCAGGTAATCTATACTTCCCAAAAATAAATACATAAACCTCTTTATTAATTACAAATAAAATTAAAATAAAAATGCAATAAAATAGTGTTGTATTTACACTATATTCTCAATATGAAAAATATAAAAAACAAGAATAAAAATAAAAAACGGACACTAGGGGATAAATAAAACCTCTAACCTGACACTCAGAATCAACAATAAATAAAATAAATAAATATAAAACCGAATATATATATAAATAATTCTTGTTGATGAAATCCTGCTTTAAAATTAAAAAATATTTATACCATAAAACGTATTATTTAAACTTCTGTCACTTTATCATGCAATATACCCACACATTAACATAGACCACTGTAACAATAATCAATAATGTACATGAATAAATAAATAGATCCTATCATATATCAAAATAAAAAAATATATATCAATATATAAAAAATATATAAGAAATATATATAAAATATATAATAAGAAATATATATAAAATATATAATAAACAGCCAGATAAAAACCAGCCTGACAATAGAAATAAAATTAAAAATCACTAATAAAACAATTTAGGTCGAATTCAACATTCAACCCCTTGGGGACCTGCGTTTGCATATAATATATCCACCTGGACTCAGCCTGACTTAAAGCTTTAATTTTGTTACTACCCCTCCAGTGTTTCTTAAATTTCTCCATAACCCAAAATTTCATCTTACTAGGGTCCTTGTTATGGTATGCGGCAAAATGTCTGGAGACACTGTGTTTCAGAAATCCTTTCCTAATATTTTGGACATGCTCCCTTAGTCTCTTCCACAATGGCTTTTTGGTTCTGCCTATGTATTGGAGTCCACATTTGCACTCTAAACAATACACGACCCCCTCGGTCTTACATGAAATGAAATCATCAATAGTATACTCCTGGCCGGTGGAATTAGCAACAAAGCTTTTCCGCCTATATTTTGTCATTTTGTGGCTATACAGGCAAAGCAATTCCTACATGGAAAAAGTCCTTTTTTGTTTAAAAAAGTAATATGATTTTTAATGGAAGGATCCAATACATGGCATTTTTTCATTAAATAAAGGAGTCTTGGTGTAAAGAAATACCGCACAATAGAGGATCTTTTTTGGCTCAATGTGTTGGTGAGCTATTGTTCCACAGAAACTTCCTGTCTGGAGCCCTTTAGGAGATCCACTACATGAGGATTGTTACCAGCCCTTATGGTAAAGGATCCAGTGTGATCCTGAAAGCTGTTTGGCCCCTGGGGGTCACTGGGAGGAGGTGAGGAGGCATTTTAGCCGCAATAGAAGAAGTGTGTTGACACGGTCACAGAATTACAAAGCACCATTGCACATTGCATGAACGCATCCTTTACATATTGTTTGCTGTATGGACTTTTTGATTATTTGAGTGTTTTAAAGTGTGGACACTTATTTGGCACATAAGCACTTTTGATATCCCCTTTTTTTAAAAGGGGTCTACATCATTCTTTGTGTGTATACACGGTTTATGAGTCACTTTATTTATAGTGGCACTATATTTAATTATATTTACTTATTTTCATTGTTTCATTTTGGCACTTTATTGTAATATCTTTGCACTTTTGAGTGTATTTATTCACACCCAGTGGTTTAGTATTTAATATTATTATTTTTGAGTGAGCGCTGCACTATTTGTGCTTAAAGTGGAACTTCTCCTTTTGGGTGGAGCTCCACATTAAGTCTTGATGAAATAATTTGTACATCTGAGTATGGGGAGCATGTGACATTCCCATGAAACAATGCCTGGTGACTGGGGAGGAAAGCTCAAAGTCTTTTGCACTGTGGAAGTTCCAACACAGACTGACACTGACCTTACACAGGGCTTTCAACTTAGGGGCTGAAGCGAGTTAGGAGGAGAAAAAAAATACTAGTAGCAGATGCGTATTTTTATCTATTTTTTTTTTTCATTTTCTCTTTACCCTAGAATTATTTAAATAAAATGAAGCTACTAAATAAACAGAACTTGCATTAATACTTAAAATTTTATTGTAGGGGGTTATGAGTGTGCACTTTCTATTGGATCTATGAGCTCAGAGCAGGGGCGGACTGACCATTCAGGCTCTTGGGCACTGCCCGAGGGCCCGGGGTCAGTAGGGGGCCCCATGAGATGCCCCTGGTACCTTTCATTGGCTTTTTCATAGGCTGTTTTGGGTGTGGGCGAGGACACAGGGGCCCCATGATCCCCTATTGCCCGGGGGCCTCATGAGTTATCAGTCCGCCCCTGGCTCAGAGTAGCCTATAACTACTTAATTAGGCAGAATTTGGTAATACAGGGAGGGGGGATATCTAACATAGGCAAGCAGGGCATAATAAGTAAAGGAAACAGGACTAAAATTCACTCTTTTGACAAGTGTTTTGCAGATTGCTTTGGCCCAGTTCAAAAATTATTTTTCAATGCATTGGTTAGATTGATTTCGTTAAGCTACTCTTGCACATTTATCTCTTTAAAAAATTTAAAGAATGTAAATCTCTTAAAGAAAAAAAAATAATGGCTATAGTCAGCAGTTAGCGGATAGACCTATTTATAGTAGGTATATCATTAAGTTAAATGGAGATTAAATAATAACTCAAAAGAAAAAAAAAATTAAGTGCCATGGCTTCAAAGCAGGTGAGCAAAATGTTACTAAATACACTAATAAGTGGAGTAATAAAAACCAATATCAAACCAACATTGTGTATTATTTTTAGAGATGAGCGAAGAAATGAAAAATTCGATTCGACGAATTCGTGGACAATATTCGATTCGAGTCGAATAAATTCGCTGTGAATTTAACTTAAAAAAGGGTGTTTCTAGGCTTCAGAGAGACTTAATATTAGTGCAGAACACTGTACCTTTAATTTAAATGCCCTTGGAGTCTGCTGGGGAAGAGAAATAATACTGTCACTCAGTATGACATGCAGATGAGTGCCGTCGATCTTAGAATCACCGCACACTTCACTCATTTGGCCAGTCACGGGGCCAAAACCAGTGTTTGGAGCCACAGTGTGGCGGTGGAGGCAGCAGCAATGGGAGGCCATACAGCAACCTATGACAAAATGGAAACCAGCAGGAGTGTGAGGAGACCTGAAAGTGGCACATGGCAGAGTGGGAGCAATGGGAGGCGGTACAGGGACCCAGGTCACACTGTGGGCCCAGCAGCAGCGTGACCAGGCGGTACGGGGGTCCATGGCAGATTTGGGGCCTGGTAGCACCTATGGGAGGCCTGTAATCTGCCAGCACCCTATGACAAAATGGAACCCTGGGCTGGGGCAGGCAGAACCGCCGTATCTTTATCACGGTTTTCCCAGGCCACCGAATGGCGACGCTGCATATGCTGACGCAACGCTGTAGTCCCAACATGGGCCCCCTGGCCACGCTTGACTTTCTGGCCACATAGTCGACATACGGCTACGTTTACTTCCTCGGGCGGCTTGACGAAAAATTGCCACACCGCAGAGTAGGAAACTTTGCCTCCTCTACTCCTCACTGGCTGACTGCTACTTCCTCCGTGCACACCGGCACCACTACTGGCCGTGGTGGTAGGCTGCAGTGGAGCTGGTGCTCTACTCCGTGGCCGTTTGCCTCCACTGACACTGCTGCGACCCTGCTGCCTCCTGGCAGCAGCAATGGGAGGCCGTACAGGGACCCATGAGAGACTCTGGACTTGGCAGCAGCATGAGGAGGCGGTATATAGGGGCCCATGGCAGATTAGGGGCCTGGCAGCAGCTATGGGAGGCCCGTAATCTGCCAGCACCCTATGTCAAAAAATTCAACACACCAGCAGTGTGAAGAGACCTGAATGTGGCACATGGCAGAGTGTGGCGATGGAAACAGCAGCAATGGGAGGCCGTACAGGGACCCATGAGAGACTCTGGACTTGGCAGCAGCATGAGGAGGCGGTATATAGGGGCCCATGGCAGATTAGGGGCCTGGCAGTAGCTATGGGAGGCCCGTAATCTGCCAGCACCCTATGTCAAAAAATTCAACACAACAGCAGTGTGTGAGGAGACCTGAAAGTGGCACATGGCAGAGTGTGGCGATGGAGACAGCAGCAATGGGAGGCCGTACAGGGACCCATGAGAGACTCTGGACTTGGCAGCAGCATGAGGAGGCGGTATATAGGGGCCCATGGCAGATTAGGGGCCTGGCAGCAGCTATGGGAGGCCCGTAATCTGCCAGCACCCTATGTCAAAAAATTCAACACACCAGCAGTGTGAAGAGACCTGAATGTGGCACATGGCAGACTGTGGCGATGGAAACAGCAGCAATGGGAGGCCGTACAGGGACCCATGAGAGACTCTGGACTTGGCAGCAGCATGAGGAGGCGGTATATAGGGGCCCATGGCAGATTAGGGGCCTGGCATCAGCTATGGGAGGCCCGTAATCTGCCAGCACCCTATGTCAAAAAATTCAACACAACAGCAGTGTGTGAGGAGACCTGAAAGTGGCACATGGCAGAGTGTGGCGATGGAGACAGCAGCAATGGGAGGCCGTACAGGGACCCATGAGAGACTCTGGACTTGGCAGCAGCATGAGGAGGCGGTATATAGGGGCCCATGGCAGATTAGGGGCCTGGCAGCAGCTATGGGAAGCCCGTAATCTGCCAGCACCCTATGTCAAAAAATTGAAAACACAAGCAGTGTGAAGAGACCTGAATGTGGCACATGGCAGAGTGTGGCGATGGAGACAGCAGCAATGGGAGGCCGTACAGGGACCCATGAGAGACTCTGGACTTGGCAGCAGCATGAGGAGGCGGTATATAGGGGCCCATGGCAGATTAGGGGCCTGACAGCAGCTATGGGAGGCCCGTAATCTGCCAGCACCCTATGTCAAAAAATTCAACACAACAGCAGTGTGTGAGGAGACCTGAAAGTGGCACATGGCAGAGTGTGGCGATGGAGACAGCAGCAATGGGAGGCCGTACAGGGACCCATGAGAGACTCTGGACTTGGCAGCAGCATGAGGAGGCGGTATATAGGGGCCCATGGCAGATTAGGGGCCTGGCAGCAGCTATGGGAGGCCCGTAATCTGCCAGCACCCTATGTCAAAAAATTGAAAACACAAGCAGTGTGAAGAGACCTGAATGTGGCACATGGCAGAGTGTGGCGATGGAGACAGCAGCAATGGGAGGCCGTACAGGGACCCATGAGAGACTCTGGACTTGGCAGCAGCATGAGGAGGCGGTATATAGGGGCCCATGGCAGATTAGGGGCCTGGCAGCAGCTATGGGAGGCCCGTAATCTGCCAGCACCCTATGTCAAAAAATTCAACACAACAGCAGTGTGTGAGGAGACCTGAAAGTGGCACATGGCAGAGTGTGGCGATGGAGACAGCAGCAATGGGAGGCCGTACAGGGACCCATGAGAGACTCTGGACTTGGCAGCAGCATGAGGAGGCGGTATATAGGGGCCCATGGCAGATTAGGGGCCTGGCAGCAGCTATGGGAGGCCCGTAATCTGCCAGCACCCTATGTCAAAAAATTGAAAACACAAGCAGTGTGAAGAGACCTGAATGTGGCACATGGCAGAGTGTGGCGATGGAGACAGCAGCAATGGGAGGCCGTACAGGGACCCATGAGAGACTCTGGACTTGGCAGCAGCATGAGGAGGCGGTATATAGGGGCCCATGGCAGATTAGGGGCCTGGCAGCAGCTATGGGAGGCCCGTAATCTGCCAGCACCCTATGTCAAAAAATTGAAAACACAAGCAGTGTGAAGAGACCTGAATGTGGCACATGGCAGAGTGTGGCGATGGAGACAGCAGCAATGGGAGGCCGTACAGGGACCCATGAGAGACTCTGGACTTGGCAGCAGCATGAGGAGGCGGTATATAGGGGCCCATGGCAGATTAGGGTCCTGGCAGCAGCTATGGGAGGCCCGTAATCTGCCAGCACCCTATGTCAAAAAATTCAACACACCAGCAGTGTGAAGAGACCTGAATGTGGCACATGGCAGAGTGTGGCGATGGAAACAGCAGCAATGGGAGGCCGTACAGGGACCCATGAGAGACTCTGGACTTGGCAGCAGCATGAGGAGGCGGTATATAGGGGCCCATGGCAGATTAGGGGCCTGGCAGCAGCTATGGGAAGCCCGTAATCTGCCAGCACCCTATGTCAAAAATTCAACACAACAGCAGTGTGTGAGGAGACCTGAAAGTGGCACATGGCAGAGTGTGGCGATGGAGACAGCAGCAATGGGAGGCCGTACAGGGACCCATGAGAGACTCTGGACTTGGCAGCAGCATGAGGAGGCGGTATATAGGGGCCCATGGCAGATTAGGGGCCTGGCAGCAGCTATGGGAGGCCCGTAATCTGCCAGCACCCTATGTCAAAAAATTGAAAACACAAGCAGTGTGAAGAGACCTGAATGTGGCACATGGCAGAGTGTGGCGATGGAGACAGCAGCAATGGGAGGCCGTACAGGGACCCATGAGAGACTCTGGACTTGGCAGCAGCATGAGGAGGCGGTATATAGGGGCCCATGGCAGATTAGGGGCCTGGCAGCAGCTATGGGAGGCCCGTAATCTGCCAGCACCCTATGTCAAAAAATTCAACACAACAGCAGTGTGTGAGGAGACCTGAAAGTGGCACATGGCAGAGTGTGGCGATGGAGACAGCAGCAATGGGAGGCCGTACAGGGACCCATGAGAGACTCTGGACTTGGCAGCAGCATGAGGAGGCGGTATATAGGGGCCCATGGCAGATTAGGGGCCTGGCAGCAGCTATGGGAGGCCCGTAATCTGCCAGCACCCTATGTCAAAAAATTCAACACACCAGCAGTGTGAAGAGACCTGAATGTGGCACATGGCAGAGTGTGGCGATGGAAACAGCAGCAATGGGAGGCCGTACAGGGACCCATGAGAGACTCTGGACTTGGCAGCAGCATGAGGAGGCGGTATATAGGGGCCCATGGCAGATTAGGGGCCTGGCAGCAGCTATGGGAAGCCCGTAATCTGCCAGCACCCTATGTCAAAAAATTCAACACAACAGCAGTGTGTGAGGAGACCTGAAAGTGGCACATGGCAGAGTGTGGCGATGGAGACAGCAGCAATGGGAGGCCGTACAGGGACCCATGAGAGACTCTGGACTTGGCAGCAGCATGAGGAGGCGGTATATAGGGGCCCATGGCAGATTAGGGGCCTGGCAGCAGCTATGGGAGGCCCGTAATCTGCCAGCACCCTATGTCAAAAAATTGAAAACACAAGCAGTGTGAAGAGACCTGAATGTGGCACATGGCAGAGTGTGGCGATGGAGACAGCAGCAATGGGAGGCCGTACAGGGACCCATGAGAGACTCTGGACTTGGCAGCAGCATGAGGAGGCGGTATATAGGGGCCCATGGCAGATTAGGGGCCTGGCAGCAGCTATGGGAGGCCCGTAATCTGCCAGCACCCTATGTCAAAAAATTCAACACAACAGCAGTGTGTGAGGAGACCTGAAAGTGGCACATGGCAGAGTGTGGCGATGGAGACAGCAGCAATGGGAGGCCGTACAGGGACCCATGAGAGACTCTGGACTTGGCAGCAGCATGAGGAGGCAGTATATAGGGGCCCATGGCAGATTAGGGGCCTGGCAGCAGCTATGGGAGGCCCGTAATCTGCCAGCACCCTATGTCAAAAAATTGAAAACACAAGCAGTGTGAAGAGACCTGAATGTGGCACATGGCAGAGTGTGGCGATGGAGACAGCAGCAATGGGAGGCCGTACAGGGACCCATGAGAGACTCTGGACTTGGCAGCAGCATGAGGAGGCGGTATATAGGGGCCCATGGCAGATTAGGGGCCTGGCAGCAGCTATGGGAGGCCCGTAATCTGCCAGCACCCTATGTCAAAAAATTCAACACAACAGCAGTGTGTGAGGAGACCTGAAAGTGGCACATGGCAGAGTGTGGCGATGGAGACAGCAGCAATGGGAGGCCGTACAGGGACCCATGAGAGACTCTGGACTTGGCAGCAGCATGAGGAGGCGGTATATAGGGGCCCATGGCAGATTAGGGGCCTGGCAGCAGCTATGGGAGGCCCGTAATCTGCCAGCACCCTATGTCAAAAAATTGAAAACACAAGCAGTGTGAAGAGACCTGAATGTGGCACATGGCAGAGTGTGGCGATGGAGACAGCAGCAATGGGAGGCCGTACAGGGACCCATGAGAGACTCTGGACTTGGCAGCAGCATGAGGAGGCGGTATATAGGGGCCTATGGCAGATTAGGGGCCTGGCAGCAGCTATAGGAGGCCCGTAATCTGCCAGCACCCTATGTCAAAAAATTCAACACACCAGCAGTGTGTGAGGAGACCTGAAAGTGGCACATGTTTGAGGCATGATTCATGGCGGATTTAGTCAGTTGTGTCAGGAACTGGTGGTTTGAAATCCAGACTAATCCACGCCTGATTCATTTTCACAAACGTGAGTCTCTCCACACTTTGGGTGGACAGTCGTGTCCTCCGCGGAGTTACAATACCTCCTGCCGCACTAAACACGCGCTCCGATGCCACGCTACTGGCCGGGCATGACAGCCTTTCAAGGGCAAATTCAGCTAGTTGGGGCCAAAGGTCAAGTTTCGTTGCCCAGTAGTCAAGGGGATTGTCTACCTCGGTTGGCAGGGTGCTGTCCAAGTAGGCCCAAGCCTGTTGTTTGAGCTCCTGCTCCAGGTCCACCTGATGCTGCTGCTGCTGCTGCGGCTGGTTAGTAGTTTCCTCACTGCGCTGGTGAAGAAAGCTACTCATCATCGACTGCAGACTGAGGCAGCCGCTGCTGGTGGAGCTGCCACTGCTCCTACCACCCCACCCCTCCCCTGCTGCCATGCCAGCGGAACGCGAGTGCACAGGGCCCACAGTGTCTGAGGATGGACGTTGGCGCACAAAGGCAGAGACCAACTGACTACATAGGTGGTTTTTATAGTACGTAATTTTGGCCTCCCTCTCAGCAGGTGTGAAAAAGGCCACCATTTTGGACCGGTAGCGAGGGTCCAACAAGGTGGACAGCCAAAAGTCATCCCTCTGTCTGATGGTTATTATTCGGCTGTCGCTACGCAAGCAAGCGAGCATGCTATGGGCCATTTGTGCCAAGGAATGCGAGGGACTCCCTGCCTCCATCTCCACAGCATACTGCCACGGTGCGTCTGGGTCCTCTGTCTCCTCCTCCTCCTCCTCTACCAGATGCTCCTGCTCCTCCACTCCTGTCCGCTGAGTGGAAAAACCACCCATTTCACTCAATAATTCCTGAGCACAAATGTCCTCCTCTACCTCCTCCTCTTCTTCCTGTCCTGCCCCCACAGGGGTCATGTGGCGTTGAGATCTGTGCGCCACGTCTACCGCACCCTGACCAGCCATTGTTAACAGCATTTGTTCCAGGACGTGCAACAGAGGAATGACGTCGTTCATCGCATAGTCCTGCCGACTCACGAATAGCGTGGCCTCCTCAAAGGGCCTGAGCAAGCGGCAGGTGTCACGCATGAGCTGCCAATGGCTGACATCTAAGTTACACAGGGGAGTACCTTTATCCGCTTGTAACATAAGGAAATCGGTGATGGCCTTTCGCTGCTCGTAAAGGCGGTCTAACATGTGTAGGGTTGAATTCCACCTTGTTGCAACGTCGCAGATCAAGCGATGCTGTGGAATTCCGTTCTGCCGCTGCAGCTCAATGAGGGTGTTCTTTGCGGTGTAGGAATGGCTGAAATGCATGCACAGTTTACGTGACATTTTAAGGATGTCTTGCAGTGGGATGGTGGATTTTAGGAACCGCTTGACAACCAGATTGAACACGTGAGCCATGCATGGCGCATGGCACAACCTTCCTTGACGCAGAGCAGACACCATGTTCTTTCCGTTGTCGGTCAACATGGTTCCGATTTTAAGTTTGCGCGGAGCCAGCCATCTGTTGATTTCTCTGTTCATTACACTCAGCAGTTCCTCCCCTGTGTGACTACGTTCGCCAAGGCATACCAGGTGCAGCACAGCGTGACACCGTTGCGCCCTGCACATGTGATATGCCGGTCGGGTAATGGGACTTGGCACGGGGGTGGCGGCTGAGGACACGGCGGAAAAAGAGGTGGTAGAGGCGGACATGTTTGCTGGACCAAGGACGTGCAAACGTGGAGGCAAAAGCGTCGTGACCTGTCCAAGTTGCTGGTGCGGCTGTGCCGGCACCACGTTCACCCAGTGGGCCGTAAATGACATGTACTGTCCCTGACCGTAGTTACAGCTTCACACGTCGGCGCTGCCGTGCACTTTGGCAGAGACCGACATGCTCAAAGACTGGCCCACCATCTCTTCTACATGTGAATGCAGGGCTGGCACTGCCTTTTGGGCAAAGAAATGACGGCTTGGCACTCTCCACCGCGGCGCGGCACAAGCCATCATTTCTCGGAAAGGTGCTGAGTCCACCAGTTGGAAAGGGAGGGACTGCAGCACCAGCAACTTGGACAGGAGGACGTTCAGCTTTTGCACCGTCGGGTGCGTGCTCGCAAACTGTTGTCTCTTGGAAACGGATTCCAAGAAAGACTGTTGACGGAATCCGAGAAGAGGAGTAGCAGGAGAAGGAGCATCTGAACGAGCGGAAGATGCCAACGAGCGACAACTCCCCTCAGCAGAGGTGTTGGAGCCTTGACTGGCTGATAGAGGGTGATTGACGACGTCGGGTGACGGAGCAAGTAACGGAGCGGGTGATGGAGCGGGGGCTGGGGCAGGCAGAACCGCCGTATCTTTATCACGGTTTTCCCAGGCCAACGAATGGTGACGCTGCATATGCTGACGCAACGCTGTAGTCCCAACATGGGCCCCCTGGCCACGCTTGCATTTCTGGCCACATAATCGACATACGGCTACGTTTACTTCCTCGGGCGGCTTGACGAAAAATTGCCACACCACCGAGTAGGAAACTTTGCCCCCGCTACTCCTCACTGGCTGACTGCTACTTCCTCCGTGCGCACCGGCACCACTACTGGCCGTGGTGGTAGGCTGCAGTGGAGCTGGTGCTCTACTCCGTGGCCGTTTGGCTCCACTGACACTGATGCGACCCTGCTGCCTCCTGGGCAACCCACCGACTGTTTCGCTCGCTGCCAAGCTGGCACCCTCTTCTCCTGATGATGCGGAAGAAATTGCCTGATGACGACGAGGCAGCCAAGTGCGATCAACCTCCTCATCATCAGGTACGGTCTCCGCCTCACTACTAGCCCCCTCGGCTGCGTCTGGGTCAGGAGACAGACCTGTCTCTAGACCGGCTACAGAGCCACTCTCCTCGCCAGTACTTCTTCGCCTGGCTGCTGAAAAGGCCGATGTCTCCCCCCGTTCCTGACCGCCCTGTTAGCTCTTCCTCACTGTACAGTGGGGCTGAGCCCACAGCATGCGATACTTCGCTTGGTGAGGGAACAGCAAAGGACAGGGGCAGGTAGAGGACATGTGATTTCAGTGGGCTTGCTCCCGGGCCATGCCAACTAACGGTTGTGTCTGACGTACCCACCGACCGTTGGCTGTAGGTGTCAGAGGTGACCTGGGAAGAGGAAGACGACCGAGCCAACCAATCAATGACGGCAGGGTTGTCGGTGGAGACACGACCGCTGGATGACACCGGGAGCACTGGCCTCTGGCTGCGAATAGTGCTGCCTCGACCCCTTCCTCTGCTGCCACGTCTGCTCGCTCCTAAAAAATTGCCTCCTCTTCCACTCCTCTGCATGTTGTCTGACATACTCTTTAATTCAACGATTATGTGTCCCTGAGTAACAATTCTCTGGCACTCAGTAACAATTCTGTCTGTCCCTGAGTAAAAATTCTGTGGCCCTAAGTAAAGTTTCTGTGGCCCTGAGTAACAATTCTCTGGCACTCAGTAACAATTCTGTCTGTCCCTGAGTAACAATTCTCTGGCACTCAGTAACAATTCTGTCTGTCCCTGAGTAAAAATTCTGTGGCCCTAAGTAAAGTTTCTGTGGCCCTGAGTAACAATTCTCTGGCACTCAGTAACAATTCTGTCTGTCCCTGAGTAAAAATTCTGTGGCCCTAAGTAAAGTTTCTGTGGCCCTGAGTAACAATTCTCTGGCACTCCGTAACAATTCTGTCTGTCCCTGAGTAACAATTCTCTGGCACTCAGTAACAATTCTGTCTGTCCCTGAGTAACAATTCTCTGGCACTCAGTAACAATTCTGTCTGTCCCTGAGTAAAAATTCTGTGGCCCTAAGTAAAGTTTCTGTGGCCCTGAGTAACAATTCTCTGGCACTCAGTAACAATTCTGTCTGTCCCTGAGTAACAATTCTCTTGCACTCAGTAACAATTCTGTCTGTCCCTGAGTAAAAATTCTGTGGCCCTAAGTAAAGTTTCTGTGGCCCTGAGTAACAATTCTCTGGCACTCTGTAACAATTCTGTCTGTCCCTGAGTAAAAATTCTGTGGCCCTAAGTAAAGTTTCTGTGGCCCTGAGTAACAATTCTCTGGCACTCCGTAACAATTCTGTCTGTCCCTGAGTAACAATTCTCTGGCACTCAGTAACAATTCTGTCTGTCCCTGAGTAACAATTCTCTGGCACTCAGTAACAATTCTGTCTGTCCCTGAGTAAAAATTCTGTGGCCCTAAGTAAAGTTTCTGTGGCCCTGAGTAACAATTCTCTGGCACTCAGTAACAATTCTGTCTGTCCCTGAGTAACAATTCTCTGGCACTCAGTAACAATTCTGTCTGTCCCTGAGTAAAAATTCTGTGGCCCTAATTAAAGTTTCTGTGGCCCTGAGTAACAATTCTCTGGCACTCCGTAACAATTCTGTCTGTCCCTGAGTAAAAATTCTGTGGCCCTAAGTAAAGTTTCTGTGGCCCTGAGTAACAATTCTCTGGCACTCAGTAACAATTCTGTCTGTCCCTGAGTAACAATTCTCTGGCACTCAGTAACAATTCTGTCTGTCCCTGAGTAACAATTCTCTGGCACTCAGTAACAATTCTGTCTGTCCCTGAGTAAAAATTCTGTGGCCCTAAGTAAAGTTTCTGTGGCCCTGAGTAACAATTCTCTGGCACTCCGTAACAATTCTGTCTGTCCCTGAGTAACAATTCTCTGGCACTCAGTAACAATTCTGTCTGTCCCTGAGTAAAAATTCTGTGGCCCTAAGTAAAGTTTCTGGGGCCCTGAGTAACAATTCTCTGGCACTCCGTAACAATTCTGTCTGTCCCTGAGTAACAATTCTCTGGCACTCAGTAACAATTCTGTCTGTCCCTGAGTAAAAATTCTGTGGCCCTAAGTAAAGTTTCTGTGGCCCTGAGTAACAATTCTCTGGCACTCCGTAACAATTCTGTCTGTCCCTGAGTAACAATTCTCTGGCACTCAGTAACAATTCTGTCTGTTCCTGAGTAAAAATTCTGTGGCCCTAAGTAAAGTTTCTGTGGCCCTGAGTAACAATTCTCTGGCACTCCGTAACAATTCTGTCTGTCCCTGAGTATGAATTCTGTGGCCCTAACTAGCGTTTCTTTGTCCCTAAGTAACAGTTCTGTGGCCCTGAGTAACAATTCTGTGTCTGTGCGAGTAACAATTCTGTGGCCCTAAGTAACAGTTCTGTGGCCCTCAGTAACAGTTCTGTGTCTGTGCGAGTAACAATTCTGTGTCTGTGCGAGTAACAATTCTGTGGCCCTAAGTAACAGTTCTGTGGCCTTCAGTAACAATTCTGTGTCTGTGCGAGTAACAATTCTGTGTCTGTGCGAGTAACAATTCTGTGGCCCTAAGTAAAGTTTCTGTGGCCCTAAGTAACAATTCTCTGGCACTCAGTAACAATTCTGTCTGTCCCTGAGTAACAATTCTCTGGCACTCAGTAACAATTCTGTCTGTCCCTGAGTAAAAATTCTGTGGCCCTAAGTAAAGTTTCTGTGGCCCTGAGTAACAATTCTCTGGCACTCTGTAACAATTCTGTCTGTCCCTGAGTAACAATTCTCTGGCACTCAGTAACAATTCTGTCTGTCCCTGAGTAAAAATTCTGTGGCCCTAATTAAAGTTTCTGTGGCCCTAAGTAACAATTCTCTGGCACTCAGTAACAATTCTGTCTGTCCCTGAGTAACAATTCTCTGGCACTCCGTAACAATTCTGTCTGTCCCTGAGTAACAATTCTCTGGCACTCAGTAACAATTCTGTCTGTCCCTGAGTAACAATTCTCTGGCACTCAGTAACAATTCTGTCTGTCCCTGAGTAAAAATTCTGTGGCCCTAAGTAAAGTTTCTGGGGCCCTGAGTAACAATTCTCTGGCACTCAGTAACAATTCTGTCTGTCCCTGAGTAACAATTCTCTGGCACTCAGTAACAATTCTGTCTGTCCCTGAGTAAAAATTCTGTGGCCCTAAGTAAAGTTTCTGTGGCCCTAAGTAACAATTCTCTGGCACTCAGTAACAATTCTGTCTGTCCCTGAGTAACAATTCTCTGGCACTCAGTAACAATTCTGTCTGTCCCTGAGTAAAAATTCTGTGGCCCTAATTAAAGTTTCTGTGGCCCTAAGTAACAATTCTCTGGCACTCAGTAACAATTCTGTCTGTCCCTGAGTAACAATTCTCTGGCACTCAGTAACAATTCTGTCTGTCCCTGAGTAAAAATTCTGTGGCCCTAATAACGTTTCTGTGGCCCTAAGTAACAATTCTCTGGCACTGAGTAACAATTCTGTCTGTCCCTGAGTATGAATTCTGTGGCCCTAACTAGCGTTTCTTTGTCCCTAAATAACGATTCTGTGGCCCTCATTAACAAGTCTGTGTCCCTGAGTAATGGTTCTCTGTCCCTAAGTAACTTTTCTCTGTCCCCAATTATCGTTTCTGTGGCCCTAACTCTGTCCCTGTCCCTAGTACAGAGCGGTCTGCCTCTGTTCAATAACTGCAGGCAAATGAAGAATTCCAAAATGGCCGCTATTTATAGCTCGACCATTACACAGTGCTGGCTGGCTGGCTGCTGATTGGCTGATGCGATCACATGTAGTTGAGGAATGCATTATGGGTCAGCGCGCCTTGTCTGCGCGCCTTCCCAGACATCCCCGCTCCGTCGCCGCACATGTCAGCCGCCATTTTCTGAAAAATTTCGATTCGCGCGTCCGAATTAGGCTATTTTTCGGATTCGGCACGAATCGAAATTTTTCCGATATTCGACTCGAATTCCACTTTGGATACTTCGATTCGCTCATCTCTAATTATTTTAACCTGTCCTCAATGCACTTTATTTAAACAATACTAGTGGTAACCAAAAGACAAGAAATATACTGTAAGTAGTCATGCACCCTGTACAACGCTGTGCATGTCTACAGAAGCACTCTTGAGTTAATGTCGCATTTTCCATGTGTTTCTCAGTTGTACAACCCTATGTTAACTGCTAGCTGTATTAAAATAAAAATATTGAAAAAAAAAACTGGCACCTGACTTTCTCTGTTCATGGTTTTGCAACACCAACTGTTTGTGATATAGAGTCCTGTGGAGTTTTCATATTGTTGATTCTGGATTCTTAAACAAATGAAGGTTTGGATAAGTCGATCAGTCTTGTTTCCATGACCTCTTGTGCTTTCAAGTTTGCTTATTTTACATGGACTGAATGCTTCAGATGATTGTCGCTTTGCTTTTCCTCCAACCTCACTATATAATTTATATCCAGTCTTAAGTATGAAGGAGATTTATGGAAGTATTTACACAGTATGGATGATCCAAATTCTGTTTCATGGAGGGGCTCCAGAAGATGTTGGGTTGAGGAGTTGGCTGACTATGTTTAGTATTTGGATCGAGCTGTGTTGTAACATTTTGAAATGTCCAGTTTGGTGCAAAACTGCTTTGCTACAGATGTTGAAATATTTTATTATCCAACCACTGAATACTTCAAAAATTGTAAAGATAAGAGGGGTCATTAACATTCCGTGCAGCTTCTTACAGCATCCACTAAAACTCTTTCCAAGGCTGAAACATTGGTTGAAAACATTTTACCTACTGCTATGTGAATTACCAATGATATAAAATATCTACAGTTGCAAGAAAAAGTATGTGAACCCCTTTGGATTACGTGGAGTTTTGCATGAATTGGGCATAAAATGTGCTCTGAACGTCATCTAAGTCACAACAATAGAAGAACACAGTCTGCTGAACATAATACTACACAAACATTAGATGTTGCCATGGTTTAATTGCACATAACATGTAAACATTCACAGTGCAGGGAGGAAAAAGTATGTGAACCTTTGGACTTAATAACTGGTTGACCCTCCTTCGGCAGCAATAACCTCAATCAAACGTTTCCTGTAGTTGCAGATCAGACCTGCACAATGATCTGGAGTAATTTTGGACCACTCCTCTTCACAAAACTGTTTCAGTGTAGCAATATTCTTGGGATGTTTGGTGTGAATCGCTCTCTTTAGGTCATGCCACAGCATTTCAATCGGGTTGAGGTCAGGACTCTGACTGGGCCACTCCAGAAGGCGTATTCTGTGCTGTTGCAGCCATTGTTTTGTTGAATTACTTGTATGCTTTGGGTCATTGTCCTGTTGCATCACCCATCCTCTGCAGAGCTTCAGTTGGCGGACAGATGGTCGTACGTTTTCCTGCAAAATGTCTTGATACACTCTGGAATTCATTTTCCCATCAATGACAACAATCCATCCAGGCCCTGAGGCAGCAAAGCAGCCCCAAACCATGATGCTCCCTCCGCCATGTTTCACAGTGGGGATGAGGTTTTGATGTTGGTGTGCTGTGCCTTTTTTCTCCACACATAGTGTTGTGTGTTCTTCCCAAACAACTCAATCTTGGTTTCATCTATCCACAGTATATTTTGCCAGTAGTGCTGTGGAACATCCAGGTGCTCTTTTGCAAACTTCAAACGTGCTGCAATATTCTTTTTGGACAGCAATGGCTTCCTCCGTGGTGTCCTCCCATGTACTCCATTCTTGTTTAATGTTTTCCTTATTGTAGATGTGTCAACAAAAATGTTAGCATGTGCCAGAGATTTCTGTAGGTCTTTAGCTGACACTCTGGGATTCTTCTTTACCTCATGCAGCATTCTGCGCTGTGCTCTTGCAGTCATTTTTACAGGACGACCATGCCTAGGGAGAGTAGCAACAGTGCTAAACTTTCTCCATTTGTAGACAGTCTGTCTTACCATGGACACATGAACATCAAGGCTTTTGGAGATACTTTTGTAACCCTTTCCAGCTTCATGCAAGTCAACAATTCTTGATCGTAGGTCTTCTGATAGCTCTTTTCTGCGAGGCATGGTCCACATCAGACAGTGCTTCTTGAAACCAGTAAACCCAAAACAGGTGTGTGTTTTTTAAGGGCAGGACAGCTGTCAGCAACACATCCAATATCATCACACTGATTGGAGTCAAGGTTGGCTCACTCCTGGCTCCAATTAGCTCTGGGAGAAGTCATTAAGCTAGGGCTTCACATACTTTTTCCTCCCTGCACTGTGAATGTTTACATGTTATGTGCAATTAAACCATGGCAACATCTAATGTTTGTGTAGTATTATGTTCAGCAGACTGTGTTCTTCTATTGTTGTGACTTAGATGACATTCAGAGCACATTTTATGCCCAATTCATGCTAAACTCCACGTAATCCCAAGGGGTTCACATACTTTTTCTTGCAACTGTATAAGAAAGATTGAAGCATTGGATACACACATCCAGGGCTAGTGCTTCCACTAGGCAAACTAAGCGGCCTAGGGTGCACTGCCACCTAGGGAAGCCTGGGCACAGCACATTCTCTCTGTGTGGGATGCCACCATGAATGATCCTTCAGCTGAGAGGAGGGGTGGCAGAAAGGAGGAAGAAAGGACAGAGAAAGATGTTGGGTGTCTGGTGCCAGTATAGCAGCTGAGCTGCCGCTCTTTCCAGTGTTCCTCTCAGATTCAGTCCCTTACTGCAAGCCGGATGGAGGATGTAAAGCGCTACATAAACTGACGACGCTATATAAGTACCTGAAATAAATAAATAAATGTCTGACTCAGATGTCTTGTGTCTGTGTGAGACATCCATCACATGTGCAATGTGTCGGTGAGCTCTTCTAGAGCTTGTTGGGCCTGCTGATCTGTGTCAGTGTTGGTGGTGGTGTGTTATGTCAGATCTGTCACTGTGTGGGATCGCTCAGTTCAGTTGCCTGCTCTCAGAGCACTTAATTTCCCCCCATTGCCTGGGGAATTCCAGCCTCATTATCCTCCACTCACTACAACTGTCACCTTGCCACTGCCAGCCATAGGTATAGCCCATCCGTGACACTGATTTTGTCTTTAAATATTGGTGCTGGTGGCATCTTATGGTACTTATTTTTTCAAATTAAAAGAAATTTAGCAGTTTCATGTTTTGTTGATTTAATATTTTCTACTGTTTTTTTTTTTTATTTTGAGGGGAAAGAAGTAAAAATATTACAGGAATTATATTCCTTTCCTATTCTGTCCAAAGCTATAAAAATGTTTTTGGTTTGAAATACACTTTAACAAACAGCTTAGCAGCACCACCCAATGCCAAGCAACAGCTAGCGAGAGCAAACAAAATCTTCGGATATACAGTTATGTTCAAAATAATAGCAGTCAGACATCACTAACCTGATCAATCACTGGTTTTGGTAAAAATGATATTTCTACATGTCAAATAATTTACTACAGGTGTAGTAGAGTAATAGAAATCCAACAGACCCAACAGTCATGACATGCATGCTGCTGATTCTGTGTAATTGAATCACTAATTGAAAGGGGCATGTTCAAAATAATAGCAGTGTGGAGTTCTATTAGTGAGGTCATTCATTCTTTGAAATACAGGTGGCAATTATTGCCCTTATTTAAGGAAGGAAGGCAGCAAATGTTGTACATGCTGGTTACAGTGCATTTCTCTCTGAAATTCTGGGGAAAATGGGTCGTTCCAGACATTGTTCAGAAGAACAGCGTACCTTGATTAAAAAGTTGATTGGAGAGGGGAAAACATATAAAGAAGTGCAGAAAATGATAGGCTGCTCAGCTAAAATGATCCCAAATGCTTTAAAATGGCAATCAAAACCTAAAAGACGTGGAAGAAAGCGAAAAATTACCATTCGAATGGATAGAAGAATAGCCAAAATGGCAAGGACTCAGCCAACATGAGCTCCAGGAAGATCAAAGAAGGTCTAAAGTTACCTGCGAGTATTGTTACAATTAGAAGACGCCTATGTGAAGCCAAACTATCTACAAGAAGCCCCCGCAAAGTCCCACTGTTGAAAAAAAGACGCGCTGAAGAGGTTACAATTTGCCAAAGAGCACATTGACTGGCCTAAAGAGAAATGGCGCAACATTTTGTGGACTGATGAAAGTAAGATTGTTCTTTTTGGGTGTAGTGGCCGGAGACAGTTTGTCAGACGACCCCCAAACACTGAATTCAAGCCACAGTACACTGTGAAGACAGTGAAGCATGGTTGCGCAAGCATCGTGATATGGGGATGTTTCTCATACTACGGCGTTGGGCCTATTTATCGCATACCAGGGATCATGGATCAGTTTGAATACATCAGAATACTTGAAGGAGGTCATGCTGCCTTATGCTGAAGAGGAAATGCCCTTGAAATGGGTGTTCCAACAAGACAACGACCCCAAACACACCAGTAAACGTGCAACATCTTCGTTCCAGACCAACAAGATTGATGTTATGGAGTGGCCAGCCCAATCCCCGGATCTTAATCCAATAGAAAACTTGTGGGGTGACATCAAAAATGCAGTTTCTGAGGCAAAACCAAGAAATAGAGAAGAACTGTGAAATGTAGTCCAATCATCCTGGGCTGGAATACCTGTTCACAGGTGCCAGAAGTTGGTTGACTCCATGCAACACAGATGTACAGCAGTTCTCAGAAACAGTGCTTATACAACTAAATATTAATTGAGTGATTCAAAGGAAAGCAAAATCTTCAAACATTTTTCAGTTGCAGGGATTGCTTGGTGGCAGAGTGACTCGCATTATTGTAGGCGAATTCCGCTAGAGGCAGGAGTGCCAGCCAGTCATCCTGGAGGAAAGAAGTGTAACACCTGAGGTATTGCTCGAGGGTTTGGTTCGTCCGTTCGGTCTGCCCATTTGTTTGCGGATAGTATGCGGAAGAAAAGGATAGCTTGATTTCTAAGATTTGACACAGGGCTCTCCAAAACTTTGAGGTGAACTGAACCCCTCGGTTCGAGACAATGTCCCTAGGCACCCCATGGAGCCTTACAACTTCCTTAATAAAGATCCGTGCAGTTTCTGGCGCCGAAGGCGTATTCTTTAATGGTAGGAAGTGGGCCATCTTGGACAGACGATCCACTACCACGAAGATCGCAGTGTGATCCTGGGAGGGTGGAAGTTCCACAATGAAGTCTATGGATATAATTTTCCATGGTCTATCAGGTATTGGCAAAGGTCGTAACAAGCCCTAGGCCTTGTTTCTGGTGGGCTTGTTTCTGTTGCCGATAGTACAAGTCTTCACATATGTCTCACAGTCTTTAGCCATACTTGGCCACCAGAATGTGCGCTGCATCAGCTCTAGTGTCTTGAACATTCCAAAATGGCCTGCCAACGGATGGTCATGGCAGTAGCCCAGGACCAGGGTTCGAGCTTCCTCGGGTACCACAATCTGCTCCCCCTTCCACAAGAGTCCTTCTCTGTTCTGCACCGAAACTCCGGATGGACTGGGTATTCCCTCAGATGCTGCTTGCAATTTGGACAGGAGTTCAGACTGCAGCAATAAAAAATTCCCTGCCGGCAGGATAGTGTCAGGTTTAGAGATTTCCTCCGGGTCCTCGAACATGCGAGAAAGAGCATCGGGCTTTGTGTTCTTAGACCCCGGTGTATAGGTTATGTGAAAAACAAATCTTGAAAAGAACAGCGCCCATTTGTATGGTCCCCTCCAGCAGGTACCTCCATTCTTCCAGTGCTGTCTTGATTGCCAAGAGATCTCGGTCACCAATATCATAATTTCTCTCCGCGGGTGTGAGTTTTCTGGAAAAGAAGGCTATGGGGTGCATAAGCTCCTTAAGGCCCTTCCTTTGTGACAGCACTGCCCCTACTGCGTTTTCCGACGCATCTACTTCCAGTATGTAGAAGAAGGAAGTAGGAAAAATCTGGGTGACATAAGATGGGAGCTGCTGTAAACAGCTTTTTCAGGGTCTCAAAAGCCACTTGCGCCTCGGGAGTCCACTGGAACCGAACCCCTATCTTCGTGAGTTGGGTGATGGGAGACACGTGGCCTGAGAAGTTCTTGATAAACTTTCAATAAAAATTGGCGAAGCCAATGAACTGCTGTATACCCTTCTTATCAGAGGGTACCGGCCATTCTAGGATTGCAGAAATCTTCTGAGGGTCCATGGCAATTCCAGTGGTGGAGATGATTAATCCCAGGAACGGGATGCTGTGCTGCTCGAAACTACACTTATCTGCCTTGGCATAGAGCCTGTGCTGGCGAGGTCGCTCCAACACGCTCCTGACATGACCCGATGCGCCTCCAGGGATGGGGGAAAAAATCTAAATGTCATCTAAGTAAATGACAACAAAAACATCTAAATAGTCCTTGAATACATCATTAATGAAATGCTGAAATGTGGCGGGTGCGTTGCACAACCCGAACGGTATGACTAGATACTCGAAGTGGCCGAATCGGGTGCGGAACGCCGTCTTCCACTCATCCCCTTCACGTATGCGGACCAAGTTATAGGCACCTCTCAGATCCAACTTGGTGAAGACAGATGCCGTCTTCAGTCTCTGAAACAGCTCGGGGACTAAGGGAAGGGGATAGCCGTTTTTCACAGTTACTTTATTCAACTCCCGATAGTCCACACAGGGTCTCAGGGACTTGTCCTTCTCCACAAAGAAGATTCCACCTCCAGCTGGTGACGTGGAAGGACAGATAAAACCTTTTTGGAGATTCTCATCTATGTAGTCCTTCAATACCCCCAACTCCCGCTCCGATAAAGGAAAGATTCACCCGAAGGGAATCTCAGACCCCGGGAGGAGGTCGATCGGGCAATCATATGCTCGATGCGGAGGAAGAACATCTGCTCCCCATTTGCTGAACACATCAAGGTAGCCATGGTAAACTGAAGGAATGGCTTAAGTTAGCTCTGCGTCAGCGTCCACACATAATAGGATCTGTGGGACTGAAGGTGTCTTGGGACAACAATGTTCTTGACAGTAAGATGAACAGAATTGGATCGACCCTGTCTTCCAATTGATTTGGGGGTCATGCGCTCATAACCAGGGAAGCCCAAAAATGACTGGGAATGAGGGGGACACGATGGCATCCAAGCAAATGAGTTACAGATGGTGGCCGGCAACCGTAGTACAGATCGGTGGGGTCTAATGGATTTGATACGGGACCCATCGGCCAGGAAGATGTTTAGACCGTGCTCCTTCGTCTGTAGGGGGATCTGCTGCTGGGCTGCAAAGTTCAGATCTATAAAACAGCTGCAAGCCCCTAAATCAATAACCGCCGTCACCGACACGGTTCTTCTGGGGAGCTGGAACGAGATAGGCACGGCTAGATGATTTGAGTTGTGGAGACAAGCTGGAGACACAGCAGAAGAGATAGAGGCATGCTTACTCAGCTTCGCTGGACAGGAACGCACAAAGTGGCCTGCTTCCCACAGTAAAGGCAGAGGTTATTTGACCGATGTCTTTGGCGTTCCACAAATGTCAGCGAAGGTCGAATCAGTCCCAGTTGCATTGGCTCGGGTATGCTGGTAGTCTCAGGATTCTGGTTATTGACAAGGGGATTTGATTGGACCGGGGACCAAGGTAACACCCATGTCAGTCTCTGACCTTGGCTGGACCTTTCTAGCCTACGTTCCCACAGCCTTCAGGGTTATCAGATCTTCCAAGGAGTCGGGTATGCCCACTCTGGCTAGCTCATCCTTAAGCAGTTCAGACAGGCCCAAGCGAAACTGATGGCGCAGGGCAGCGTCATTCCATCTGGTGTCGCCACTCCAACGTCTGAATTCAGAGGCGTAGTCTTCCGCCGCTAAGCGACCTTGTCGGAGCGAGTGCAGGGCTGCCTGTTGCGGATCGTCGTATAACTGCGCCATTGCCTCGAAGAACGCAGATACCGAATTCAGCTGCGGATGGCGGGCTTCCAGCAGACGGTGGGCCCAGCACTGGGGTTCACCTTGCAGTAGGGATATGATGGACCCCACTTTCACGGATTCTGAGGAAAATGTCCACAGCTGCAGGTCAAAGTATAACTGGCACGAGTTCCGAAAAGCCCTGAACCTCCCTCGATCCCCATTGAAATGCTCCGGGGTCGGCACGCAGGGTTCAGGTGGAGGTAAAGTGACCACCGCTCAGGCAGAGGGTTCCGTGGAGTTCCTGGCTGGAGTCGGAGAAGCCGGATCCAGAGGTATGGATGCCGCTGAGGCTAGGGTCTGAATACGTCCTTCCAGATGCGTATATCCCTCCTGTAGCATCTTGACTGCTTGAGTGAGTGCCACCAGATGTTGGCAAATCTCATCCACAGGGGATGGTCCTCTTCCAGGCTTAGACATGGCCGTATGGTACTGTCAGGTACCTACCGACGGTAGCTCTAGAGCTCCACAGACCGGATTTCCCCAGGGCACGGAGTCTATGCCCCAATCTGCTTGTTCACCTGAGCCCCTGATGGTGGGGATGGACTTGGAGCAGACTGAGACCCGGTCGCAGCCCCTGGGTACACCCAGCTGTGGTAGAGGGAACCGCCAGTGGCACATAGCAGGATGAGAGCCTTATCTGAAGAGGCAGAGCTGGCCCGGAACGCAATGGATGGATCCATGCAGGATGGATGGACGGAACACACTGGAACAATAGCGGGGTCAGACAGGCCGGGTCGGTAACAGTGGAGGCAAAGCGGTACAGAGCAGCAGGCAGAGAATCGTCGGGTCACAAGCCAGGTTCAGCAGCAGGAGATCAGATAATCAGGGACAGGCAGAAGAATGGTCAAACGAGCCAGGAGTCAGGGCAGGAGATGGTCAGCAGTAATCAGGATCAGGCAGGGTTCGGCAACAACAAGATACTCTCACAGGAACAGGATAAACAGGAAGAAGACCATATGGCAATGTGAGCATTGCAAGAGCTGGTTTAAATAGCCCGCACCGGTGCCGACAGGCGCGCCTGGGTCCTAGTGCCTGCCCAGTGCCGTCATTGGTGACAGGCACGCCTGGGTCCTAGTGCCCGCCAGCCTGTATGTCTTGTCAGGATCCTACGCATGTGCAGATTCGTGCGCCGTGGCGATCTTCTCATTCCCTGACAGGCATCTTCTAATTGTAACAGTACTCACAGGTAACTTTAGACCTTCTTTGATCTTCCTGGAGCTGATTGTTGGCTGAGTCCTTGCCATTTTGGCTATTCTTCTATCCATTCGAATGGTAGTTTTTCGCTTTCTTCCACGTCTTTCAGGTTTTGGTTGCCATTTTAAAGCATTTGCTATCATTTTAGCTGAGCAGCCTATCATTTTTTGCACTTCTTTATATGTTTCCCCCTCTCCAATCAACTTTTTAATCAAGGTACGCTGTTCTTCTGAACAATGTCTGGAACGACCCATTTTTCTCAGAATTTCAGAGAGAAATGCACTGTAACCAGCATGTACAATATTTGCTGCCTTCCTTCCTTAAATAAGGGCAATAATTACCACCTGTTTTTCAAAGAATGAATGACCTCACTAATAGAGCTCCACACTGCTATTATTTTGAACATGCCCCTTTCAATTAGTGATTCAATTACACAGAATCAGCAGCATGCATGTCATGACTGTTGGGTCTGTTGGATTTCTATTACTCTACTACACCTGCTAGTAAATTATTTGCCATTAGAAATATCATTTCTACCAAAAACAGTGATTGATCAGGTTAGTGATGTCTGACTGCTATTATTTTGAACACAATTGTATATTGCTTTGTTACACTGTACTTGATATTGTACTATACCGTGTAACCTTTGGACAGCAGCATTGTCAGTCTGGGGGACTAGACAGTTATATTAGCAGATTTAAATACACTAACAAATGTAAGCCAAGCTCCAGCTAACACTTCATAAGCAGTTACAGCAAACATTTTTTTTTTCATTTTGGAAAAAAGTTGTTACATAAATAAAAATTGACCTTTGTAAGCACTCCTGTCAGTGGTAAATGGTTTGCCTCAGCCCTCTAACTGCTATATCTGCATAACAGCTTGTTCTGTTGAAAAACAACAGACTTACTGGCAGTATCACCAGGTGAAAAAAGAATCCTAAAAAAGATAACTAATGTAACTATCACATCTAAGCTGCAATAAAATAAGTGGTTTAAAAGGGCTTTTATTCAGAAAATATGGACAGTTAGAATTTCCACCCAGGTTACCTAGAAATAATATTGTCCAGGGGAAGATACAAAGAATAAACAATACATTTCCTCTTCTCTTTCTCTGTACTAACAGATTCAAGTGAGATCTAAGTCCACACCTTAATACCAGGACATTTCTCAGTGTGTGGCTTGACTCATAAGTGCTTGCCATTGAAAGGGTATCTGAAATCAACAGGCTATCAAAACATCTATTTCCTTTACAAAGTCCTTGTCAGAAATCTGCCCTGCAGGTGCTTCTGTGTTATACAAATATTCAGCATTCAGCTATTTTTACTAACAGTACAAATCTAATACTTCTTCAAAGACATTGAAGGTATCTGAATCTATTAAAGCTGACGCTTAATCTGGTTGTGGTTTACGTTTCCTTGTTCTCTCTTTCGCCTCTCATCAACGTTTTAAAAAACTTTTGTTTTCAATGCAAGCTATTAGACCCAATTGTATCACCACTAGGTATCTATGCTTCTCTATGCAATGAAAGCAAATCATGGCTTTTTGGAAACATCACAGCATCCTGCCTAAGTACTCCTCTCATAAGTCATCATCCTTAATGCAAGGTTCTTGAGAGGATTTATGCAAATACAGTTCATCCAGAAAGTATTCACAGCGCTTAACCTTTACCACATTTTGTTATGTTACAGCCTTATTCCAAAATGGATTAAGTTCATTTTTTTCCTCAACATTTTACAAACAATACCCCATAATGACAACATGAAAGAAGTTCGTTTTGAAATCTTTGCAAATTATTAAAAATAAAAAACGAAAAAACACATGTACATAAGTATTCACAGCCTTTGCTCAATACTTTGTTGAAGCACCTTTAGCACCAATTACAGCCTCAAATTGTTTTGAGTGAGTATGATGCTACAAGCTTGGCACATCTATTTTTGGGCAATTTCTCCCATTCTTCTTTGCAGTACCTCAAGCTCCATCAGGTTGGATGGGGAATGTTGGTGCACAGCCATTTCCAGATCTCTCCAGAGATGTTCAATCCTGTTCCTTTGTTATGTGGGCTGTGTGCTTAGGGTCGTTGTCCTGTTGAAAGATGAACCGTCGCCCCAGTCTAAGGTCCAGAGCGCTCTGAAACAGGTTTTCATTAAGAATGTCTCTGTACATTGCTGCATTCATCTTTCCTTCTATCCTGACTAGTCTCCTAGTTCCTGCCACTGAAAAACATCCCCACAGCATGATGCTGACACCACCATGCTTCACTGTAGGGATGGTATTGGCCAGGTGGTGAGCGGTGCTTGGTTTCCTCCAAACATGATGCTTGGCATTCAGGCCAAAGAGTTCAATCTTTGTTTCATCAAACCAGAGAGTTTTGTTTCTCATGGTCTGAGAGTCCCTCAGGTGCCTTTTGGCAAACTCCAGACGGCTGCCATTTGCCTTTTACTGAGGAATGGCTTCCATCTGGCCACTCTACCATAGAGGCCTGATTGGTGGAGTGCTGCAGAGATCATTGTTCTTCTGGAAGGTTCTCCTCTCTCCACAGAGAAATGCTGGAGCTCTTTCACAGTGATCATTAGGTGCTTGGTTACCTCCCTGGCTAAGGCCCTTCTCCCTCGATCGCTCATTTTGGCCGGCCTGCTCTAGAAAGATTCCTGGTGGTTCGAAACTTCTTCCATTTACAGATGATGGAGGCCACTGTGCTCACTGGGACCTTCAATGCTGCCGAAATTTTTTTGTACCCTTCCCCAGATCTGTGCCTTGATATAATCCTGTCTTGAAGGTCTACGAACAATTTCTTGAACTTCATGGCTTGTTTTGTGCTCTGACGTGCACTGTTAACTGAGGGACAGGTTTATGCCTTTCCTAATCATGTCCAATCAACTGAATTTCCCACATGAAATTTCCACTGGACTCCAATGAAGTTGTGGAAACATCTCAAGGATGATCAGTGGGAACAGAATGTACCAGAGCTCAATTTTGAGTGCCATGTCAAAGCCTGTGAATACTTATGTACATGTGTTTTTTTTAATTTTAATTTTTAATAAACTGCAAAGGTTTCAAAATGAACTTCTTTCATGTTGTCATTACAGGGTATTGTTTGTAGAATGTTGAGGAAAAAAAATGAATTTAATCCATTTTGGAATAAAGCTGTAACAACAAAATGTGGCAAAAGTTAAGAGTTGTGAATACTTTCTGGATGCACTGTATCAAAATACCTTCAAGAGCAGGTGTCAGTCTGAAGAAATAAGCATTCCTATGCACACTAAATTTACATGCAAACTGCCTTAGCTAATGCCCATGTGTGATGCTGAGTAGAGATGAGCGAATTATTCAAAAATTCGATTCGGCTGATTCGCCGAATTTGAGGAAGAAATTCGATTTGATGCGAATTTATTCGCTACGAATTTAACTTATAAAAAGGGTTTCTAGGCTTCAGAGAGCCTTTATATTAGTGCAGAACACTGTACCTTTAATTTAAATGCCCTTGGAGATGAGGAAGGAGAAGGAGAAGGAGAAGGAGAAGGATGAAAAGAAGGAGAAGGAGAAGGATGAGAAGAAGGAGAAGGAGAAGGATGAGAAGAAGGAGAAGGATGAGAAGAAGGAGAAGGATGAGAAGAAGGAGAAGGAGAAGGATGAGAAGAAGGAGAAGGAGAAGGATGAGAAGAAGGAGAAGGAGAAGGATGAGAAGAAGGAGAAGGATGAGAAGAAGGAGAAGGAGAAGGATGAGAAGAAGGAGAAGGATGAGAAGAAGGAGAAGGATGAGAAGAAGGAGAAGGATGAGAAGAAGGAGAAGGATGAGAAGAAGGAGAAGGATGAGAATAAGAAGGATGAGAAGAAGAAGAAGGATGAGAAGAAGGAGAAGGATGAGAAGAAGAAGAAGGATGAGAAGAAGAAGAAGGATGAGAAGAAGAAGAAGGATGAGAAGGAGAAGGATGAGAAGAAGAAGAAGGATGAGAAGAAGAAGAAGGATGAGAAGAAGGAGAAGGATGAGAAGAAGAAGAAGAAGGATGAGAAGAAGGAGAAGGATGAGAAGAAGAAGAAGGATGAGAAGAAGGAGAAGGATGAGAAGAAGAAGAAGGATGAGAAGAAGAAGAAGGATGAGAAGAAGAAAAAGAAGAAGGATGAGAAGAAGAAGAAGGATGAGAAGAAGGAGAAGGATGAGAAGAAGAAGAAGGATGAGAAGAAGGAGAATTCCAAGCCGGCAAAAAGTGTATCTGCAGAGCTCCGCTATTTCTTAGCGGAGCTCTGCAGATACACTTAGCGGAGCTCTGCAGATACACTTTTGCCGGCTTGGAATTCTTCTTATTTTCATCCTACTTCTTCTTCTTCTTCTTCATCCTCATCCTCTTCTTCTTCTTCTGAGGATGAGGATGAAGAAGAAGAAGAAGAAGTAGGATGAAAATAAGAAGAATTCCAAGCCGGAAAAAAGTGTATCTGCAGAGCTCCGCTAAGTGTATCTGCAGAGCTCCGCTATTTCTGACAGTTCTCTGCAGATACACTTAGCGGAGCTCTGCAGATACACTTTTTGCCGGCTTGGAATTCTTCTTATTTTCATCCTACTACTTCTTCTTCTTCTTCTTCTTCTTCTTCATCCTCATCCTCATCCTCTTCTTCTTCTTCTGAGGATGAGGATGAAGAAGAAGAAGAAGAAGTAGGATGAAAATAAGAAGAATTCCAAGCCGGCAAAAAGTGTATCTGCAGAGCTCCGCTAAGTGTATCTGCAGAGCTCCGCTATTTCTGACAGTTCTCTGCAGATACACTTAGCGGAGCTCTGCAGATACACTTTTTGCTGGCTTGGAATTCTTCTTATTTTCATCCTACTTCTTCTTCTTCTTCTTCATCCTCATCCTCAGAAGAAGAAGAAGAGGATGAGGATGAGGATGAGGATGAAGAAGAAGAAGAAGAAGAAGAAGAAGTAGGATGAAAATAAGAAGAATTCCAAGCCGGCAAAAAGTGTATCTGCAGAGCTCCGCTAAGTGTATCTGCAGAGCTCCGCTATTTCTGACAGTTCTCTGACATTCACTCCATACAGCGGTTGAAACATTGTATCTATTTGTTTCCATTTATGGAAACAAATAGATACAATGTTTCAACCGCTGTATGGAGTGAATGTCAGAGAACTGTCAGAAATAGCCTATTTCTGACAGTTCTCTGACATTCACTCCATACAGCAGTTGAAACATTGTATCTATTTGTTTCCATAAATGGAAACAAATAGATACAATGTTTCAACCGCTGTATGGAGTGAATGTCAGAGAACTGTCAGAAATAGCGGAGCTCTGCAGATACACTTAGCGGAGCTCTGCAGATACACTTTTTGCTGGCTTGGAATTCTTCTTATTTTCATCCTACTTCTTCTTCTTCTTCTTCTTCTTCTTCTTTTCATTCTTCTTTTCATTCTTCTTCTTCTTTTCATTCTTCTTCTTTTCATTCTTCTTTTCATTCTTTTCATTCTTCTTTTCATTCTTTTCATTCTTCTTTTCATTCTTCTCATTCTTCTTTTCATTCTTCTTCTTCTTTTCATTCTTCTTTTCATTCTTCTTCTTTTCATTCTTCTTCTTCTTTTCATTCTTCTTCTTTTCATTCTTCTTTTCATTCTTCTTTTCATGTAGAAGAAAAGAAGAATGAGAAGAATGAAAAGAAGAATAAAAAGAAGAAGAAGAAGAATGAAAAGAAGAATGAGAAGAAGAATGAAAAGAAGAATGAGAAGAATGAAAAGAAGAAGGAAAAGAAGAATGAAAAGAAGAAGAAGAAGAATGAAAAGAAGAATGAAAAGAAGAAGAAGAAGAATAAAAAGAAGAAGAAGAATGAAAAGAAGAATGAAAAGAAGAAGAAGAATGAAAAGAAGAAGAAGAAGAATGAAAAGAAGAAGAATGAAAAGAAGAATGAAAAGAAGAAGAAGAATGAAAAGAAGAAGAAGAATGAAAAGAAGAATGCGAAGAATGAAAAGAAGAATGAAAAGAAGAATGAAAAGAAGAAGAAGAAGAATGAAAAGAAGAAGAAGAATGAAAAGAAAAAGAAGAAGAATGAAAAGAAGAATGAAAAGAAGAAGAAGAATGAAAAGAAGAAGAAGAATGAAAAGAAGAATGAGAAGAATGAAAAGAAGAAGAAGAAGAAGAATGAAAAGAAGAATGAAAAGAAGAAGAAGAATGAAAAGAAGAAGAAGAAGAATGAAAAGAAGAATGAAAAGAAGAAGAAGAATGAAAAGAAGAAGAAGAATGAAAAGAAGAATGAAAAGAAGAATGCGAAGAATGAAAAGATTCTTCTTCTTCTTCTTTTCATTCTTCTTTTCATTCTTCTTCTTCTTTTCATTCTTCTTCTTATTCTTTTCATTCTTCTTTTCATTCTTCTCATTCTTCTTCTCATTCTTCTTTTCATTCTTCTTTTCATTCTTCTTCTCATTCTTCTTCTCATTCTTCTTCTTCTTTTCATTCTTCTTTTCATTCTTCTTCTCATTCTTCTTTTCATGAAGAAGAAGAAGAAGAATGAGAAGAATGAAAAGAAGAATGAAAAGAAGAATGAAAAGAAGAATGAAAAGAAGAATGAGAAGAAGAATGAAAAGAAGAAGAAGAATGAAAAGAAGAACGAAAAGAAGAAGAAGAATGAAAAGAAGAAGAAGAATGAAAAGAAGAATGAAAAGAAGAAGAAGAAGAATGAAAAGAAGAATGAGAATGAAAAGAAGAATGAGAAGAATGAAAAGAAGAAGAAGAAGAATGAAAAGAAGAATGAAAAGAAGAAGAAGAATGAAAAGAAGAAGAAGAAGAATGAAAAGAAGAATGAAAAGAAGAAGAAGAATGAAAAGAGAAGAAGAAGAATGAAAAGAAGAATGAAAAGAAGAATGAGAATGAAAAGATTCTTCTTCTTCTTCTTTTCATTCTTCTTCTTCTTTTCATTCTTCTTCTTTTCATTCTTCTTCTTCTTCTTTTCATTCTTCTTTTCATTCTTTTCATTCTTCTTCTCATTCTTCTTTTCATTCTTCTTCTTCTTCTTTTCATTATTCTTCTTCTTCTTTTCATTCTTCTTTTCATTCTTCTTCTTCTTCTTTTCATTCTTCTTCTTCTTTTCATTCTTCTCATTCTTCTTCTCATTCTTCTTTTCATTCTTCTTCTCATTCTTCTTTTCATTCTTCTTTTCATTCTTCTTCTCATTCTTCTTTTCATTCTTCTTCTTCTTTTCATTTTTCTTTTCATTCTTCTCATTCTTCTTTTCATTCTTCTTCTCATTCTTCTTTTCATGAAGAAGAAAAGAAGAATGAAAAGAAGAATGAGAAGAATGAAAAGAAGAATGAAAAGAAGAATGAGAAGAATGAAAAGAAGAATGAAAAGAATAAGTATTCCAGTACAGCAAAAAGTGTATCTGCAGAGAGCTCCGCTATTTCTGACAGTTCTCTGACAGTTCCTTCACATTTACAGCGGTTGAAACATTGTATCTATTTCCGAATAAAAACATCTGTATCCTAAATGGAAACAAATAGATACAATGTTTCAACCGCTGTACATGTGAAGGAACTGTCAGAGAACTGTCAGAATTAGCGGAGCTCTCTGCAGGGACACTTTTGCCGGCTGATCGGGAAAAATCCGATTCGCGCACCCGAAGTATGCTAATATTCGGATTCGCCGCGAATCGAATTTTTCCTGAAATTCGAAACGAATTCCACTTCGCCTGGTTCGATTCGCTCATCTCTAATGCTGAGCCTCCATTTTTTAAAAAAACTGCAATGCAGTGAAAGTGGTAGACCAAGGACACAAAGGCTAGGACAGAAAAGGTTAGATGATGCTGGACGTCCTCCAGCCAGGAAATCAGGTGGGCTCTACCGAACTTGCAGCAGCTTCTAATGCACACTGTGAGAAACTCAGTGTGCAGTGAAATCAAAGTAAGCAATTTAAGTACAGAAATTGAGCCTGTACAATACTACAGATAAGTCTGGAGTTTAGCTTTAATTTCTATACACGTTCTATATTAAAGTAGAACTATATTCCATTTTTAAAAGTCTACCACTGAAGAGTGAGAATGGCCTAAGGCAAACTGCCTAATTTGAAATAAATTTACATTTTTGACTGTATAAAAATGATCCTGCCAGCACTTCCTTCATTCAAAAGTATAACAAAGCAAATTTACCTTCAGGGAAATCAGTTCAGGTTTGCTCTCCTGTTCAGATCTCTGTTGCCATGCTCTTAGAAAGGGGGCTTTTAGCATTGTCACCGCTGCAGAGATTCTAACCCACTGCCAGTTCTGACCACACATTGCCTGGGGGGAAAACAAGTAGAAGTGACGCAGGGTGTCTTATTCTATCCCTCCTCTTGGGTCCAATGGCAAGATGAACACTGCAGGTTCTGTGGGTGGGCAGGAGGGACAGCTGCCCTGGGCACTGTGGTATCATGTGAGGTGTGTGTGTGTCACTGCAAGAAGATTGAGGGGGGGGATTTGTGTTGGAAGAGGGATTTGGGGGCAGGCAGGGAGTAAGTATTGTTCTAGGAGGAAAAATTTGTGGGATTATGCTAAGAGTAGTGATTTAGTGGGATTTGTGTTGGGAGGGGGGATGGGTGAAGATAATTTGTGCTAGGAGGGGGAATTGGGGAAGAATTTGTGCTGAGAGGGGAACATTTGCAGTGGGGAGAGAAGATGTGTACTTGGAGGTGAAATTGTAGGGGAAGAGAATTAGTGATAGGAGGGGTGATTTTTTTTTAAGGGGGAGGGTCATTTGTGGGATGGGGTGGAGATTTAAGCTGGGAGGAGGGATTTCAGCAGGGGGAGGTTTTGCACTGGGAGGAGGGGGAATATATGCTTAGGCAGTAAGCATGCAGATTAGTGCTCAGTGTTTTTTCTTTTTTTGGGGTGGGGGATTTTTGCTGACACGTAATGCTCATACATCTGGGGAGGTGCAGTTTGCATGTTTGCCGTGGGCTCTAGATGACCTTGTCCCAGCACTGCCCATACGCGTACACAGTATATAATGGAAAAGATCAGGAGATAAAAACTCCTCTCCTTTTTTCTTGCGTATGACAGAGATGTAGGTGAGCAGAACTCAATTGTGACCCAGAAGCTTCATGTCTTCAGCAATAACTGAGCATGCTCTGGTCTCCAACCCAGGGTGCTCATTTATAGAAATTTCAAGTTTAACTTTCAGTTGAGATTTGACCTTCTTCTTGCCTTCCTTGCCTCACTTTAATATTTAAATGCAATGCATCCCCTCTCTACATGAGGTATAGGAGGAAAGGCTTCAGGGGTGTATAGAAAGAAATGTAAAGCGATGTCATTAATATGAACAACAACACATGTTTACCTATCAATTACTGAGCCATATAGTGGTTAAAATGTTTAATGTATGTTTTAGTTGTTTGGTAATACATGTTATTGCATTAGTGTTTTTAAGTATTGGAAAACCTCTATGTTACTGGATGCTGATGGCTTACTTTTTTATATATGTAGAGATGTGCTAGTTGCTTTAAATCTTAAACAGCAGTTGCAAAGCTTTTTTTTTTCTTTTCTCTCTTTGTGAGTGACAGACAGGAAAAGCAGGACTGTGCTGTAATTGGTTGTTGCTACGGCTGAACAGGATCCACCCATAGCAGCACTGTTGCAGCTGAACTTATGATTGGCTGTGGAGGAAAGGAGAGAGGAAAAAGGAAGAAGAAGCACATGTGGGGAGCAGCAGCTGCTAGTCTCATTCCAGAATCCTGGTTTTGGCTGAACTGCACTCTCCCTGTCTGACTATCCACCTGCAGGGTGATTGATGTAGACGCAGCCTCTAGATGGAGACCAAAATTGTTTTAAGCCTGACAAACCCTTAGTGTCATGCTCATGACAGTGTTTGCAACATGCGTCTCAAGCTCCCTGTTTTCTTGACTTGTACCTGTACCTTGTCCTTTATCTTCACCCAATCCCCACCCAAACTTCTAGCTTGGATTCCCCACCCAACCTTCTAGCTTGGATTCCCCTGTTATCGACCTCCAATTGAACTTGAACTACTCCCTGAACTCTGCCTGTCTTTTGACCATAAATTTGACCCTGACTGCTCTCTGAATGTTGCCTGCCATGAACCTGGACTGTCATTGAAACACTCTGCCTGTCTGCCAGCTGCAAGTGCTTATTTTCTTTCCATAGCTTACGCCTGCCCAGGTGTGGTAACTAGGCACTGTAGCATTGTGTATAAGACCTAGGGGCAACCGAGTATTGGTAGGTCTGCTTGCTTATGGGAAAGGGGTTGCTATAGGTGAAGACCACAGAGCTAGCTATAGTGCCTGACCACCAACACTAGGGGTAGGCATGATAGGTGCTTAATGCATGTACCCAGTGACTACCAGTAACAGGTACTAGAGCATCTCCAGCTTCCAAATGCACACTGCCAGGCCTGCCATGGGGAATGGTGCCACTCCTTCCAAAGAGTAAGCAGCACTGGTCTTCCCAATGTCACAAAATTAAACCTTGCTGCCAAAGACACCCCTCACTAGAAGAAGCAATCAGTCAGTTTGGGCAAACTGAAATTTTACTTTAATTGAATCAGTTATGCAAATGAAACCATCATTATCCAAATATTACAGTACTTCAAAGTAGACACCACTTTATATAGGACATGCACAGGTCCGATTTCTCTCAGCGCAGCTTGTGCCTGGGAAACAGGAAGAATGAGCCTTCACAGTGCATACAATAAATACAGATTGCTCAGTCAAACCATAAGTTTGTTTACTTACGTTTTATGTTGCTCTGCGTACATTGTCTTGTGGTTCCTACAGAACTAACCACAAAACAGCTGAAGCTAACACCTGTTTTGATATACCTATCTAGACAAATTACAAAAGTTAAAACTGCAAAATATAAACAGAAAATTTGTTTTTGAAAGATAAAATATTTTTTACATATAAATGTGTATTTCCTGCAGAAATAATTTGAAGAGGAAATTGAGTCAGATCAAACACTGATAGTAATCTAATTATGTAAGATACTGTAGAAATAATATTTTGTTTTTTTCTTAACCTCCCTGGCGGTATTCCTGAGTGTAGCTCGGGTAAAGTTTCAGTACCGCAAGCGGTAACCCCGAGCTACACTCGAGCTTACCATGTGGCACTGCTCCGGGATCCCTCGATCACTTACCTTGTCCTGCGCTCCTGTGATGTCCCCCCTGCAGTGTCCCTGGCAATGTAATCCGGCGGATGTCGGCATCTGTCATCTGGGTTCCGTCCCCTGCGAGTGTCGGGACGTACGGGGGACGGAACGGCGGGAAATTTGAAAATGACAAAAAGTGACATTCACTGAATACACTAAAATCACATAGTAAAACATTACTGTATCAAACCATTTCACATACATATTGTCCCTAGTGCTTTGTCCTGAGCCCTGCCTGCAATTTTACTGTTCTTTCTGCCTGGAAACTGAGAAATGTCCATGGCATCCAAAAAGCATCCCTTTAGGTCAAAAGCAGTTTTAGACCAGCTAGAGAACAGCGATAGTAAATTAGAACCACTGGCAGAATTGAGTGATGATTCGTGAGGAAATTCGTCATCAGTGAAAATGATTTTGCGACTTTGCTCAGTGATGTGCCAACTTGGCGCTATTTTTCAAATTTCAGTGTTTTTGGTTTGATTATATTATTGAATTAAATGTATCATTATTATATTATAATTTTTTATGATTATTTATTAAATTATAATTTATGATTTTGTGTTTCAAGTTTTATCATACCCGGATGTTTACTAGACTCTTGTTTGGACAGATTTCAGTGAGTTATTCCTAAAAATTACAGGCCTACAATAAAAAAAATACATATTTCCATGCAAAAAAATGTACCGCTTTGAGCACAGAAATATGGACATAATCAGACCGCTAGGGAGGTTAATAGGAGATTCAGAAGTTCCTTGCGGTACACTCAGAAGTGTGTTGAGGACAGAGTTTAGTATTCCTGTCCCATGTGCTTCCAGACTGACTTTAGCCTATTACCTCATGATGCCACGGTGCTGGACTTCCTTTACCTGCTCCAATATGAGTGACAAGATTGGAGAAAACACAGAGTTAGTGTACATAGGCTGCTTGTGTAGGAACTTATTTTCTTTTAATGCAAGTTAATGGCAATTTAAAAGCATATTGATACAGTCAGTGGTGCCTGTGAAGAAAATCAAAGGCATCTTATCTGACCTTAAATGTAAGCATTCTGCATTTTCCCATTTCTTAGAGAATGGGTGTGGTACAAAGAAGTAAACATATTTGAATACATTAGACTTAGATTCACATCCATTCTGAAGATGTGTATAATGGAAATTATTGGGATTTAACGGGTTCATTCCTGTTTCTGACTGATTAGCTCAACTTGGCTTGGGATCAAGCCTACATGTCTGTCAAAATAGCAAGTGGTTGGGGGGCAGACACAGAATAGAAGGATTGGACACCACCAGTGGGGGGACCTCAGAACGAAGTCCCAGGTTGCTCTGTGCAACAACATGGAGCAGGTAGTTAAGGTGTTTATTATATTAATTCCAATTAAAAAATGCTTTAAAAAAGTGTTATTAAATGTTGCTTTTTAAAATTAAATTTGATATTACGCACCTGCTTTGTGCAGCGAGATTGCTCAGTGAAGTCACAAACCTCCTTCTGAGGTCCCACACTGGTGCTGTCTGCTCCTCCTTTTCTGCCCCCAAATGCTTGCTATTGGTGCAGACATTCAGGCTTGATCCCGAACCAGGCTGTGTGTGTCTGTAGACACCCTGCCTCAATCCCTGAGAGTAGAGAGAGAGAAGAGATACAGGCCCCCATCTTTGCCTCTTTTTTCTGGGTGCCCCCTCAGCAAGCTGGGTACTAAGGGGGCACCCATGCAGGTGCACTTCCAAGCTGGACTTGTGCATCCATAAACATACACAACACCTGAAAGCCATGCCCCTGTTCCCTTCTCAAAGGGTTTTGACTGACAGCAGCAAGAGTCTATGGCTTCTTTTGCTCTCAGTGTCTCCTGTGAGACCAGGAAGAGAGGAGAGCGGTGGTGGAGCTGGGATAGCACTGGATCAGTGACTCAATTAGGTAAGTGTTTAGGGATGGGGGAGGGAAGATTAGGTGATGGGGAGTTTTTAACTAAATGCAGATATTGAAAGGTAAAAAAAAAAAATCAAAAATTAGAACCACTTTAAATCTAGTTAGTTTTTTTACAGCTACTTTTCCATTAAGGATGGCTGATAAAGGTAAGAACAATAATTGTAACTTTGCTGGTTAAATATATTTTTATACAGATCTCTACAAAGAGCTAATAGAGGGACATTTAAAGGAAGACAGAGGGATTTAGTTCCAAAAAGAGGGGTTTGGGGGCTATGCTCCAGTTGAGAGCTTCTGGCTTTTCTCAGACTTTTCTGTACACATGTTAAAGGTCAATGACTGATAGAACGGAAGCCAGCAACTCGGCATAATATAATGAAAATAACAAGCATTAATATTAAAGCTTTAATGGGAAAATAACAATGATAATCCCCTCCAGTCTCCACTACTGTCTTGACATGTTTCATTCAAGAAAATAGTCTTAAGTGGTTGTAAACTGTAAAGGTTTTTATACCTCAATGCAATCTCTGCATTAAGGTAAAAATCTTTCAATATTAGTCCCCTGTGACTGTAGGTCTTCTTGCCTTTCTCCCAGGCTTTGCTGAGAGCATTGGGAGCCATTGGCTCCTGCTGCTGTCACTCAAATCATGTGAGGAGAGAGCGGGGGCAGGGCTGAGCCACATTCTGTGTGTTTATGGACACATACAGCCTGGCTTGGGAGTGAGCTCGGACATGTGGCTTGCTATAGGGACACACACAGAAGAGGAGGAGCAGACAGTGCCGGCGGGGGACCTCAGAAGAGGAGGTAATACTATTGGAGAGAGCAGGTAAGTCGTAACCTCTTTTTTAATTTAAAAAAAATTAAGAAGAGTTTACAATCACTTTAATCATAAAAGGCAAAGGATACAGGGGAGAAGGTAGATATAAAGATGCATACATACATGTAGTATAATTATGCTTCTGTGTTGACAAGATGAGCCTCCTTTTCCACTGATTAGGTCCTTGTTCTTAAAGAAGAATTATCACTTTTTTTTCTTTTACAATACTCAGTTCCTGATGGGACAAAGTACATGTTCCTTTTTCCTCTCTTTCCTGGTGCCCTGAAACACTAGCTGCAATGTCATTCAGGGCACCCACCCCTCTTGTCACACAGTTGCCCAACACCACAGGTAGCAAGGAGACCACTGCTTTGAAAATGAGTGCCTGTCTCCTGCTCTCAGCACTTGCCCGAGGCAAGCATCAGCATCAGGTATGCATAGGTGAGGTGTGTCAGTGCAAAGGTCACCCAAGCCTTCTGAATCCTAGATTCTAAGAATTACTATGTTACTGCTATATACAAGAAAATGGGATTCAACCAAGCACTTGGTTTAGGCAGAAGAGATGTTGGGCTTCTTTGATACTGTATATCCACAGTTCCCCTGAGAAAAAAAAATATTCCTATCTAGGTAAACTACCTACAAGATTGTTAGTACACTTTTCTTTTAGCCTTTACCTGTTTTCAGTCTGTAGATATTGATGTAAGCTTAGCCAGGGCCCCTCCACAAAAAACTTCTAAAAAGGAAGATCCTGCCCTTTCTAATCATGTAGGTAAGAGTTGCAATAAGAAAATCTGTATCTCCGACATACAGTATGTTCATGTGCGTAAGGCCTGAAATTGTCTCTACACCAATAAATATCCTATTGTAATGGACTTCATCTCGTGATATAGTACTCAGTCCTACTGGCCAGTCACTATGCCCAGACACAGTGACAGGGGTGACATAACCACTCCCTCTGATTTCTGTAACCAGTTGACAATGGATATTGGGGTGGTGGCTGTGGCAGTGAATTAGTGAATGCTGGAAGGTTGAGTACAAAGAGGTCATTGGGTGGGCTACACAGACACTGTCGCTTTGCTCAGACTGGGCAAGGTGAAATTCATGTTGATTTACTAAAGGCATGTAGCACCCCTATGACCCCTGGAGGCATGGTGGTACCCCCAGAGACAGGGTGGGCTGACATTTCACTTCAGGGTGTAGATCTTGTAGGCAGTAATGAGAACTGTGAACAGATGGGTGCCAGACACTCTAGGATACAAACAAAATAGAGTTTGGTAGCTCACACTTAAACTCCAGGAAGAGAGGGATAGGGAATCCAGAACACCCAATGTTGACCTGCATGCTCCAACAACAATAGACGCCAATACAGGAAAAGGGCCTTTAAGCTGAATTCTGCAATCTGCATCTTCTTAGATGTAGCAGCAGTTGTTTCCATTACAACCATATATCCATTATCAGCAGCGGTAGCCTCGATAATCCCATCTTCAAGCTTTCACAGGTTCTTTGCAAATTCCACGTCCATCGGACTTCAGGCAGCAGAGTCATCTTCTGGTGCTTTATCTCAGACACCATCTTTTCCTCTCCTGTTCTCTGTGAGGCTCCCTGGAGGCCAGGGCCTCGACCATCTGGACAATTTTCTTTTACTGCTGTGATCTCACTTCCTGTTAGAAGGTGGCTACGTTCGTTCTCATGGTTCCACTGTATGTAGGAATGTAGCCCCTCTCCCTAGCCCACTCCCAAGATGGACTATGGACAACAGGATTTGTGATGTGCATAATTCAGTGCACATGACCAGAATTAGCATGCACTGCTCATTCCAAACAAATGTGAAATGAGGGTTAAAGGGATGTTGCAAGGAGGCAGACTGATACAGTCAAGAACAATTTAATGAAAATAAACAAATAAATGACAGGGCCATTAACCACTTTCCTGCAGCCCTATAGCAGAAATACTACTACAGGGCAGCAGGGATGCACAAAATCACATATATATGTGATTTTGCATTTCAGGGTAGAGGGAGCACGTGAGCCGTGCACGCGCCCTACCCGAACCATCATTAGTGATCTAACCTGTCATCACCGGGTCCCAGGCAGTGATTCCCCACCGTATATATATGTGATTTTGCATTTCAGGGTAGGGGGAGTACGTGAGCCGCGCATGCGCCTTACCCAATCATCATTGGTGATCTAACCTGTCGATCACCGGGTCCCAGGCAGTGATTCCCCACCGTATATATATGTGATTTTGCATTTCAGGATAGGGGGAGCACGTGAGCCGCGCACGCGCCCAACCCCGAACCATCGTTGGTGATCTAACCTATCGATCACCGGGTCCAAGGCAGTGATTCCCCACCGGTGCCCGGCAATCGCCGTGTATCATGGACAGGGGAGAGACCTGTATGTAAACATATCTATCCCCTGTCAGCTCCTGCACACTGTTTTTTATGGCTCTGCAAAGCAGAGCCATACAAAAGCAGTGTGCTTACAGTGAAGATCACATACAGCGCACTGTAAAACAGCACACAGCTATCCCTTTGATTGCCCCACATGTTAACCCCTTCCTGCTCAGTGTCATTAGTACAGTGTCAGTGCTTTTTATTATGTCAGTGACAGTCAGTTCTCCCCAGTGTCAGAAAGTCTGTCGCAGTCCTGCTATAACTCACTGATTACTAGTATAGAAAAAAAAATCCAGTATCTATACCACCATTTGTAGATTCCATAACTTTCACATAAGCCAATTAATTTACATGTATTTAAATTTTTTTTAGCAAAGACATCAGAATACATCAGAATACATTTTGGCATACATTTATGACAAAATTAGTTTTAAAATTTTTTTACCGGACATGTTTAATAACAAAAAGTCAAAAATATTGTTTTTTTTCTCAGAACTATTGGTCTCTTTTTTATAGAGCAAAAAATAAAAATGCAGAGGTGATCAAATACCACCAAAAGAAAGCTCTATTTGTGGGGAAAAAAAGGACATCAATTTCATTTGAGTGCAGCGTTGCATGACCACACAATTGTCAAAGTAACGCAGCACCGTATCGCAAACAATTGCCTGGTCAGGAAGGGGGGTAAATCCCCTGGAGGGCAAGTGATTAAGTAATGAATGTATTGGTTATTTTTTGATAATAAAGATATCTTTTAGTGTTGTTTTAAAGCTGCATATGAAGGAGCACCCAATCTTGAATTAAACTCCATTGTGTGCAAGGGGCGTGTATTTTCTATTGAAGAATAAATTCACCTTTTGGGAAAAAATAAATGCACATATCTTTGCAGAAAAAAAATGCACATTTATTATTTTCTCTCCAAGGAGCCTGCAATCTCAGGTACAATGTTAGGATTCTGCAGACAAGCCCAGCAGCTTTCAGCCCGAACCTCAGTATGGGGTGTCTGTTTGAAAGCTCCAAGCTTGTGAATTAAATATGAGCGTGCTCACCAGCACCCTTGCAGTTCATTGAGAACTTCAAGACATCTGCCTCGGTGGTGGTTCAATTGCGATCTGCAGCGGGTGTGAATGTTAATTTACGCAGTGTTTGCCTGTGCTGGATCGCATGGTACTTCTGTTCCAGTTGCTCTGCATTTTTTAAAGTAGCGCATGTGCTACTATTGCTGCAGTCCAGTGCAATTCAGCTTATTCAAATGAATGGGCTCACATTGCACCACACTGAACCACATGTAAATCGTACAAGCAGAGTGTGTTCCTGTGCGATTTTTGGTGTAAACTGGTCTAAAAAGTCACAAAACTTTTACAACACCATTTAACCTTTCAAACAGGCAGTTTTGTTCTTACTTTACAAATATGTTAATTATTAGCATGCTTTACCTTTCCAAAAGGTCTTGCTTTATGTGTTTTATATACTTTGTTATCATTTGTCCAGCTTGAATACTTAACTGCTTGCCCTGTAGATTCCACTATAAGTGCATGTAACCAGAAGATGGCCAGCCCTATTACATGTTCTAGATTTCCTTCTCTCTCTCCAGTTTGCTGTTTGTTTTATGCAGCTGTTGAAGACATCTGCTTTTCATCTTCTAGTTGTGTGACTCCCTGCGTGCTAGCCTCTTATTTCTTTATGAAACGTTTGGATTCTTTTTATGAGACTGGGAAAAAGGTCCCCAAAAATAGCATGCCCCAATTTTCAGATGTTTCTAACTGGCATCTCGTACAGCTTTTCAAAAAGGCACGAAAGAGAAATGTTTTGTGGCAAACCAGACCAGAAAAGTTTCTAATTTCTTTCCAAGATGCAAGTGAAAGGTCATTTGTAGATGTTTACTTTAGGGGGCCCATGAGAGATTTAACATGTAGTGTGCTGACTGCATCCAGAGTCACATAGCTATGTAGATTTCTGGGCATCATAGTAACATTTTAAAAACAATAACAATAGTTTGCTACTGAGCCAGTGTAACTAAGCATATCATTCACAATACAGCAGCAGAAGACTTCAGATCAATCCATATCCATGTTTTATTAAAATGCCACACTTAAAAGAACATTAAAGTGAATAACCCAACCTTTTCTGTTTGGTTGTTTGTTTTGAAGAGCATAGGTACAGGTTAATACCCTTTCGTTGCGGTCACAGAAACACAACAAGGATATAACTGGAAATCTTTGCAAAGTGAATGTAAATTCACTTTTGTGGCTATGAAAAAGATACAGCATCTTCACAAAACATTTCTCCAATTGCCTCCAGAATATTGTGCTTCAAGTGGAGTGGGCATATAGCTGTGGCCAATTGTCTGTGTTTCCAGCCCTTAGAGTTCCCCAGCCGCTTACCTGTGTTATCAGCCCTCATCACTTGAACAGTTGAGTTCATTGAAAAATTTCCCATTGCCTCCTGGTCAAGTGAAAGCTTTGAGAATCCCATCATTTTGTGCAAATTGACAGTATGTCTTGATACCCCAGCCCCTCAGCAATGCATATTAAACCAGTTCATGCTCTTTTGCCACTTCCCTGCTACTTTATAGCAGTTGCTCTGGAAGAAAAAAAAAAATAAAAGTCAGCAGCTACAAATTCTATAGCTGCTGACTTTTACGAAAAGGATACCGACGCTTGCATTCTAACCGTGGACAGCCAACTATGCTGCTTTCAGCTTAAAAGTCGGCTACCCACTGTTCATGCGCAAGCCGCATGAAGAGTCTACCCACTGTTCATGCGCGAGCCGCATGAACAGTCTACTGGAACCTGTGATGTGTCCCAGAAAACTGCAGGAAAGTTGGGAAGAAGGGACCTTCCACATACCTTGCTGGAGGGCTAGACTATAAGGAGATATTGCCAATTTTTTTTTCAATTTGCCTCTTTAAACTAAGAACATATTAATTGCAACTGTGTATATATATATATATATATATATACACATACACATATACATACATACATACATACATACATACATACATACACACACACACACACACACACACCAATAATCTGTCTTTTATATTATTGCCCAATAATGCCTTCCATGACAGACCAGAGGAGGATCGGGCAGTATAAGCTAGCCATACTTAGCTGTATTGCACAATGTTGTCAATCTAGCATTTTTCAGGCATTGAAACATTGCTAGGATGGAAGAGCAGAGGGACCAGTGTGGTGATGTTCTTTTATTGTCCATTTAACACACTGGGGGTGAGATGGATGAGGAAGAAGCTGTGTTGTGTATTTGTACATAAAAAGGTAGGTTTATTCATAAAAAAATAAAATAGAAGAAGGTTTAAGTCAGCCACCTGGCTTGTGTCAGTAAAAGTAGATAAGTACATTTATAGAAAAAAAACTCCACTTTTGTTGAAATTAAATTTGATATAACATATACTGTTCTGTATATTTTCTATGCAAACCTTATTATACAGTGCTATTAAAATTGCCTTTCCATTTCAATTTGAAAACATCTAATATTTTATTAAAATCCTAAAATTAATTTAGGTTTCTCTTTTTTTGCAACCATGACAATATCTTAGAAAAAAAATTATAGACCATTAAAGATAAAATACAAAAATCAGGTTTTGCTGATTCCCTTTGGTCTGGAGCTGCTCCTCACAGTACCTTTTTTTTTCTCTCACTAAATGTTCACAGTTGCTCAGGTTGAATGATAACCAGTCATTCAAACCCACTTCCCCTGAGCCCAGACTGTCAATGACCCACCCCCAGATTGTGGGCGATCATGCAGGCTGGGCGGAGAGTATAACTGCGCTGCATGGAATTCATCTTGTTAGTGGTATTTAGTGCAGCATATCACTGGCCCGGACTGGCCAGAAGAGTTCTACTTTACTGCATTTCAAAAAGCTTGAATATAGTATAGGATCAAATTTCTATCAACTGCAGCAAAATCTTAAGCAAGCCATAGGTGATGCAATTTTCTTTCCTGCCACCACGAGAAAGAGAAAATCACTCAATTTCCCCAACAACACAGTCAACGCTGATGGGGGAATCTCTCCCGCAGTGCTATTTTGTTCTACTTATAGTCGGCAGCAGTGATTGCATGCAAAAAAAATCTGACAATCGATGGATTGACTTCAGTACAACCAGCCTGCCCATAGAAGGATTGAATCCCTTCCGATTCCTGCTGAAATTGAATCCATCTATGGCCGGCTTTACATGTTAGAGCCATGATAAAAACTGAAAGAAATAAGAATAGAACCTAAGCAAAGCTCTTGTTTGCTGTGACCAATTAGGTTTAGCCTTTGGAACTCTCAGAATACAAAAACAGGTAATCTGATTGGTACAGTGAAAAAGTATTCATACCACTTGAAATGTTCCACATTTTTTCATGTTACAACAAAAAAAAAATTTATTTTATTGCGATTTCTGCGATAGACCAACACACAGTGGCACATAATTGTGTAGTGGAAGGAAAATGATAAATGGTTTTCAAATGTTTTAAAAATAAATATCTCAGAGGTTTGGCATGCATTTGTATTCAGCCCTCTTTACTCTGATATCCTTAACTTAAATCTAAACCAATTGCCTTCAGAAGTCACTAATTAGTAAATAGAGTCCACCTGTGTGTAATTTAATCTTAGTATAAATACAGCTGTTCTGTGAAGCCCTCAGAGGTTTGTTAGAGAACATTAATGAACAAACAACATCATGAAGGCTAAGGAACACACCAGACAGGTCAAGGATAAAGTTGTGGAGAAGTTTAAAGCAGGGTTAGGTTATAAAAAAATAATCCCACATTTTGAACATCCCACGAGCACTGTTCAATCCATCATCCGAAAATGGAAAGATTATGGCACAACTGCAAACCTACCAAGACATGGTCGTCCACCTAAACTGACAGGCAGGGCAAGGAGAGCATTAAATCAGAGAAGCAGCCAAGAGGCCCATGGTAACTCTGAAGAAGCTGCAGAGACCCACAGCTCAAGTGGGACAATCTGTCCACAGGACAACTATTAGTTCTGCATCCACAAATCTGGCCTTTATGGAAGAAGAGTAGCAAGAAGAAAGCCATTGTTAAAAGTGTGCCATAAGAAGTCTCATTTGCAGTCTGGGAGAAACCATGTGGGGGGGACAGCAAACATGTGGAAGAAGGTGCTCTGGTCAGATGAGACCAACATTTTACTTTTTGGCCTAAAAGCAAAAACGCTATGTGTGGCATAAAACTGAACACTGCACATCACCATGAACACACCATCCGCACCGTGAAACATGGTGGTGGCAGCATGCTTTTCTGCAGCAGGGACAGGGAAGCTGGTCAGAGTTGATAGGAAGATGGATTGAGGCAAATACATGGCAATCTTAGAAGAAAATCTGTTAGAGTCGCAAAAGACTTGAGACTGGGGCGGAGGTTCACCTTCCAGCAGGACAGTGACCCTAAACATGCAGCCAGAGCTACAATGGAATGGTTTAGATCAAAATATAGAAGGGCCAAGTCAAAGCCTAGACCTAAATCCAATTGAGAATCTGTGGCAACACTTGAAAATTGCTGTTCACAGAAGCTCTCCATCCAATCTGACAGAGCTTGAGCTATTTTGCAAAGAAGAATAATGGGCAAAAATATCACTCTCTAGATGTGCAGAGCTGGTAGAGACATCCCCAAAAAGACTTGCAGCTGTAATTGCAGCAAAAGGTGGTTCTACAAAGTATTGACTCGGTGGGCTGAATACAAATGCACGCCACACTTTTCAGATATTTGTAAAAAAAGTTGAAAACCATTTATCATTTTCCTTCCATTTCACAATTATGTGCCACTTGTTGTGTTGGTCTATCACACAAAAATCCCAATAAAACTAATTTACGTTTTTTGTTGTAACATGACAAAATGTGGAAAATTTCCATTGGGTATGAATACTTTTTCAAGGCACTGTAGGTATGGATAACAACTCCACATTTCTGCTAAGGTTTTTTTTCCTCTAATAATTTCTATATTAGTAAAATACTTTGTCTGAAGTTGTCCTAAGTGGCTACTAACGCAAATGCTGAAAAGTCAGAGAGGGTGGGAATTTCCTGTTACCGGAACCCAGTGCAGTTAGACGTTTTTCTGTTAACAAAATGTATATTCCTTCTCACATTAATAAAAGTGCTGCAAGTGAAAAAATGAGTCAAGACTTTCCAGACCTGTGTTTGTCCAGTTCATTTTACTCTAATGAAATCAGTTAAATTTGAGCTCTGAGATAAGAAAATAATGTTGAAATACAAGTGTATCCTTCCTTGAATCTTGGTGTGCGTTGTGTAATTCTTCCAGATCTGTGCAGTAATTCACTGTGAAGCTTCACCTCTGCAGGAACTTCCTGTAATAAAGACCGGTCACTGCTACTCTCTTACCTTGTGTAGGGTGACTGGACTTGTATCCACTTCTGGTTGGTGAGACCTGCTGAGTCCCTCCCACAGCTCTGCTGTCTGGACAGGTGATATACAACCCAGTGATATGAGGTTGCAAAGGCATTTGTTGCACACAAAGTGGATTTATATCATTTGTGGCTACTGAATAAATATTCTTTGTGTCTGGAGTTCAATTTTAAAGTATATGTAAATCCTAAAAAAAATCTCTTATTTTCTCACTTGTGGTCTGTTAAATATCCTATTGAAAGGTTTATTATCTGTTCAACCAGCAACAAAAAAAAAAAAAAAAGAGAAAAAGTACCTGTTCATCCAGCCAGAAACCTTGTCAGCTGATAACAGTCTATAGGTAGCGATCTCAGGAAGTTATCAGTTAAGCCTCATACACATGATGAGAATATCGGACGAATGATTGTCTGTTTTTTTTTTTGCATGCTAGTCTCATATCGAAAATGAAGAAGTTACTAAAGTTATGAAAATTCTTATACAGCAGAATAAAAATTTAGAAGTGATGTCATGAATTGCAATCTATTTGTATTGTATTTTCAGTCGAAAACTGTACTGATTAAGTGAAAATCTCACAATCTGGTATTATACGAGAAACATTTTCGTACTTGTCCCCTTCTTATATTTTTGGAGGAAAGCTGTGTACAAAACAATCAGATTATCACATGATCGCTTCAAAAAGGGGTATTTTTTATACGGTTTTCTGTGTACTAGACTTTAGCCATGTTCCCTGTATGCCTGAACTACCAACTACCACTCCTTGTTATGGGGAAGATAGGAAGATGTTAGTAGTCCTAACAGACTCTGTCCTAGGGTGACAACGCTGCTCAGTCTGGTTGTCACCCTTGGACAAGAAGGGTGTTAATGGCAGGACTACCAGGTTAAACTCACAGAAAAAAGTGTGAAAAAAGAAAACTAATTCAGCCACCACATTTAAGGACAGCTAATCTGCAATATTATCAATTTTGTTTTTGAGTGTAGTATTTGGGTATTTAGTGGTTGGGCATTTAATAGCTCAACTTCAGACAGAATTTCAGTTTTGTTTTGGATAGAACAGGGAAGGGTTAGAATTTCTCCTTTTTTAAAGTCAGAACATGATGATGTGATAGGAAATCTCTAAAGGGGGACACCAACATATATTTAGTAGAGTGAAGACTAAAAGTACACAGTTTTAATGTAGCACATTGCTGGAGGTTTCATAGCATGTAGCAGGGACATGCTATCTGACATATCTAAAGTATAGATAGCAGCAGTGGTCGTAGATGTAAAAGAGGGTGAAGATTTAACACATTGCCTGGTGGAAAACAACTTATCACTATTTTGCTTTTGCTGCATGACTCATTTGCAGATTATTTTATTTTAGTGACAAGATTGTTTTAAAAAATAACATTTTCAGAAAGATCAGCAACATCAACCTCCAATATTTTTTTAAGGTTTCAATCAATTTTTCTGGCAAAATTTGATTCCATTACATGCAATAGAAAAAAATTAACATTGCAATATTGCCATCTAGTGGATGATACTTACACTGCATCACATTCAACCTGTAAAACATTCGTGAGGGTCATTTGTAGTTGTAGACTGTCTTTAACCATTTGCCCACCAGTGGATTTACCCCCCTTCCTAACCAGGCCATTTTTTGCCATATGGCGCTGCGTTATTTTAACTGACAATTGCACAGTAATGTAATGCTGCACTCAAATTAAATGTATGCTCTTTTTTTCCCCACAAATGGAGCTTTCTTTCAGTGGTATTTGATCACCTGTGCATTTTTTATTTTTTCTGCTATAAAGCAAAAAAAAGCCAAATATTTTGAAAAAAAAACAACAATATTTTCTTATTTTTTGCTATTAAACGTGTCCAGTAAAAAAGTCAAATTTCATCATAAAATGTAGGCCAAAATGTATTCTGCTGTCTTTGCTACAAAAAAATCCCAATACGTGTAAATTAATTGCTTTAACTGCCTCCCACCCACCATATAGTAATATGACGGATGCAAGGTGGTTCTCTCGTTCTGGCAGGACGTCATGTGACGTCCTCCCATTCTAACCATGCATGCGTGGCTCCCGGAGCGCGGCGATCGGCGGTGCGCTGTGTCCCTCGGACACAGTGGATCACCGATCCACGCAAAGAGCCAAAAATGTCGGCTTGGTCAGGTGATCAGCTGTGTCCAATCACAGCTGATCACATGTAAACAGGGAAATGCCGGTTATCTGCATTTCTCTCTGCACGAGCTGTCACGCTGACAGCTCATGAGGAGAGGAGAGCCGGTAATCGGCATTCCTAAGAGGGGACATGTACACTGATGATCAGTGTGCCCTGATGATCTGTGTAGCCCCAGCAGCGCCACCTGTCAGTGTCCATCAGTGCCAGCTCTTAGTGCTCATCCATGCCACCTGCCAGTGCCCATCAGTGCTACATCAGTGCCCATCTGAGCTGCCTTTCAGTGTCACCCATCAGTTCTGCCAATCAGTGGCACCTATCAGTGCCAGTCAGTGCCACCTGTCAGTGCTGCCTATCAGTGTGCATCAGTGCCCGTGCTGCCTATCAGTGCCGCCTAACAGTGCCAGTCAGTGCTGCCTATCAGTGCCAAATATGAGTGATGCCTATCAATGCCCATCAGCACCACCTACCAGTGCCTCCTCATCAGTGCCACCTATCAGTGTCCATCAGTGCAGCCTCATTAGCGCACATTAGTGAAGGAGAAAAATCACTTATTTACAAAATTTTAGAACAAAAACTAAAAAGTTTTTTTTTCAAAATTTTCAGTGGTTTTTGGTTTGTTTAGGAAAAAAAAAACCCAGAGGTGATTAAATACCACCAAAATAAAGCTCTGTCACAAAAAAAATGATAAAAATGTCATATGGGTACAGTGTTGCATGAGCGCACAATTGTCATTCAAAGTGCAACAGCGCTGAAAGCTGGAAATTGGCCTGGGCAGGAAGGGGGTATAAGTGCTCTGTAGGCTAGTGGTTAAAGATTAAAGTTATACCATTTACAAATGGCAGAATAAACTGGAATTTTATAATTTATTTTTATTAGTAATGGCGGCAATCAGTGACTCATAGGGGGACTGCGGTGGGTATTCTGACACTGGAGGGAGCTGACTTGGTGTCGCTGACATCCCCAGTGACACCAATACAGTGATCAGGGCTAATAAAAAGCACTGACACTGTACTAATGGCACTGGGCAGGAAGGGGTTAACATGTGGGGCTATCAAAAGGTTAACTGTGTGCTGTTTTACTAGGGAGGGTGTGTGTGTCTTTCACTGTAAGCACACTGCTTTGTATGGCTCTGCTGGGCAGAGCCATACAAAGCTGTGTGCAGGAGCTGACAGGGGAGAGATCTGTATTGTTTACATACAGGTCTGTCCCCCGTCGGTAATATTCAGAGATCGCAGGGTGGTGGGCGGGGAATCACTGGCCGGGACCCGGTGATTAACAGCTGAGGCCGCCACTGGCTGCGCCCCCTACCCAGAACTGCAAAACCACATACATACATACACACACACATATACACACGATTTTGCGCACCCGTGCCGCCCTGTAGCATTATTTCTGCTATAGGGCAGCGGGCAAGCGTTTAATGAATATAAACCTGACAATGTCTAGTTAAAGAAGTGTATTCAAAAGTGCATGGAAAAATAGGGGTCGGGAATTCATAAAGTGTGTCTATAACATTCTTTAGAATTCTGACATACCTAAACACACCAAATATGGGTGCGGGTGACAGATATATGTACATGGTGTAGACAAGTACTCGTAACTGGCACATGCACTGAGTGCAGGCACACGAAGGCTAGATAGTCCCTATGCAAAGTCTTTGCAAAGGTTCACCCAACAACAAGATTGTTCATTTCCTCTTGGGAGTTACAAATAGTATTTGACAGGTTTCTGCATCTCTCATTCCTTCTAGGTCAGACTTCCAGATGATCAGATAGCCAGTAACACTGAAGCAGTATTTCCTATAGCTATCATGTCCAGGAGGAGGATATCTGATATCTGGGTGCAAGTTTGTACAGTAAACCTCCTTTTTGCTACCATTTGCCAAAGAGGGTAGTTATAAGGTCTCCTCTTCATCCAGAGATCTGAAAATCTTTCCATCTCAGTCAGGACATCGTCCTTCCAGCTTGTCCAAGTGAATGTCTGAATCAACCCAACCAAAGGACATGGACTTGGGCGTGATGTTGAAGAAATACATGGAGAAGACTTCTCTTCCTTCAAAAGGTCGGGCAATTGGCTCTTCAGGCATGGCAGTGTCAGAAGAGGGCTTCCACTGTCCACTAGGACAATTGCATTGTCAGTGGTCAACGTGGGCTTATATGGTGAATGTAGCCATTGATCTCAGAGCCCACTTTCCCAGACAAATTTCATCCTCACAGTCAGAATTCAGAGGGCCAGAATTATTCTGCAAGGCATCAGCCTGGTAAATGCATGGTGCATTTCTAGCCTATTTCAAACCATTATAGCCTACAGTTAGAGGAACTGAATTAGTTCTGTCTTGAGAAGAGGTGTTTAAGGGGGGATATGATCAACATGTATCAATACATGAGTGGTTCATATAGTAAATTCAGCGTCAAGCTATTCACCCTGAGGTCATCACAGAGGACAAGGGGGGCACTCTACGTCTGGAGGAAAAGAGATTTCATCTCCAACTTCACAGTAAGAGCTGTGAACATGTGGAATAGACACCCTCAAGAGTTGGTTCTGGCCAGCTAAGTGGATTGCTTTAAAAAAAAGGCCTGGATTCTTTCTTAGATACATATAATATAACTGGATACTAACATTTATAGGTAAAGTTGATCCAGGGAATATCCAATTGTCTCTCTGAGGATCAGGAAGGAATTTTTTCCCCTGCAGGAGCAAATTAATTCATGCTTTGCTGGGTTCTTTGCCTTCCTCTGGATCAACTGGTATAGGATTATAACTTGAACTGGATGGACTTTTGTCTTTTTTTCAGCCAGACTAACTATGTAACTATGTACACAAAGTTGGTCAATCAATATTGATATCGGGGGAGTTTTGCTTCAATTCTAAATGAATCTAATGATATATGTTTATTAAAATACTTCATCACTATTAATATCCAGCATTACTCTCCCTTGTTTTTTTTTTTACTCATGCAATGTCCTATGTGTGTATGTTGTCATTCTTGTGTCAGAAAAGCAAAACATTGTATGAACACATAATTTTCCTTTCCTGACGCTAAAGCAACACAGCATGTAAATCCATCTCCACACTGCTCCAGCTGCTCAGCTCCTCTTCACAGTGGTCTGTGCCTGCTCACAGTGTATATAATCACCATTGTATTCTGGAAGCTGCTTGTTCTTTTCCTTTATGTAACTGAGGATATTATGTTTACAAATAAACTTTGTTACACTTTACTCATTCAGAGTTCTGGTTATCCAAAACAGGGCATACCCCAGTTCCAAGTGCTTACAAAAAAAATAACAAAATGAAGACAAAAACAACTAAATACTAGAAAATCTACAATTTCTGGGGAAATTGTGTAAAGTGTTCTTGCCTCCACCTGTAGTCTACAAGTCACACTTTAGCTTTCGTCACTCTGCTGCCTGCTCAGACACCTGGGTTCCTATGGCAACTCACTCTGCCAGGGCAGAGAAGAGCAGTTAAAAACAAACTGCTCCAACTTGCTCACTTCACTGGTGGTTGCCATCTTCAAACGGTTGTAGTTTAAAAAACTATAAATCCTACACTGAAGAGCTTTATATTGTGAGAATCAAAAACCCCAGACCTACATTTTGATGCATACTATGTCTCTGAAATATTAAAAATTAAGGCACAGTCATAGTTTAGAAATTGCCCTTCAAATTTGAGGTGGCTAGAGTGGAGTTTCAATGAATGTCAATGGGCTGCATGAGTTGCAAACAAATGGTCATATTGTGAAAATTATCAGGACTATGGCTTAGCCGTGGACATTTTTAGTGGCATCAGGGATAGCTTAACGTTTTGATATAAGATTTGTGCAGGTGGGCTTGAAAATGAGGGAGTGATGGCAGTTTAGAAATCATGTCCTGATTTTTCAGCTCACACTCTAGCTTGTGTCAGCTCCCACTCTAGTTTTGCACATTCCGCCATTCATTCTTATGGGATCAATTTCACCACAAAAACGCTGATATTTCGTGAACCATTCGGCGAAACATTCCACAAAGTAATAGCACACCAATTTGGAACAATCCGCACGTTTCGGTATATTACTATGTAGTGTAAAAACTGTGGGAGGAGTTAGGGTGGTAAATTTGGCTATAATAATAAGAATATATATCTGAGATAACAGTAAGTGGTCTTGCCATGCAAGAACACTTAAATAACTGTAAAAACCTGAGTATCCCTCAAGGTGTACAAAGGAAGAGTAATAAACCGAAGGTAGGAAAATGGTGTGCATCCTAACCAAATTGCAGGGGGTACAATAAACCTGTCTAGGTATACCACTTGAAATACAGAAAAAGACAATGGCATAAAGATTTCCCCTGGGGAAATTATTACCTTACAAGCAATTAAAGGGTATATCGGAAGAGCATCTTCAAGTGGTGTCAGACCCACGTAGGTCCACAGTGGTAGTGTCGGAATTAAGCCATAAATGTCCCATATCCTAAGGAATTTGTTAGGGCATCTGCAAGATTAATAGATCTCTTTATACAAAGGGATTCCTAAATTTACAAGAGACTTCCAAAAATTCAAAGTAGAGGCTGTGTATGACTTCCACTTTACTACTATTATCTCAGGTTTTTTTTGATGACAAAAGACCTATGAGAGGGTAGGGGATTGTGTATAGGGCTTTTGTAGAAATATGAACACACATGTTGACATTTTGATATAGTTTTCATATTTTTACAAACTAATATTTCCATATTTTGTGTTATTCTATTAAACATACTGTAGCTATTTGTAGATTAGTCATTACAGGAAGCTAACACTGGCGCATGCAGTTACTTTGTCTTATTCTTAACAGCTGTATCAGCTACACGGGGACTGCATTGATTCAATATCCAATTGAATTGATTCACTATCCAATCTCATGTACTGTATATAGTATTTATACACTCATTGGCCACTTTATTATTAGATACACTTGTTCAATTGCTTGGTAACACAAATTGTTAATCAGCCAATCACATGGCAGCAACTCAATGCATTTAGGCATGTAGACGTTTAAGACAACTTGATGAAGTTCAAGCCAATTATCAGAATGGGGAAGAAAGGGGATTTAAGTGAATTTGAACGTGATATGGTTGTTGGTGCCAGACTGACTGGTATGAGTATTTAAAAACTGCTGATCTACTGGGATTTGCACACACAACCATCTCTAGTGTTTACAGAGAATGATCTGATAAAGAGAAATTATTCAGTGAGCGGCAGTTTTGTGGATGAACATGCCTTGTTGATGTCAGAGATCAGAGGAGAATGTGCAAACTGTTTCAAGATGATAGAAAGGCAGCAGTAACTCATGTCAATATGGACCAAAATCTCTGAAGAATGTTTCCAACACCTTATTAAGGCAGTTCTGAAGGCAAAATGGGATCCAACCCAGCACTAGCAAAGTGTGCCTAATAAAGTGGCCGGTGCGTGTGCATTATACAAGACACACATTTTTTAAAACATTAAAACAAACTGATAAGATCATTTACAGTGAGATAATTTAGTTTACATGTTTATTGTAAATTTAGTGTTTACAAATTCTATACATTGCTTTATAGTTTTGTTACGTCTGTACCCTGGAGGTATGGAAAACCCAGCACCAGAGAGTTCATATTTGAGCCCAGTATATCCTGAATTTTTTTGACTGGCATATAAGTTGCATGTCCATAAGAAGGGGCCCACACTTTTAGTAATCCTCAGCTAGGAGGATACTAACCTGTTTTTTTTTGGAAATGAGCGGGTGGGTGGACGGGCGGGCAATATGTCATATCCGCATTCACCCAGTCTCATTCTCATCATCTCAAACTCGCGGCACACAGATAGAGAACTAGGGGGAAAATCTTGCAATAAAAATTTTTGAAAGGCAAAAAAAAAAGTCTACTTCTAGATTGGCTAATTCCACCACCAATTGTTGGTCAATGGATGCCCATCTCACATCAGTAAAGAAAATCATAAACTTTATGTATGAAACCTCAAAGAACACAAACATATTTTGAATACTTTAATAATAACACTTTAATATGAAATATAGAATAATATATTTGCAACAAAGATTTCAAGAAATAGTTTTACAGATGATGTTTTTTAGCTCAAGCACTTTTCCTGGAAAGTGTAAGTTAACAGATAACTGAAAGCTGTACAACAGACAAGATAAATGAACAGAGCTAGCTCATTTCCTGTGCCAAGCAATATTCATAGCTGTGGAGGAAACTCTTATATGGGACTTCCTTTACAATTCTCAGAAAAGCTGTAATAATGCACTCTAGACCCTTCTGCAAACGTACCTGTTAAGTCCTTCCTTGGCACACACAGTCATACTTCTCAAATCCATTATGCCGGACCTGCTTCTACAAACCAAATATTTTACGATGGTAGTCTGTTAATTGATGTGGCTGATTCCCGCAACATAAATAGAAGAAGTTGTTAGGAATCAAAAAAGGATAATGGGCTAAAACACTTTTGTTGAGGGCAGGGCGGACTGACAACTCATGGGGACCCCGGGCAATAGGGGATCATGGGGCCCCTGTGTCCTTGCCCAAACTCAAAAAAGCCTATGAAAAAGGTACCAGGGGCATCCCATGGGGCCCCCTACTGACCCCGGGCCCTCGGGCAGTGCCCGAGTTTCCAAATGGTCAGTCTGCCCCTGGTTGAGGGAGATCTGGATGTCTTAAATAATTTAAACAATTACTTCTGTTCCATCTTCTCATGAATAAATGACACTGACAAAAACAAGCTGGGGATCACATTGGTTCTAGATATAAAAGGTTCATTGCAATGATTGAACAGAGCAGTCATTTACCTCTTTCCTCCAGGTGCCCACTCAGCAAGCCATGTGCTCTTCTGGAGTGGTCCATAGACACACGCAGTGCTGATAAGCCACATCCTGCTTCCTAGTCACAGAAGTTTGATTGACAGCAAACTATGGCTCCCATTGCTGCCTGTGTTTCCTGTAACTGGGACAGCGCTGGAGCAGTGAGAGGAGTCAGGTAAGTGTTTAGGGGCAGAAGGGGGAGGGCAGCTAGAACAGGTAATGGTGCAGTTTATTGTACCTATAGACACAGAATAAAGGAAAAGGGGGGGGGAAGGTTTCTATGCCCCCCTTTCCTCATGAGACTGCGGCAGTGGAGTTTCAAGTCATCCTATTTTTGTAAAGTGAGCAGGAAGGCTTCTGATAGGTCACTTAGCCTTAGTAACAAGTGAACTTTTGACCCCAGGGGCTGCTGTGAGTGGGAAATAGGGCTATATAAAGGAGGTCCGTTACCCTCTGTTTAGGCGCCTCAGAAGGCATAGTCTGTGGTGCTCAGGAAGTTTTTCTCCACAGAGCAAGCAGCGCCTTCTGAGGCTGAAGATGTCACTCCTGAGGCAGCTGATCGAGAGGACCGGCCAGGCCAGGAAGAAGGAGAAGCATGGATCTGAAGATGTCTGGACCTATCTCAGTCTGTGGGTCAAGAGCCAGCAAGTGGAACTGTCACCTCTTCATCTTCCAGGTTCCTCCGATGCCCTCACCACCGAGCCAGTAGCCGCCTCTGCATGTGGATCATCACTGAGGGAAGAAGTGAACTGGAGACCGGGGTCACCCCAATAGGAAGAGGAAGGGCCGCAGGAGCTTTTGGATGTGGGTCAGCGGGGGAGACACCGTGTCAATTCCCTTCCAGCCGGGGAAGGGGGGGGGCGGCGAAGAGGTACTCCCCCTCACCGCCCCACATTGCCTCTGCAGAGGGCACCAGGATCTCTTCCCAGCGCATGCGCAGCACGGCTGGAAGCAGGGCTGGGGGAGTCAACAGAAGAAGAGTATGCCCGGCCACAGAGGCATCACCGAGGGGCGGAGGACCATTGGAGAGGAGCAGCGGTCAAGCAAGAAGCTCATCACAGAGAAGATCATTACAGCCAGAGGATGGTCAGCTGGACACCGGCAGAGCCATCCCCGTTATCTGCCCTGCAATGGATCGGCACGCAGGACCTCCTTCTGCGTTACCTGGTACTGGAGAGTTTCCTCCTCAGCTTCTTTTGTTAATTTCTGAAGTGTTAGTGAGGACTGTTAGGGAATTGAGTGTAGTTAGTAATGTTTATAGTTTTAGCTCAGCTTCAACTGTTCCTGTAGCATCTATTCAGGATAATGGTGTAAATGATTTTGCTGTTGAAGATTCTGCTGCATTAGTGTGGGCGCCAGGAGAATGTTCCTCCTGTTATCCAGACACTTTCAAGTACAGAATCTAGTAGAATTAGAATTCAGAATGTTTTGGAGACATGTCTTAAGGAAGCATTACCATGTACTTTGTCTCCACTGGGTTTTCATCTTTCGGTCAGCCTGAAGGAGAAGAAGGTATGGCGGGGGGAATTTGTGGATGTGTTATCGCTTTTGCCCTTCGCTAAAGAGTTTTTCCATAGGGCTGACAGGATGAAAGATCTGAGAAGGATAGGAGAAGGCCTGTGACCAAATCATTCAACAATTGGTTACAGACCTTTTGCATATACGCAAGCGTTATGTGCGAGAAATATCCGGAGAAAGGTGTGGGTCTTTCAGCACATAGACATAATGCTGGAGGTGTATCAAAATTTTGGGGGTGTGGCACATTTTGCGTATGGTGAACCTTTTCATTCCTTCTTTGCATTGGAGAGATAAGGATGTTGGCCTTTGGCTGAACCTTTTTTTCCCTCAAAGGCAATTCTCCTCCAGGCAGCCTACTCCATAAAGTTCAGGTCCACCTACAATATTTAAAAAAGGAATATGTCTTAACTACAATGAATTGCAGTGTAGATGGCCGAATTTGTGTAAATACAGGCATGAATGTGCCTTTTGTGCAGGGACACACTCAGTATCCAGTTGTTTCAAGAAGCTATCTGCCCCAAACCAGCAGGCAGGAAGGGAGGTTTTTTTGTAAGAGCAACAACTTTTCTGAATCTGCAAAAAATGCTTACTTGGCTCATTCGGTATCCAGACAAACAGACTTCTCTACTTCTAACGAGAAGGTTTCATAAGGGAGTTTTTTGTTACCAGAGTTCCGTGGTTTAGGTTGTAATATTTTTCAGAATCTTATGTCGGTGAGGGGTAAGGAACATATAGTGAGAGAAAGAATTTATCAGGGGATAAAAGAGGGTAGGGTAGAAGGCCCATTTTTTTTTACAGCCCCCTTTTATCAATTTTAGGATTTCACCTTTGGGATTAGTACCTACAGTCAGGTCCATAAATATTGGGACATCGACACAATTCTAACATTTTTGGCTCTATACACCACCACAATGGATTTGAAATGAAACAAACAAGATGTGCTTTAACTGCAGACTGTCAGCTTTAATTTGAGGGTATTTACATCCAAATCAGGTGAACGGTGTAGGAATTACAACAGTTTGCATATGTGCCTCCCACTTATTAAGGGACCAAAAGTAATGGGACAATTGGCTTCTCAGCCGTTCCATGGCCAGGTGTGTGTTATTTCCTCATTATCCCAATTACAATGAGCAGATAAAAGGTCCAGAGTTCATTTCAAGTGTGCTATTTGCATTTGGAATCTGTTGCTGTCAACTCTCAAGATGAGATCCAAAGAGCTGTCACTATCAGTGAAGCAAGCCATCATTAGGCTGAAAAAACAAAACAAACCCATCACAGAGATAGCAAAAACATTAGGCATGGCCAAAACAACTGTTTGGAACATTCTTAAAAAGAAGGAACGCACCGGTGAGCTCAGCAACACCAAAAGACCCGGAAGACCACGGAAAACAACTGTGGTGGATGAGCGAAGAATTCTTTCCCTGGTGAAGAAAACACCCTTCACAACAGTTGGCCAGATCAAGAACACTCTCCAGGAGGTAGGTGTATGTGTGTCAAAGTCACCAATCAAGAGAAGAATTCACCACAGTGAATACAGAGGGTTCACCACAAGATGTACACCATTGGTGAGCCTCAAAAACAGGATGGCCAGATTAGAGTTTGCCAAACAACATATAAAAAAGCCTTCAAAGTTCTGGAACAACATCCTATGGACAGATGAGACCAAGATCAACTTGTACCAGAGTGATGGGAAGAGAAGAGTATGGAGAAGGAAAGGAACTGCTCATGATCCTAAGCATACCACCTCATCAGTGAAGCATGGTGGTGGTAGTGTCATGGCGTGGGCATGTATGGTTGCCAGTGGAACTGGTTCTCTTGTATTTATTGATGATGTGACTGCTGACAAAAGCAGCAGGATGAATTCTGAAGTGTTTCGGGCAATATTATCTGCTCATATTCAGCCAAATGCTTCACAACTCATTGGACGCTGCTTCACAGTGCAGATGGACAATGACCCAAAGCAGACTGCAAAAGCAACCAAAGAGTTTTTTAAGGGAAAGAAGTGGAATGTTCTGCAATGGCCAAGTCAATCACCTGACCTGAATCCGATTGAGCATGCATTTCACTTGCTGAAGACAAAACTGAAGGGAAAATGCCCCAAGAACAAGCAGGAACCGAAGACAGTTGCAGTAGAGGCCTGGCAGAGCATCACCAGGGATGAAACCCAGCGTCTGGTGATGTCTATGCGTTCCAGACTTCAGGCTGTAATTGACTGCAAAGGATTTGCAACCAAGTATTAAAAAGTGAAAGTTTGATTTATGATTATTATTCTGTCCCATTACTTTTGGTTCCTTAATAAGTGGGAGGCACATATGCAAACTGTGAAATCTCTTTGGATCTCATCTTGAGAGTTGACAGCAACAGATTCCAAATGCAAATAGCACACTTGAAATGAACTCTGGACCTTTTATCTGCTCATTGTAATTGGGATAATGAGGAAATAACACACACCTGGCCATGGAACGGCTGAGAAGCCAATTGTCCCATTACTTTTGGTCCCTTAATAAGTGGGAGGCACATATGCAAACTGTTGTAATTCCTACACCGTTCACCTGATTTGGATGTAAATACCCTCAAATTAAAGCTGACAGTCTGCAGTTAAAGCACATCTTGTTTGTTTCATTTCAAATCCATTGTGGTGGTGTATAGAGCCAAAAATGTTAGAATTGTGTCGATGTCCCAATATTTATGGACCTGACTGTAAGAAGGAGCCCAACTCTTATAGATTAATTCACCACCTATCATTCCCGGAAGGTGTCTTTGCTAACGATCAAATACAGGATAACATGTCATCGGTTAGTAATTCATCTTTTGAGGATGCACTAGTTCTTCTGAAAGAAATAGGCCCGGGATGTTTATTAACGAAAGCAGATATTAAATCTGCATTCCAGCTTTTACCTATTAATCCTGCATGTTTTAACTCATTAGGTTTTATCTTTGACGGGTTCTATTTGATAAGTGCCTGCCTATGGGCTGCTCTTTATATTGTTTTTATTTTGAGTGTTTTTCTTTTTTAGAGTCAGTGACTTCCCGGGTGTCGGGTTCTAAATTTATTTTGCACTACTTAGATGATTTTTTGTTTTAGGCCCCCCTGATAGTCAGGACAGTTTTAAGTTATTAAATCGTTTTTTTTTGTCAATATGTGATCATTTTGGGGTCCCTTTGGCACATGAAAAGATTGTCTTCCCATCTTGTTGTATTGAATTTTTAGGAATCGTTATTGATTCCATCAATATGGAATTTAGGCTTCCGGAGGATAAAATTGTTAGACTTAAAGTTTCCCTTATTATTCTGATTAGAAAGAAAAAAGTAATGTTAACCTCTTCCATACCGGGCACTTTTACCCCTACCTGCCCAGGCCATTTTTCAGGTTTCAGAGCTCTCACACTTTGAATGACAATTGCGCGGTCATACAACATTGTACCCAAACTAAAATTTTATAATTTTCTTCAAACAACTAGATCTTTCTTTTGGTTGTATTTAATCACCGCTGGGATTTTTATTTTTTGCTAAATTAACAAAAAAAAGACCGAAAATTTTGAAAAAAAAACAAACACATTTTTCTTTGTTTCTGTTATAAAAGTTTCAAATAAATAATTGTTCTTCATAAATTTAGGCCAAGATGTATTCTGCTACATGTCTTTGGTGAAAATAACCCAAATTAGCATGTATTATTTAGTTTGTAGGAAAGTTATAGAGTTCACAAACTATGGTATAGATCTGAATATTGATCAATCCTGAAATACTGACGGCCAATCTAATTGCTTGAGGTCCAAGAATGTCAGAACAGTACAGATATCAACCAAATGACCCCTTTTTGCAAAGTAGACAGTCCAACGTATTTCATAAGAGGCATGGCGAGTTTTTTGAAGTTGTACTTTTGTCATAATTTTTCAGAAAATGAAAAAATAAAAAAAAATTATTTTCACTATTTTTTTTTACATATTGTCACCAGTGCAGTACAGCGTCATCATATAACTGGCATGGCGGTGATCAGGGACACTGACTGGTGACAGTAAGAGTAAAAAAAAAAAATCTTTTTGAATTTTTTGAATTTTTTTATTAGTTTTAATTCTTTAGTACTTTTTTCTCTTTTTTTAAGATTTTTTTTCATATTTCATTATGACCAAAGTAGTATAATGTTACCATAGTATCATTGTACTACTTTGGGGAAGTGATCAGTATTTTTTTTTTTTTTCTACACAATTTGCTTATAGCAAAGAATTACTTTGCTATAAGCAAGCATTTACCTTAATGACATTGATTGTGCTTAGCTGTGATTTGGCCACAGCTAAATCACATGGACACAGCTGGGCTGTGATTAGTTCAGATTGTGCATGTGATTGCTGTGACCATTCACAGCTAGACACACTAGTATACAATGAATGGCATGAAAGGAAGCCATCCATTGTATACAACTGTCATGTGACCTTCTGTGATTGGTCACAGCAGGTCACATGGTACTAGAAACGGGGCCGGTACACAGATTTGTCATCGGCCGTGTTCGAGGTACACAGCCGGTGACAGATCGCGCTGCAGGGCGGCCCTGCGGGCAGGCAAACTGCACGTCCCTGAAAGGAAGCCATATGGTGTCCACCTGGAAGGACGAGCTGCTCCTCCCGCCCACCCGGCCAATAGCACAAAGGTGGCCGGGCGGGAACCGGTTAAAAGAGGTCCAAGCTCTTTTGGGTTTATTGGCTTTCGCAACAAGGGTCATGCCAATTGGAAGAATCGGCAGCGATTTAAGGTTTGAAGTCCCCTACGGCCCGTGTACACATGAAGATTTATTGGTTTGGTACCAGTTTGAGTATTTTAATGGTAGGGCAGTATGGCAGCAAGATTTTATTACAAATCAGGAATTTTGCCGTTGTACTGATGCGGCAGGCTCACTGGGCTTCGTGGCTATATGGAAAATCCAATGGTGTGCGGAGCCCTGGGAATGTCTTTGGAAAAAAAATGGTTAATTAGGTTCTCCTGGAGTTATTTCCTATAGTGGCAGCAGTGAACGATTGGGGCGGAAAATTTAGGAAAATACATATTCTTTTTAATACGGATAATAGAGGTGTAGTCTATGCCATAAATTGTTTAACCTCAAAGTCTCCGCCAGTCATAAGTCTGATGAGGTTTTTAGTATTCAAATGCTTGAGTTTGAACATTTGGATCAAAGCCAAGCATGTTCCAGGCAAAACTAATGACATAGCAGATGCACTGTCTCACTTCCAGATGGATCGTTTCTTCAGTTTGTTACCAGACACGGATCCAATAGGGTTGGAGTATCCAGCTCACTTATGGAAACTCATTTAAATACAGTTAATAATAATATTAAGAACTCGATTGCCCACAGCACATTGGTGGGATATTAATCAGCCTGGTGGTTGTGGATCTCCTTTTTAAATTCTTTGGGTTTAGCTTAGGATGTATTTTCAGAAGGTTTGATCTTGTTTCTGAACTCTCTGTTTTAAAAAAATTACTCATGGGCTCAGGTTAATAAGATTGTTTCAGGAGTGTAATTTTTCTTTAAATTAAAATAGCTTACCCTCTGGTTTTAGTTTCTTCTCAGTTAAACAACCATTAAAGGGTTACCAGAAGAATAGGTTTGTAAAAGATAGCCGCAAGCCAGTTACCACTGGGATTCTGTTGGGCCTTTGCCGGTCAGCATTTGAAGCTGCTTTATTTACAGCAGTTTTTTTGGTGGCATTCTTTGCTGCTTTCAGGATTTATGAATTTATCCCAAGTAATATATACAAGGCGTCAGGCCTCCAGTTTGGTGACATCATTGTTGATAATGGTAAAGTTATGATTTTAATTTGGCATTCAAAGACTGATTAGTTGGGTATAGGTGCATGGATCAGTATGAGCACATGCAAAATCTGGTTCTATGCCCATTTAGTTTGCTAAAGTCATACCTAACAAAGCCTAATTTTAATTAAAAAAATTTAATTTCGAAGATAGTGTTCCACTTACTAAACTTAAATTTACAAGTGTGTTTAAAAAAGATCAGCAGAAGCTGGAAGTAGCACATATTCACCTAACATCACATTCATTTAGGATTGGGGCAGCAATTGAAGCTTCTAGATTGGGTCTCGATGCTAGCATGATTAAAAAAATTGGTAGGTGGAAATCAGATGCATTTCAGCTTTATGTTCTTTCTAACCCGTTTTAGGTCATGAGAAAATTGTCTGGATTATCGGCCACTCATTTGTCTATTGGGAAAAATCAGAGAGCAGAGAAACGAGTTTATACTGAGGACTTGGGTTTAGACCAGAAGAAGTTTAAGGTGTTTTGGAGAGACAGACGTGGCATGATATGGCCTGACTTGTTCCTCGAACTGGGCATATTATATCAATGCTGGCCTGCCCCTGACATTTTAGTTATACATTTAGGAGGCAACAACATTGGTCAGATGAAAACGTTACTTAATTTTTAGAATCCGGAATGATATTGTCAGATTCCAGCTCTCTTCCCTCAAAACGGTGTTGGTGTTCTCAGAACTTATACCACACTTAGGATGGCTGGAATCTAATTCGTTAAGTCCCTTGGAGAAGGTTAAGAAGAGACTTAATAGAGCTAATGAAAATTTTTTGGGTACGTTTGCAGGTTTTTCTTATAGGCACACAGAGTTAGAGGGTGGTCTCCATGGTTTGTATAGGGACGATGGGGTCCACCTTTCTTATGTCGGGCTGGATATATTCAATGCAGGTCTGCATACCTGTATTGAAATGGCTGTGGTGCGGCGGTCTTGGTGACAGGTGTTTTCACCACCTGTCTTTGGGATAAGTTATTAAATTACTTTGGCTTGAGCCGTAGTGGCTGAGCCATTTGAGGCTTTGGTTATTTAACCACTTCCCATCCGGCCCATGTACATAAACGGCCAGACGGGAGCAGTGCAGGAGCGGATGGCCATTTCTAAATAGCCTCCGCATTCACTGCCTGTGCATGCTCCCTTTAAACATGGCACCGCGATCCGGTGCCCGCTGCGTCCGGAAAAAAAACGATCACTGTATGGGACATGGCCAATCAGTGATCACAGGAACAGTAGTAAACAAGATGTCACTTCCTGACATCATTGCTTACTACGTGTGAAATCTGTAAATGATCACAGAGGTCACATGGTACAAGGCTATTCACAACAGCCTTGTACCATGCTACAAGCTGTGACCAATCACAGCTCTCACAGTATTTCTCAATGGCTGCAAGAATGCAGCCAGAGAGAAGGAGAAAATTGCTTTTACATCCTTTATGGGTGTAAAAGCAATCAGTGTAAAAAAAGAAAAAAAAAATCTTCATCACCCCCCACAAGTAGTACAGTGTCACTGTACTGCTAGGGCGACGGTATGTTAAAAAAATAAATAAATAATAATATAAAAAAAAAAATAGAAATGTAAAACATTTTTTCAAAAAAAAGTATAATTTTTGGTTATAAACTAATTTTTTGGGTTATTTTATTTTTACTAAAAAGATCGATAGATAGATAGATAGATAGATAGATAGATAGATAGATAGATGAATACATTTTGGCCAAGATTTATGAAGAAAGATCATTTGCAAAATTTTATAAGAAAAAACTTTTTTTTTCAAAATGTTTGGATTTTTCATTTATATTAGCAAAAAAATAAAAATCCCAGTGGGGAATAAATACCACCAAAATAAAGTTTTATCTGTCTCGAAAAAAATTCTAACAAATTCATATTGGTATAGTGTTGCATGACCTCGCAATTGTCATTCAAAGTGTGATAGCGCTGAAAGCTGAAAATTGGCCTGGACAGGAAGGGGGTGAAAGTGTCCGGACTTGAAGTGGTTAAATACATTTATAAAGAGTTAATGGTTAGATATGTAATTGAAACCAATTGTAAACGGCCGGGACATATTTTGTCCACCCTGGTTTGATGTGTCATTATTTATTTAGGTAGTTTAAATGGTATACCTGCTGCCTGCTGTCCCATTCATTAAAGTGTTACTAAACCCACAACAGTAAAATCAGTCTGTATAGCATGCTTGTTATACTCATTGTGGAACCTAAGGGGTTAATCCTCTGCATTGTGTAAAAAGGCAGTTTGATCCTGTCTTATCTGCTCCTCCTCTTGTTCAAATGTCCACGTCTTATCTCCTGATAAGACAGACTGAACCATAGCTGTTCTGCACATGCTCAGTTTAGTGTGTGTTGCTAGAGAGGTTTTCTTTTCTTGGGAGAGTGCATGTGATCAGTACAGGGCCAATCAGCACTGTCCAGACAGAGGTCAGGGGTTTTGCATCCTCCTAGAGCAGAAAGAAAAAAAAAACTTCTCCTACAAGCTGTAACCAGTGATCTGCTGGACATTGATAGAAGTCACAAGACTGCTCTAACTGCTGATGAGAAAGGGTATTTAGCAGTTTATATTTACTAAAATAATTGCACTTCCATGTTCTGTGTACTGTGCGAGACCAGATATAGTGAATTCAGGGTCCTGGGCTTAGTAAAACTTCAAGGTAAAAAATGTTTTCACTTTAGAATCACTTTAACAAAGCAATGGGCACTGATGGCATTCATCTCAGCATTCTAAGAGGTATGTTTGTTGGAAGAAATTGATTTAAAAATAATTTTCTAACAGGACAAGTTCCCTATGACTGATGAACAGGTAATATTACACCTGTAGGGTAGTAAGGTAGAAGCTGGTAAGTACAGGACAGTGAATTCGACATCTGTTGTAGTTAAATCAATGAAATCGCTTTTGAAATGAAGGATCAATGACAACTTATAAACAAACATACAATTTGCTGGGGCCAAAGCAGCATGGCTTTACTGAGGGCAGATCATGTCAGGCTAATCTGTTTGAATTTTCACAAATGTTTTGGTCCAGGGTGGTGCTGTGGGCATAGCCTTGCTTGATTTCATATAAGCCTTTATTATGGTTGCACATATTAACCGCTTGCCGCCCTGCCACTGTGTATATACGTGTGCAGGGCGGCAGTGGAGCGCAAAACCACGTTTAAAAACGGGTTCCGCGCTCCCGACACTTTCGCCGGCAGGGGGCGCGCGCGCGCGCTCCCGCCGACCCGCGGGTGACACTATTTGATCCAGGAGGGATCAATCATTAGATTTCAGCCAGTGATTTCTGGCTGAAATCACATGATCGGTCCCTGTCCTATCCTGTCCTGTGTTGACATACACAGGGCAGGATATGATGTCATTCTTCTCTGCCTGGACACATTCCGTTCCAGACAGAGAAGAAGACATCCAAAAAGTGAGTACACAAGCACTACACTACAGTTAGAACACTCTAGGACACATTTAACCCCCTGATCGCCCCCCCCCCCCTCCAGTTAACCCTTCACTGCCCTGTCACCAGTGTTACTGATCAGTGAAGCGATTTTTACTGATCAGTGTCGCTGGCGACTTTCGATAGAGTTAGCGCCCCTCCCAGATAGCGCCAGATTGCCCGCCAGTACACCAGTAATCCCGTTTAACCCCTTGATCGCCCCCCCCCCCTCCAGTTAACCCCTTCACTGCCCTGTCACCCAGTGTCACTGATCAGTGAACCAATTTTTACTGATCACTGTATCAGTGTCGCTGGCGACTTCCGATAGAGTTAGCGCCCCTCCCAGATAGCGCCAGTTTGCCCGCCAGTACACCAGTAATCCCGTTTAACCCCTTGATCGCCCCCCCCAGTTAACCCCTGCACTGCCCTGTCACCAGTGTCACTGATCAGTGAACCAATTTTTACTGATCACTGTATCAGTGTCGCTGGCGACTTCCGATAGTGTTAGCGCCCCTCCCAGATAGGGCCAGTTTGCCCGCCAGTACACCAGTAATCCCGTTTAACCCCTTGATCACCCCCCCCCCCAGTTAACCCCTTCACTGCCCTGTCACCAGTGTCACTGATCAGTGAACCAATTTTTACTGATCACTGTATCAGTGTCGCTGGCGACTTCCGATAGTGTTAGCGCCCCTCCCAGATAGCGCCAGATTGCCCGCTAGTACACCAGTAATCCCATTTAACCACTTAATCTCCCCCCCCCAGTTAACCCATTCACTGCCCTGTCACCAGTGTCACTGATCAGTGAACCGATTTTTACTGATCACTGTATCAGTGTCGCTGGCGACTTCCGATAGTGTTAGCGCCCCTCCCAGATAGCGCCAGTTTGCCCGCTAGTGCACCAGAAATCCCATTTAACCCCTTGATCGCCCCCCCCAGTTAACCCCTTCACTGCCCTGTCACCAGTGTCATTGATTACAGTGAACAGATTTTTACTGATCACTGTATTAGTGTCACTGGTGACTTCCGATAGTGTTCCGATAAGTCCGATAAGTCGTCATCGACTTATGATGAAACGCGTCAAGGGAAAGTGACGTCAAGACGTTTTCCAGAATCGGAAGGTGACTGGTGGCCATTTTGGAGTAGGGAAAAGATTGTGTAGGAGCACCTGGACGTTTCCCTGGATGGCCGTGAGATTCTTCTTACTCCCTTACATGCGATTTTAAAGACACTGAGAGCAGAGTGTCTAAGGAGTCCAGAGAGTGTCGTGGCAACAGGATATATCTGAGGAAAGATCCTTAAGAGGTTTAGCCTGTGGAGTTCCTGGAGCATTATAAGCATACTATATTGGGATGGTTGGTAAGGGTATCCTTACTGCAAATAGAAGTGTACACTATTTGAATTTGTTTTGGTTTTGATGTGGCACTGAAGAGTGTTATATACACTGATTTGCTTTTCACTGATTCACGCTTGTTTCAAGTTTTTCACCATTTTTCACTAAAATTTACTGTATGAAGTATATGAAAGTTTTTTAGAATAATTTTATTTATTTATAAAAGGTAATGCACTATATGAATTTTCCTTTTTTTGAGGTGGATACTTTGGGGATATCGTTGGAAGAATTGATTGGATTTTCTTTAGTGGACTTTAAAAGAATTTTTAGTGGACTTTATATTTGTAGTGGACTTATACTGTATATTTTTATTTTTTGGGGATTAAGGTTATTTAAGGATTATACTTCACAGCTATTGTAGCATTGGAGGATTTTGTAAATACACTGTCACTGATATATAATATAAGTTAGGACTTAACCCTTGAGTGGTTCAGTGGATATGCAGTTGGCTAAAGGATAGATATTAGTGTGTGGTTGTAAATGGGGTTCACTCGGAACAGAGGCCACTAGTGGTTTACCACAAGGCTCTGTACTAGGTCCTGTTCTGTTTAATCTGTTTGTAAGTGACATAACTAAAGGTTTAGTGGGTAAGGTCTGTCTTCTTGCTGTTGACACAAAAGGTGTGTAATAGGGTTGATGTTTCTGGTGATGTCTGTAACATGAAACATGGTTTGGCATTGCTGGATGTTGATTGGTAAAAGCAGTGGAATGTTTCTAAATGTAAAACAATGCACCTAGATAGAAAGAATCCCTTAACCTCCCTAGCGGTCTGATTATGTCAGTTGTTGGCCTGTAATTTTTAGGAATAACTCACTGAAATCTGTCCGAACAAGAGTCTAGTAAA